>NC_029786.2:89648676-89661668 GCF_000816755.2 Arachis ipaensis
ATCAAAAGAAGGTTCCTATTTTTATACCTGCTGCTGTATGGCTTTGTTCCAGGTTGTGGTGACTTGGTTCAGCATATATGAGATAAACTGCAATCTTATTCACATTGAATACAGATCCTAAAATGACAATTTCCACTTTGTTACCAGCTTCTAGATTTGACATTATATTATGCCAGTCCTCATCTTTCGTTGAGGTTAATTTATCTAGAGCAAAATCAACAAAAGTGTTATTTGTGCGAATCATGACGAAAACTCTTTGAAGAACATGTCCTTCTACTTTTGTTGTGTCTGGGGAGGAAGGATGGATGGACAATACAAAGGATCACAGTCTTCAAGTTACGCCCATCCATTTGAGGAACCTCGAAAGTTACAGAAGAACCTTCATCACTAAAAGTCAACCAATGGAGTGATGAACAATCTTCACACGACCCTTCATCTACTGCACATCTCTGTATAATCATTGTATGCTTTAATCATTAATAATTAACTATTTATAATGGGTTTAATTACACTGTAGATACATAAAATTTTACACAATTTTCAATAGGAATCTTATGTTAGTTAATTTGTTGGCGAGTTCCATGAGAAAACAATAGAGGGAATCACATCTTTTGAAAATCCTCTATGGCCACACAAAGAAAAATATCCAATGTTCTTTAAGTCTTGCCAGTGTATAGGGAACTTGTTTTATTCCAGTGTTTTCAGCCTTTAAGGTTGTTAAAGAATCTGTTTGTTCCAAGTCTTCTTCCAACTTATCAATCTTTACACATCAAGAAATATTGAGTTCTTTCAAGGTTTTCAACTTGTAGATGCTTCTTGAAACTTCTAGAAGACTTATACAACCATGTAAATCAAGTATTAGCAGCTCTTTGAGGTGTTCAATGGTGTTGGAAACTGAGGACAACTGTTGACAATCTTTCAATATTAACTTTTCTAGATTAGGTAACTTTGAAAAGTTAGGGGTTTGCTTCAAGCAATGAGAATGAATAAGATTGAGAATTTTCAATTTTTCCAACACCTGCAAATAAAAATTATAAACACATTTAGAAAAGAGAATAAAACAAGAGAAGGACAAGCTCTTCAGGTTTTTGGATTAGGAAAAGTATAGGAGAACAATAATCCTAGTGAACAATATGAACAATGGGGTTACAAATGTAAATTACTCATAAATTTAATTAATGATGTAATTAATTTAATTATACTAATAACCATTTTTCAAAATTTAAAATATCAGATTTTTGAAACCAACCTGGAAACTAGCACACGTTTCATATCCTCACCATATCTCCTCTCTCTTGTGGTTGTCCTTCTCAACAAAGAAGGCTCACTTCCCAGCCCACCCACAACCCACGCTGCCCTCCCTGTTCCAACGTCCGGCAGCCCCCCAAGTGGAGAAAATTTTTTTTCACCATACCCGTCAACCCGTGCACCGTGCAACCCGGCGTAGGTCACCGTGATCACACCCTGTGTAGCCCCTGCAGCCCAAGGCCTCCACCGTTGCAATCCCTGCAGCCCAAGGTCTCCACCTATCACAACCATTTTAATGGAGCACAATTCCGTTGAACCGAGTTATCTCGTGCCAGTTTCTTTTACCGGTGATTCGTTCGACGGAGAAAGTGAACAGTTGGACAAGGTAAATAATGTATCTTGTTTCTTTTAGACGTATGTTTATTTTCATATAAATTAGATAGTTATTAAAAGCTCAACATTCTTAATCCATTATGATATTTTGTTACAAACGAAACAATTTGGATGGTGTTCTTGTTCATTCATGTGGTTATTAGTTAAAGTGTAATATATAAGTGGATGATCCGGTGAAAGAATTAGTTTGAATTTTTTCTACCTAAAAAGAGAAAACAATTACATTTTTAGAATGGTGGAATGTTATAATACAATGTACTAGTTAGTTGTTACTACTTACTAGTTACAGATTGGGTTCTTGTTAAGTTTTTATAACTAGTTTCAATGAACCATGTGAAAAGTTCTAAAGAAGATGAAGTTAGAAATTTATTTACTGGATATGATGAATTGTTACAATACCTCTTTAATAGGTCATCCTGACATGTTTTGAATATATGTATAGTGTTAAATAAGAAAATTTTGCACATGGTTGCGACTAAAATTGTTACAATCCCCATCTGTATGCTATCAAACCATGCATGCACTAACAAGTTTGGATAAATATGGAAGAAAATTATAGGAGCTAAAAACGAGACTGTTTACATGGTAATAGAAGACTCTATTTTAGTTTGTGTAGTGATACTTGATATGTGGTGGATTTATGCATTCTGTATATAAATAATAGTTAACACAATACTAACTCATTAGGTGCCACTTTAGCTTAATTCATGCATATTAATAAATTTTAATATCATATTTTTGGATATAGTATTAATAAAATCTATTTAGTTGATATTTTATTATAGTATCTACTTACGTTGTGTATGTTTGATTGTAGGCCATAGAATGTACGAAAATTACTGAGTTGGAATGTCATGACACGGAACTTGTTGACGAGGTTCGGATTCTATTTTATTGTTGTTTTTCGTTAACCGCATGTTTGAATAGACCATTTATCATTGTGTGGCTAAAATGATGTCTATTTTGAACTGATTTGCAGTTACCAGACCATAGTTGCCTTGCTGACAATGAAATACCAAGAGTCGGGATGTGGTTTGAGCATTTGAAGTTGGCCCAAGATTTTTATGCGACCTATGCAAAAAAAGTTGGTTTCACAAGTAAGATAAGGGCCATAAATTTTGACAGGATGACAAAGCAACCGATCAACCAATCTATCCATTGTAATCGGGAGGGTTTCCGGGCGTCTCGTGTGAAGGCACCCATACGGAAGAACACAATGGCAGGTGTGGGATGCAGAGCAAGAATATATGCAAAGTTCGATAGGGAAAAGCATGATTGGGTCTTGTTGAAGGTTGAACTAAATCACTCGCACCCGTGTTCAACTAGGAAGGCGGTGCACTACCATGAAAACAGGGAGTTAACAATGCATGCGAAGTGTATCATTGAGGTTAATGATGAGGCGGGCATTCGACCCAACAAGACCTTTCCAGCATTAGCCAATGAAGTTGGTGGGCCTTCGAACTTGGGCTTCTCAGAGAAGGACGTCAGGAATTACATTTCATCAAGACTCCGATCCACAAATGTCAATGCAGATGTCAAGGAGATGCTGAACTACTTCATGCGAATGAAGGAGTTGAATCCGAACTACTTTTACGCAGTGAATATAAATGAGGATAACAAGTTTACGAGTGCAGTTTGGGTGGATGCAAGGTGTTGGGCATCTTATGAATACTATGGAGAGGTGGTCTCATTTGATACCACATACAGCACGAACCGGTAAAATATATTTAAATTCTCATTGTTTAATTATTTTATTATTTTTTATTAGTTTCATGTTTCTAAATATAGTTGTTCGTCCTTTAGGCATGGATTGCCGTTCGCTGCTTTCATTGGTGTGAACCACCATGGTAAGTCTACTTTGCTAGGCTGCGCTCTGCTAGGCAGTGAGGAGATCCCGAGTTTTGAGTGGGTGTTCACACAATGGCTGGAGTGCATGGGAACGGCACCGAAGGGCATCATCACAGACCAATGCAAGTCTATGTTTGGTGCAATTAAGAAGGTCCTACCCAGTACACGACACCGGTGGTGCATATGGCATATAACACAAAAGATACACAACAAGCTTGGAGGTTATTCTAGGTTCAAAGAGTTGAATGCTGAGTTGAAACACATTATATGGAACTCTAAGTTGGTTGAGGATTTCGAGGATCATTGGGCTGAGTTCATTGATGAGTTCAACTTACATCACAACAGATGGCTATCAAGTTTGTGTCTTTTTGGGAAAATCATGTGCCGGAAGTGCTTAGATGTTGTTGTGTTCTTGTATTCTGTTCTGGAAAAACGTTCTTATGCATGGTTTTATTTTTTGGTGGGTTTGTTTCTTTTTTAGATCTGTTTGAGGACCGACACATGTGGGTGCCTATCTTTTTCAAGGGTCAATTCTGGGCTTCCATGAGGAGTACGCAGAGGAGTGGGTATGCATTCATTCTTTGGTGGATACTTAAATTGTAAGACTAGTTTGGTCCAGTTCGTCCATGAGTTTGACAATGTCCTAGGAACAAAAGAGCAGAAGGAACTGGAGAACGATGCTGCAGACTCGAGAGGTCTAATCCCATGTTCAACTAGATCAGCCATCGAGAGACGATTTCAAAAAGAGTATACCAACAAGATGTTTAGGGATGTCCAAACCGAGTTTGGTAAGAAGGCTGATTGCACTATTTGTGCCGTGGATGAACATGGCAACTCCGCTAGGGTAAAAGTGGAAGAGAAAATACTAGTCTATGAGACGACTCGATATGTTACGTTTGACGTCCATTTTGGTCATTCGACACACGAGGTTCGATGTGATTGCAACTTGTTCGAGAGTGCAGGTATATTATGTTGCCACTGTCTTGTAGTACTTTCATCTTACAAAGTTAATGAGGTGCCTTCCTGCTATGTTTTACCTCGTTGGAGCAAGAACATAAAGCGCAAGCACACCTACATTAAGAGTAGCCATGACGTTAGACGTTCAAATGAAAGCCATAACATATTCAGAGAGTTGTGTGCACATTTCTATAATGTTGCACAGGAATTCACGGACTGTGATGATGAGGCAGACATGCTGCATAATGTTCTGGAGGATGCAAGGGCCAAGCTAGTAGATTACCGTGGCAAGATGCGAATAACACTGTCGCTACTGCACACAATAGCATCATCACAGGCCCTTCAACCGTTTTCGGCACAGAGGACATTCAGGCCCCATCAAAGGTAACCACTAAGGGTCGTCTAAAAGGCAAAATGCTAGGATATGAGTTGGATAAATCAATCAGAAAATCTATGCAGAGAAAGCGGAAGAGTGTACGCAAGGTATGTATAGGAATTAAAGTTAATCTTCACTTTTACAACGGTTTTTATTACGTCGATAGTGGGTTGGTTTTGATTGAGCTTGTTTGTTTCAGGATAATCGTGTAGAATCTGTTGCAAATCAAGCTTCGGAGGCTTCTGCTCAGCAAATTGCTAAGCAAGGACTTGGTGGATTCATGTCACTGTTAAACTTCTTTGACAATACCTAGATTGTTTATGATACTGCATCCATTATGTTATATTAGAGGTCCCTTTTGTTAGTTCATACAACTCAATATGTATGTTTCATGGTCATTTTCTTTGTTTAGGTTTTCTATGATAAGAAAATTATGAAATTGGTATTACCATGGCATTATCTTGCTGTTACTAACGTATCTGGCCTGTTTATATTTTTCTGGATGTCGTTTGACTGGTTGTAGAATACTGTCTGCATAAATACATGTCGTATAATCTGTATTTTAACCATTTAATAAATTTGGGATGTTGTGTGCTTTTAACTTCGAGTGGCATGTCTAGGATGTTCGCTTTACTACGCTTATTGATTGTTATTTTTCTGGTGTTTGGATGGTTAATTCTTATCGGATTAGCTATTTGTTTTTGATTATTTAAATGTCATATAGTATGGATGTTCGATTCCTTAGGCTTGTGCATGGTTATTTTTTTATATACGAGTGTCTTAGTAACTAAGATAAATAAAGCGGATGTTCGGTTTAGTAGGTTTGCAGATGGTTATTTCTATTTGTTTCTGGATGGTTATTTAGTGTGTATGACGAATGGCATGTTATTAGTCACGAGTTATAATGTGGATGTTCACCTCAATATATTACTGGATGGTTACTTTTAATGTGGATTGCGAATGGCAAGTGATTAGTTACAGGATTTATAATGTGGATATTCGCGTCATTAGGTGAGTGGATGGTTACTTTAGTGTGGATTCAAATTGCATGTTATTACTTACAATAGTTATAATATAGATGTTCACTGGCTCAGGTTCATGGATGGTTGTTTCTATTTGTGCCAGTATGATTTTTTCAGTGTGGATTGCGCATTGTTTTTTTTTGTGTGTATTACGAATGGTGTGTTATTAGTATATCGCAGATGGTCGGCTTAGTAGGATAGAGGATGGTTATTTCTATAGGTTTCGGGTGTTTATTTATAAAACTTAAGAGTTGTCTGTTATTAGGTACAACTAGTACAAGGCAGATGTTTGATTTATAAGTTGGGTGGATGGTTATTTTAGTTTTAAGTTGTGATTCACCTTGTGTGTGGATGGATCCGCTTAATACCTTTGTTGTTCCTTACTCTTAGCTTTTAGGAATCGTTAACTACATGCAACAAAACCAAATGTATTGCAATAGAAATAAACTATATAAATGGATTTTGCCATGATAATATAGCAACTCTGTTGTAATAAAAATCCAACCCATGGACACAAAAAGAAGCTAAAAAGATTTGAGAGTATTGTTTGAAAACTAAGTACAACTATCGCATTCTCTTTTTCCGGGTCTTCCTCACAGGTAATTCTCCCACTCTTTCCATCAATGACCTTGTGCTTGGTGCTGTGAAGGGTGATTTTACCACCTTTTTCTTGTTTCTTTGACGGTTGCGGCGAACACGTCCGTCTTTCTGCTCCAACAAAGATCGCACCAGCTGGATTGATTCATTATGGGCTCCCATGACAAAGAATCTGGAATCCTCTCCAAAGTTTGGACCCAAGCCCTTATACACCACAACCGGCCCGTTATGGAATGATTTGAGGTTGTGCGGTTGCATGACTCTTTCCTGTTGTAAGAGGATCAGTCAGTTATAAAGTGCCGACAATAAGTTATGAAAATATTATATTATTCATACCAATATGCCCGGACAGACACAGTAGAAGTCACGTTTGAATCTCTCGGACTGTGCATCATTGAATGCGTAACACATCCATTGAATGATCTGCGGTGCAAAATTATCAACCATGATATAACGTGTACGAAGAATGCAATAAGTGAAGCTAAAACATCGAGATTAAGCACTTATGTTGCTGTTAACCCAACCACGTGCTTTCAATGTTAATAGATCCTTCCTCAACAGCCGAAGATATGGCCTACCTTCGTAGGTTGCCAACAACTCATTTTCGTTGAGGGAAGAGTTGAGAATCCAATCTCGGACCGTGTCTTCCTTCTCATCTCCTAACTTAACATCCTTAAGACTTTGATGTACTGCTGTGATGGGGGGTGTGATCGGTGGCTTCTCAAGTTGTGTCAAGCCCAGTGAAAAGCTAGGCCTTCTGGGACTCGGGGTATGGCACCGTGACTTATTCGGCATCACGGTCTGTAGGGGTTCCATTTCCAAAGGATTGCTGTATTTCTTCTGTTCAACTTTTACCAATATCTCCTCGACTTCTGGACACCGCACGAAGTTCAAATCAAATTCTCTGCATCGAAGTCAACAAAATAAGGCAAGTCAGTTATCACTCTGATGTAAGTCACATGTAAATCAAGATACATCCATTACATATCTACAACAGATGTAAACTGATAGAGCTTACCTGTCAAAATCATATTCAGTTACTTGCCCTGTTACTGTGGAAGGTGTAATTGGATCAAATTGCGGCCCATCAAACTGTTCGGCATCCTGATTTAGGTGCTCACCTGTCAGGCTTGAGCTGTGATCAAATAAACGGCGCTTTGGAATAACATGTGGCAAGTGGTCGTCGTCATCGGAGTTAGAAACAACTGCACTCCTCTTCTTGCGCGTCTCGGCAACACGTGCTGTATGGCTGCCTTTACCGAATTTGGGTCTGACGATGAGCAGCTTTCTTCGGGTGCCTATCTTGCTTTCCTGAATATGGAATATACACCAAATTATAATGCTTTTAGAAAGAAACAGCTATGTTATATACTCGCATACAAATCCATGACCACAACAGAAAATTCACTTCGTAAGAAACATCAATAGTAGATCGTAGTAATTAATTTATGATGCCAACACATGTAGAAACTAAGATGAACTCACCCCTGGTGGTTCTCTAGGGCTTCCAGGAAGTTTTGATTCACATATCCTTGATGGTGTTTCAGCTGGTTTCTTATAGTCCATATTTTTAACAGATGCCTCCTTGCATTCCTGTGTACATTAAGCGACAATTCCACATACCAACCTTAATTAGTTCGACATACAATTACACCGTTGTGGAACCTATAAAACATCCAAATTCTGTAGGAGCATGAGTCCATTTGTGCAATTAAAAATAAACACCAGAAGTTATAATCTAATCTAAACGCCTATGACTTTAATGTTGCCTGTGCTTTAAATTGCAAAGGACACATAACTTTTTGAGCCGCTTTACTCTTGCATACTCTCTTTCCGCTCTTTTTTTTAGCTGCATATTCTCCTCCCTTCTTCCTGGTTCGCAATTTTGGATCCTCTCGAAATTTGGCCCTCTTCTCGATGGGACCCTAACATCAAAGGGTCAACTGAGCTTACGAAATGCTCATCCAAAAGCCCAAGGTAGAAAATAATAAATGTCTTAGGTTGATTATATTATAATAGAGAATATATCATCCATCCTAGTACCCCATCAATTACATTATTTGCCTTTTTTTTCAAGTTCTGATGCAGTCCATGCAGTCAACCATGGCTCCGGTTCTCGACATCTCTCTAGTGGCCCATGCCTTAGCCGCTGAAAGTACAAGAGCTGGATGGAAAGATTGTACGGTTTCTTAGTTCATCATTACCCCAAGTGGGCTAAATAACAAAATGAACAATTAAACTTACCATTAGGGCAAACATGCAGCCGCCACAAGTTTCAAGCTTCTTATTTTGGTGTGTTTCAATCGCCTTCCCTAGCCACTTGAATGTCTTCTGTGCCCAGTTAAATTTGCTTGGATCTGAGACATCCAAAATTGGAGGAATGTGCCATCGAGAAATTGTTTGTTGGCTGGTTGGACACAGGAACGTCTTTAAGACCACCAATATGAAGTACCTTCTAAAATTAATCCTATCCGCTTCTGTTTCCATAGGACAGGAATAAACAAAGTCGCGCAGCTGAGTGATTGTCTTCTTTTTAAATTGCTCTTTGATTTCCCGGTGAGCCAGATTTTTTTTCTATTTTCGGAATGTCAACCCCTACATTTCATATTGAAATAAGCAAATAGAATAAATTTAACCATACCTAAGAGCAAAACCCACAGCAAAATATATGACAACAAATTCACAATTTAATATAAGGAGCTGACCATTGGAGGGTATCCCTAACGCCCTTCCTATTAACTCAGAACTAACTGGAATGTCGCCGACATCCACTATAAGTGTGTCTGTCTCTACATCATAAGCCCTGGCCAGTTGAATCATTATCGTCTGCTTGACTGCCCAGCGAGGAATCTGCTTCACAAAGCCAAACCCAATAGAATCAATCTCAGCTAGCTTTGCATCGGCATTCATTTCTTGCAAGTGGGTTATCATCCCGTTGATATAGCATGGAGAACATCGCGTCTCCACTAATTTCTGTTAAGCAACACAATACAAGTTATTAGAAATAAAAAGAATCAAACATTTAGTTAAGCAACACAATACAAGTTATTAGAAATAAAAAAAATCAAACATTTGTTAACACAAAGTACTGCTTACCTTTTTTCCCATTAAAATGCTGCTCAGCAGGTGAAAATCAAAGCAGGTTCTTGCCTGTCAAGAAACATTCAACCATAAGTCTTTATACAAAACACACATTATTATTTGACTATAATTGCAAGAACAGCCAACAAAAAAAAAAAGAAATCACTGGCAGCCCAACAAAACGTCCTGCGCAATTCAAGTAAACAGCAAAGAGCCTGACATTGGTCATAACATGCTCCATATAAAATAATGATTTAAAAAATTGGCCTTCCGATTACAAAATGAACCCACCCAATTCCTGATAACAATTACTTATTATTATTAACACTGTAAATTATTAACAGAAAACAAATCCTTCATAACTGCTATAGCTCAACTCAAAAACGTAAATTGTTTCACCTTCATATATTATATTAGTCTGCTAGCATTATTTAGCAAAATTTCAAAAGGAAACAAAAATTGTTTGTGGATAACCATGTATTATTATCTAAATTTTAAAATGATTCTCTACAACATCCAAGATTGATAATTATATCTTCATACATACCTAGACATGATACATGATGCAACTATAGTTTTTACAACCAATCTTACTCATATCTACTTAAGCCACCGCCAAAAGCCATCTCATTTTTTTCATCAATCTTTTCGTAAAAATTGAACATCCGTAATTTATTGAAATTAAAGGTCAATCAAATGAACCAGGAAAGATATAAAGAAAAGAATACTAAAATATCAAGCACATGCTCGATCAAATTTCAAACATGTTTGCTTTAATCCAAGGATCCATGAACCACGTGATATTACTATCCATGCTGTTAATTAAAAAAACAAAATATGAAAACATTCATCATAACACCCACAGCCGTGTGCAGTAAGAGTACATAGGCAGTTTAAAAAAAAAATCAAGTAAAACAAGTTCCTAGGAAGCATAGATGTTCACCAAAAGAAGTCCTAATATTGCCAACTTGCTAGGCTCCAATGATTTGCAATATCAGAAATTACTACCTAAATGATGTAGATCATGTCACATTTTTTCATCCATCCTTTCTTACAAAATTGAACACCCGTAATTTATATAAATTAATGATCAATCAAATGAACCAGAAACAGACAAAGAAAACAATACTAAAATATCAAGCATGGCTCCAACGAATTTCAAACATGTCTGCCTTAATCCAAGGATCCATGAACCAACTGATATTACTATCCATGCTATAATTTAAAAAAGAAACATATCAAAATCAACAGCATAACACCCCACAGTCGTGTACAGTAAGAGTACATAGGCAGTTTAAAAAAAATTAAATGTTAAACAAGGTCCTTGTAAGCATAGCTATTAAAAATTGAAGTTCTAATTACATAAGTCACCAAAACAAGTCCTAATATTGATTGCGATGGTTATCAAATATGCTGATCAACATATAAATATAGCCTTTGCACGGTTAGACTCAATGCCAAAAGTACTTTTTCTTATATCCATTCCAATCCAATGGATCAAATGCAAGTGGACATGTGAGGATGAAGTAAAATACACTTTTTGCTAAGACTAGAAAAATGTAAATTTATCCCAAATTATACTTACAATTTTTTCGTAAGATAAACCAACAGGATTCCAATTCAAGCCTATCTCTTCTATATCACATATTCATAATCAGAGTATTTAACAGTTTCTAAATTTTGACAGCCTTTTAGGTTAGGTTTTGGAATGAAAAAATTTTTTTTAACATCGTCAACCAACTTGCAAACACCTGGGAAAAATTTTCAACCATACGTTAATGAATAAATTGACCATCCGATCCAGATTCATTAAACAACTCACAAAGCAACATATTCATAGCACGTGCTTCACACGAATTGCTGACTTACTAATAACCGGAGGCAAAACAAAGCCAAATACAGTAACTCGTTAAAATACAAGACGCGGAAACCCGGATGCTCATAAACATGTACGTGTCATTATTTCTTCCAACTACCTTATGTTCACAAACAAATGGATAAGTCAAACAGACCCAGGAATTTCCGAAAGCAACAAAATCCTTCTAAGCAGCCAGAACATAAAAGTTACTATGAACATCTAAACATTCAATAAACGGTTATCGGTTTACTGACCTTCAATTTGGGAAGAAAAACACATCCCACGGCTTCTCTTGTTGCACCCGGTAATGACTCCAACCAATGCGAACATGCAACGGCTTCAACCTAGGGAGACTGCGGTTAAAGGCCAACGCCGGTGGTTTTTGGGCGACTTCCACTCGACGGGGCAAGGGATTCTCCTTTGCTGCTGGTGGTCTTCGCAATGGAGGTGCTGGCGGATGCTCGGTACGGCGATTGGCAGGATGAACTACGGGTAGTAGCAAAAAAGGAGCGGCTAATGGGGGAAGGTTCTCCTTCGTCAATGCCGTTCGAAATAGCGGTGAGGGAAGGCTAACGTTTCCTTTCCTGAAGGGTGTTCGAAAGTTAGGGAAGGGGAAAGGTTTTGACTGTTGGGTCAAAGAAAGGGGGAGTGGATGGGATGATTACAATGGAATTAATTAAGATAATTAAAATTAGGATTTAAGTAAGGGGGGTGTTTACGAGTATACCTATGTTATTAATCTAATTGGGCTAATTATTAAGACCCGTTGTTCATATTGTTCATCATAGTCATTGTTTCCCTAGCATCTCCCTTTAGATTAATGTGTGTCCATCTAAAATTAATTGTATTACACTACATTTTTAAATTATAATTATTATAAAAAAATCAAAATTTACAATATCTGGTCCCTCTGCCACACTTTTGTGAGATTGTTACATCCAGTATCACTTATCAATGGGAGTAGATCCTCTTCAGTAAAAAAAAACTAAATGATATCAATTGTTTAATTTCACCTTTCATTGTTCTCTCGTATAGATTCATGGCATGTTTTTTATTAGTTAAACTCTAGTTGTTAAGCAGCAATATGATTTTCAAGATTTTACACTATTATTATTGTTATTAATACTCAATCAATTGACTCCTTGGGCATGGAGGTGTTTAAAAGTATGCAAAGCAACTCTCAATTTTATTTTATTTTATTGGAGAGAGCTACTCTCCATCTGATGATCAAAAGCCATTCATATTTTTCTAATTTTCTTCTTGGTTTTGGGCCCTTGTGTTTTGATAAGATCTTTTTATTGGTACTAACTTGTATAGGTCCATTTTAGGGTCATTGGCCACTGAACATCTTTCACTATTACTTACTTCTAATCTCTCATACCCAGAAGAAATAAAATAAAATCATTATTAGATCCTTTGAGATTAAGATATACTATCTCCAATTAATTTATATGGCATACACTAAAGTAATTTTATTATAAATACTCATTAATAATTTGTCAATTAATTAATACATGAATATAAAAATGATAATTTACAGTAAAAGAAATAACTCCTTTAAAAAGAAAAAAATACATATTACTATTAGAATAAAGTTTCTATTTTCTTAATA
>NC_029786.2:89662052-89688081 GCF_000816755.2 Arachis ipaensis
TCGAAAAGGAAATGAACATTGTAAGTGCACTTCCCACTATATTTTAAGGTTTAATTAAATTTTTATTAGAATATTGTAAATATAAATAATTTCTCTACGAAATTCTTGCTCAAGGAATGCCAATATTTCTTTTTGTTTCTTTACACCTTCCAATCTTCCATGTTGAATTGCTAGTTACCTACTTACTTCATTTCTCGGAAGTACCATTTTAATTTATTTCGTTTGTGATCACCCACCAAACAAGACAATTGATCAAATTTTGTGGAAAAACACTGATTTCGTTATAGAAATTATTTGTATAATGTCAATTTGCCATTCTTTACTTCTTCCTCCCAATAATGACCCACTTTTTTTTTCGTTTTTTTAAAAAAAAAACTTTAAATCTTTTATTTATAACTTGAAGTCATCTTCAGCTAATCAAGTTTCTTAGCCGTCAACAATTCGTATGGATCAGCTTTGGGAAATTCAATAAGGATGTTTTAGGAAATATCAAGACAAATAAAGATATGGTTCTAATATGTAGGCTTTTATATAAAATTTAATTTTAATGTCCAGGTCACTAAAAAAACAGTTTTATATGTTCATTTAATTATGAATATCATATCAATAAAAAGAATTATTATATAAATAATTATTCAAAAAAATGGATGAAATTAGACAAATATCAATGCATAAAATTAAACTCTTATAAAATATAACGTTAAAAAAATACTCAATTATGTAATTATTGTTATGATAAGTATGAATGATGTGGATGACCATTATTCCATTAATATAGACGGTTCATATTTTACAATGTTAAAGGTTGAAAATATTAAGGGAAAATGAATTTAATAGTGGTTGAAATGAATAATTTTCTGTGTGTATAAATAGAGGAAGTGAACGTCTGAAACAATACACACAAATTAATAAAATTCTCTCTTTTTATACTGCTAAAACACTCTCATCTCCAGTGGCGGAGCTTAGTTCAGACAAGGAGGGTCATGGCACTTTTTATAAAAAACTTAGTAGTACTTTTTCAAAAGATAAAAAATAGTTCAATTGACTTAAATACTTTACTATGACTTAAAGTATCTAATAAGTTCAATAAACAACACTCTCTCTATCTTTAAGTTCAAATATAAAAAAATTAGATATTTTTTATTTATTTAATTTAATATTATTTTATATTTTACTATTTATTTAATTTAATTTTTTATATGATAAAAAATAATAGAATATTCAATAAGTATTAATATTATTGTATTTGTATAAATTGATAAAAAATTCAATAAATATTATAAATTTTAATATTTATCTTTCTAATTTTAATTACATATTTTACATGATACATATTCAACTTTTTGTACAATGAATGATGAAAATAAAAGAATTGATGCATTTTTTAGGAGGAAGGCTAACATTCAAAAAGGAGAAAATATAACTTCTACAATATTAACACATGTAGATAGTTCTTCTACTTCAATAAAAAAAAGTGAGATACAACCTTCAAAAGTTCAAAGAGTTGCATTTGATGAGTTTGACCTCAATTCTTTGGAACGAGACACTGGACAACGACTTTAAATTTGGCAATATTACCTAAACCAGAGAGATGAGGTTAGACGAGTTTATCTTAAATGGGGTCCATATCAAAAGCATCTTGAGAATTATCCTCTATTTGGTACGAAGCATCGAAACGATTTCAATATGCTTAGTTTGATATTTTTTCTTCATGATTAGAGTATTCACCTTCTGAAGATGCTGCATATTATTTATTTTATTATTTGGTTAGCAAAAAACTCAATGAACATAAAGGGTCAGATATTTTTATTAGTAAAGGATTTAGAAGATAAAAAAAAGGTTAATGATGGAGTGAAATGTGCTTTTCTTAAACATATTGGAGATTCTTGCTCACCACACAATAATGCAGTTAGAACATGTCTAGACTTACTAAATCAAGCAAGTCACATCCAAAATATAATTGAGGATCATACTTCTGAGAAAATTCAAAAGAATCGATTGCGTCTAAAATCTTCCATTGATGCAACTCAAACTTGTGCTTTCAAAGGCTATGATGAAACTCTAGAATAAAAAAATTGAGGTAATTTTTTTGAAATGATAAAACTCATAGCATCTTACAATGATGAAGTTGCAAAAACTATGTTAGAAAATGCTCTATATAATGCTAAGTATACTTCACATCAAATTAAAAAAGAATCATGCATATTCTCTGAAACAATGTGAGAAAGCATATTTGTGAAAAAATTGGAGATTCTAAATTTTGTATTATAGTAGATGAAATTCGCGATGAATCTAAAAAAGAACAAATGATACTTGTTTTGAGATTTGTTGATATACATAGTTTTATTCAAGAGCGTTTTTTTAATTTTGTACATGTTAAAGATATACAACATTAACTCTGAAATATAAATTGTGTGGCATTCTTTCTCGACATGGTCTTGATGTCTCTAATATTCGTGGTCAAGGATATGATGGTGCCAACAATATGAGAGCTAAGGAAATGAAATGGGTTACAAGTATTATTCTTAAAAGATTGTCCTTATGCTTATTATATTCACTGTTTTGCTCATCAATTACAACTTGCATTAGTTGTTGCATCTAGAGAAGTTATTCATGTGCATAAGTTTTTTTTAAGATTGACTTTCATTGTCAACATCATTTGTTCTTTTAGTAAGCGACATGATAAGTTACATGATGCCAAGACAGATAAAATTATCCATTTATTAGAGATTGATGAACTTAAAACTGATAGAGGGGCAAATTAAATTGGTACTTTGAAACAAGCAGGTGATACTCGATGGAGTTCTTATTTCTCTTCTGTTTGCAGTTTGATAAATATGTATAGTGCAATGTTGACTGTTTTACAAAAGATTATTGTTGATGGATCAAATTATTCCCAACATGGTGATTCAGATAGTTCTTACAATACCCTGACCTCATTTGAGTTTGTATTGATCTTGCATTTGATGAAAGATATTATGGGAATAATTGATGTCTTTGTCAAACTTTACAAAAACAGTCTCAAGACATAGTTAATGTTGTGCAACTAGTTCATTCTATAAAAATACTTATCCAAAACATGGGAGATGACAGATAGGAAGAATTATTGAAAAATGTGAAATTATTTTGTGAGCAACATGATATTCTAATTCCTAATTTAATTGCTTCTTATGTAGCAAGGCAGGGACGCTCGCGTCACCAAAAAGATCGTATTAATTATAATTGAGTATTATTTTAGAGTGGAGATATTTTTAGTCATAATTGATAAGCAATTACAAGAGTTGAATAGCAGATTTAATGATCAAGTAATGGATCTACTAAGTCTGAGCTCTACTCTCATGACTAAGGATGCTTACAAAAGTTTTGACATTGCTAAGATTTCTACTCTTGTTAACAATTACTATCCCAAAGACTTTACTGAACAAGAGAAGATTAATTTACCTTTTTAGTTTCAACATTTTATTCTTGATGCTCGTCAACATTTAAAAATAAAGAATCTATCAACTATTCATGAATTGTATAAATGTTTAGCAGAAACAAAAAAGTTAAAAGTATATTACTTGATTGATAGATTGATTCGTCTGATAATAACTCTTCCAGTTTCTACAGCTACTACAAAGCGATCATTTTTAGCAATAAAAGTAATGAAGACAAGGTTAAGAAACAAGATGGAGCACAATTTTCCGCTCTATATATATATATATATATATATATATATAATTTATATTATATTGAGATATTAATTGTGGTAAATATTAATACTAGAATCTTCTACTTATACTTCTTTATTTTATATTTCATATATCTTCTTTATTTATTTATTCTACAACACGTTATCAGCACGAGACTCTGATAAAATTTTAGGACGATTCAGGTAACAAATTTTTATTATATCGAAACTCTCTCATCTTGAATTTAATGCTCTTGATATATCTGGAAACAACTATTTATCATGGATACTAGATGCTGAAATCCATCTTAATTCAATGGATCTTGCAGATACCATTAAGGCTGAAAATAATACATCCCAGAAGGATAAAGCCAAAGCCATGATTTTCCTTCGTCGTCATCTTAACGAAGGATTGAAAAATGAATATCTCACATTAAAAGATCCTAAAAATTTGTGGAAAGACCTTGAAGAAAGGTATAATCATCAAAAGACAGTGATACTTCCTCAAGCCCGATATGAATGGACGAACTTGCGTTTACAGGATTTTAAATCCATAAATGAATATAATTCAGCAATATTTTGAATCACCTCACGAATGAAATTATGTGGAAAAAAGATAACTGATAATGACATGTTAGAGAAAACTTTCTCGACCTTCCATGTCTCGAATGTACTCCTGCAGCAGCAGTATCAAGAAAAAGGATTTAAAAAGTATTCTGAGTTAATTTATTACCTTCTTGTTGCTAAACGCAACAATGAATTACTTTTAAGGAATAATGAAGCGCGCCTAGCTGGCACCGCCCCATTTTCTGAAGCAAATGCTACAAATTATAACCCCAAAAGAGATAAATATTAAGGTTTTAGTAACAAGAAAAATTATGGAAGGAAAAGAAATTATGTTCATAAGAAAGGATCTCATTAGAAGTGGGATAAAGAAAGAAATATTGGGTAAAATAAATCAACATAGGATAAATATTTCTGTTGTGGTGGAAAGAGCTATTGGTCGCATACCTGCCGTACCCCAAGGCACCTAGTTGATCTTTATCAAGTATCCTTGAAAAAGGATGACAAAGGAAAAGAAACAAATTTTGTTTCAAATGATGCTGAAAATTACACCACTCATTATGATGTATCTGATTTCTTTGAGGATCCTGAAGAAAATATTGGTCATTTAATCAATGATGGAATAGTTTAATATGTGAGATTGTTAAGTATTCATGTAAATAAATAATGTAAAGAACTTCTTGTTAAGTTTTATTTTATGCATCTGAATTTTAAATATGATGTATAATAAAATATTTATGAATTTCAAAATTACTGAATGTGTCAAGATAATAATAATAAAATTTTTAGTATATACTATACTTCTTAGAAAAATATTTTCAATCAAGAAAATAATTTTATGTGCATATACTTCTACTCATTTTATTATTATTTGTCTTTGAAAAAAATGGCAAGAATATATAGTAAAGATACTTGGCTTGCAGATAGTGCAAGTTCGCACACCATTCTCAAAAGTAATATATATTTTACCCATCTTGTGCCAAAAGAAGAATATGTTAATATTATTATTGGCTCGGACAATGTGATAGAAGGCTCTGGAAGAGCTATAATTTTATTTTTCGGAGGAACAAAATTCATAATAAATAATGCACTATTGTCTACCAAGTCTCGAAGAAACTTGTTGAGTTTCAAAGATATTTGCCGAAATTGATATCATATTGAAATAATGAATGACGGAAATTATGAGTACTTATGTATCACAACTCATGATTTAAATAAAAAGGTTATATTAGAAAAATTACCCTCACTTTCATCTGGGTTATATTATACCAAAATTAATGCAATTGAATCACATGCCATTGTAAACTAGAAGTTTAATAGCCCAAATAAATTCATAACTTGGCACAACCGGTTGGGTCATCCAGAAACAACCATGATGCAGAGAATTATTGAAAACTCTCATGGACATTCACTAAAGAACCAGAAGATTCTTAAAACTAGTGAATTTTGTTGTGCTGCATGTTCTCAGGAAAAGTTAATATTAAGGCCATCACTAGTAAAGATTGGATTTGAGTTCCCTGAATTCCTAAAAAGGATTCAAGGCGATATATGTGGACCTATTCATCCACCATGTGGATCTTTTAGATATTTTATGGTCCTAATAGACGCATCTTCAAAATGGTCACATGTGTACTTATTGTCTTCTCGTAACCTGGCGTTTGCGAGATTACTTGCTCAAATTATTTGATTAAAAGCACAATTTCCAAAAATTCAATCAAAGCAATTCGTCTTAATAATCCTGGTGAATTTACTTCCCAAGATTTTGATGCTTATTGTATGGCTAATGGTATAAGTGTTGAACATCTAGTAGCTCATGTTCACATACAAAATGGGTTAGCAGAATCACTTATTAAACGCCTCCAGTTAATTGCTAGACCCTTACTTATGAGAACAAACCTTCCAACTTCGACTTGGGGGCATGCTATTTTACATACCACGACACTTATTCATTTGAGGCCAACAAGTTACCATCAGTTCTCTCCTATGCAATTAGCTTTTAGCCTGCAGCCAAATGTTTCCCATTTAAGAATATTCGGGTGTGCGATATAAGTTCCCATTGTACCACCTTCTCACACCAAAATGGGACTCCAAAGAAAATTGGGGATATATGTTGGATATGATTCTCCCTTTATAGTAAGGTATCTTGAGATACAAACTGGGGATGTATTTAAAGCCCGATTTGCAGATTGTCATTTTGATGAATCAAAATTTTTAACATTAGAAGGAGAGAATAAGTTTCCTAAAAAGAACTTAATTGGAATGCATCATCCTTGATGCATTTGGATCCTCGATCAGGATAACGTGAACTAGAAATTTAAAAGATTATATATTTGCAAAAAATAGCAAATAAATTATCTGATACATTTTTTGATACAAAGAGGATAACCAAATCTTATATACCAGTGAAAAATGCCCCAATTCGAATTGATGTCCCAGTCAGACAAATAGCCACTGAAACAAATTCACGCTAGAAGCGTGGCAGGCCTGTCGGTTCCAAAGACAAAAATCCTCAAAAAAGAAAAGAGGTAAATACTATTTCTGTTGAAAAAAATATAGTAAAGACACATGCAGTTGTCCGAAATTCTGATATAATTTTAACGCCAGAAGATGTTCAGGTACCTGAAAATTGTGAAAATGACGAGATCTCGATAAATTATGTCTTTACAAGAGAAAAATGGGACCGAATAAGACAATTGTCAATGAAATATTTGCATATAACGTGGCATTAAATATCATGCATGAAAGTAAGGATCTTGAGCCAAGATCAGTCGAAGAATGTTGACAAAGAAATGATTGGCCAAAATGGGAAGAAGCCATGGAGGCTGAGTTAGACTCACTTGCAAAACGTGAAGTCTTTAGACCTGTAGTCTGTACACCAGAAAATGTAAAACCTGTTGGATACCGATGGGTATTTATGAGAAAACGAAATGAGAAAAATGAAGTTGTACGCTACAAAGCTCGACTTGTAGCACAAGATTTTTCACAAAGACCCGGTATAGATTATGAAGAAACATATTTCCCAATAGTGGATGCAATAACATTGCGTTATTTGGTCAGTTTATCTGCATATCATAAATTACATATGCATTTAATGGATGTGGTAACAGCTTACTTATACGGCTCATAGATCGTGATATCTATATGAAAGTCCTTGAAGGACTAAAGATATCTAAACCATCCAATGAATATTCGCAAGGTGATGCACGGAAAACTTGTCTCGCAACAAATTTCCTTCGGCAAGTGTACCGAATTTGTCGTCACGTAAAAACTCACAGTAGAGTGAGGTTGAATCCCACAAGGATTGATTGATCAAGCAACTTTAATTAGAGGAATGTTCTAGTTGAGCGAATCAGAATTTGAAGTGAGAATTGCAGAAAATAAAATGGCGGGAAAGTAAATGGTAGAAAAAGTAAATGCTAGAATTAAAGAACTGAAAGTAAATGACTGAAAGTAAATTGCAGAATTGTAAATGGGAATGGGGGAATTGCTCATAAGAGTAAATAACAGAAATTAAAGAGAATGGGTAAGATCAGAAATGGGGAGTTCATTGGGCTTAGGAGATGTTGCATTCTCCTGATCAATTTCATTTTTATCTCTTCTTCAATTAATGCACTCATTGATCTCCTTGGCAATCTTAAGTGATTGAATTACAATTCCTTGTAATTCAATCTCTCAAATATTGATCAATAGCCAATTCCTTGGTCAATTGCTCATGAGAAGAGATGAAGTATGGTCACTGATTATACCACATGCATTTCCCAAATCAAGTGTTGAGAGGATTATAGTCACATATCCATTCAAATCTAATTTGGTCCAGCATGAGAAAGCATTTCTAGCTTGATCTCTTCTTTCCTCTTTCAAGGTTCAGAAGAGATCCAAGTATGAATAACTTATTTTCCAAGATAACTACCCAATTGGATGAAGATCGAAAGCTTTCAAGTAAAATCAAGAGAAAAGATAGAAGAAGAAAAATGAAAACTAGTATTGATCCATCAAATTACAACAGAGCTCCCTAACCCAATGAAAGGGGTTTAGTTGTTCATAGCTCTAGAAAATGAAAACAAAGATGGATAATACATGATGATACTAGAAGTGCAGAGAAAGTAATTACAGAGAGTAGTTCTATGCCCAGAGGCTCCCTATAATTTCCAACTCCCCAAATAATTCAAAGCTACTCCTATATATACTACTCTTCTACTCTTCTAGTTGGTTCTTCAAGTCTTGGGTCTGGGCCTTTGGATCTTGAGTTTGAAGCAGTTATCTTCTTCATTGGGCTTGGCTTTACTTGCAGAGAGAAAGTGTGAAGTGGGCAGAGGCTTTGGCTCAGGACGTTAGTGGTGTTAATGTTTAGTGAAAATATGGGTTCGAGAACGTTAGTGACGTTCAACTTTTTCACTAACGTTCCTTACCCAAGTAAGAGCCACGTTAACTTCAACGTTAGTGGCACAAACGTTGCCACTAACGTTGCCTCTTTGTCCTTCGCGCATGTTATTGGGACTCAACTTTCCCAATAACGTTGAGAAGCCTCCCCTTTCCCAACATTAGAGTCCACATTAACTTAGTTAACGTGGAAGCTAACGTGGATAAGGGAATGTTGAGCCAACGTTAGTGACACTTAACATTGTCACTAACGTTCCAATGTGCCCCTTAGCTCCCACGTTAGAGTCCACGTTAACTAGGTTAACGTGGTTTCTAACGTGGCCATGCTAGCCATCTCCAACGTTAGTGACAAAGTTGAGTGTCACTAACGTTGGCTCAACATTCCCTTATCCACGTTAGCTTCCACGTTAACTAAGTTAACGTGGGAGTTAACGTGGCTCATGGTGGCATGTGTGGGCTCCTTCCAACGTTAGTGACAATGTTGGGTGTCATTAACGTTGGCGTCACCTCCCTTCTAATGTGGTTCTTCTTTGCTTCCTTTGTCCTGAAATCAAGCAATAAAGTGCATCAAAGTTCTAGTCCATGTCATGGGAAATGCAACATCCAATTTTTCCTTAAATTCATGCAAAATCCTCATGAAATCATGTAGAGTGCACAATGTATGCTTGAATCAAGATGTAATTGAATATCTACCCAAAACTAGCTTATTTCCTAAGGAAATGCATGAAACTACCCTAAAAACAGTAAAGAAAAGGTCAGTGAAACTGGCCAAAATGCCCTGGCATCACAAGGTTCATACTCAGTCAAATTGCAAAGATCTTTATATGGTCTAAAGCAATCTGGACGAATGTGGTATAATCGTCTTATTGAGTATCTGGCCAAAAATGGATTCAAGAATGATGATATCTGTCCATGTGTTTTCATAAAGAAATCTGCATCTGGATTCATTATAATTGCTGTGTACGTTGATGATTTGAATATCATTGGAACTCTTGAAGAGATTCCAACAATTATAAAAACTCTAAAAGAAGAGTTTGAAATGAAAGATCTTGGAAAAACTAAATTTTGTCTCGGCTTGCAGATCGAGCATACAAAAGGTAGGATATTTATTCATCAAACAACATTGATAAACCACTATTTATGGTTTATCTTGTGTTTAATTGAGTGGTTTCATCAAGTATTTACCCACATATTCATATGATTTGCATGATTTTATACTTCCTTCCTAAGTTTGTTCTATGGTTGAAAACTTGCTTCCTAGAGATCTTTAATTTATGTTTTAATTCTCCTTTATACCATTCGATGTCGTGATCCGTGTGTTAAGTGTTTCAGGATTTATAGGGCAGGAATGGCTGAGAAAATGGAGAGATAGCTTGCAAAAATGGAAGAAACACAAGAAACTAAGGAGATAACCAGCGGGCATCGACGTGCATGGTGCGGATTTTCTAACCACAGATTAACCGGCAAGTGCATCGGGTCGTACCAAGTAATACCTCAGGTGAGTGAGGGTCGATCCCACGAGGATTGAAGGACTAAGCAACAATGGTTACTTGATTTACTTAGTTAGGCAAACAGAAAATAGTGTTTGGAAGTTCAAAAGCATTAAAGTAAATTCTAAGTTGAAGACTAGCAGGTGAATAGGTGAGAAATAAAATATGGAGAAAGCAGTTAAGGCTTCAGAGTTATCTATTTTTCCGGATTTACTTTTCTTACTAACTATTTTAATTATGTAGGATTTAATTCATGGCAAACTATGTGTGACTAGACCCTAATTCCTTAGACCTTTCTAGTCTCCTCTAAAATTCATTAACTGCCAATTCCTTGGTCAATTAATTCTAATTAGAAGCTACATGATCAAACTCCAGTTTATATGCCACAAAAACTCTAATTACCCAAAAATAAAAGGATTATATGTCACGTATCCCGTTAAATCCAGATAAATAAAATTTAGGAGAATATGTTTTCAAGCTATTGTTCAAGTAAAGAGCTTTTCCAAGTTTTATAAGAACTTAAATAGAGAGAGGGTCATACTTCCGTTCCACCCAAATTCATAAGATAAAGAGCGAAAACAATTCTTAAATTATAATTCCATACATAAATTAAAATAGAAAAAGCAATAAAATCAATCCATACAAATAGACAGAGCTCCTAACTTTAACAATGGATGATTAGTTACTCATGGTTCAGAGTGAAATAAGGATTGTAAATTAGAATGGAATAATGTTGGAAGTCTCTCGGAACCTCTCAAAAGAGAGGTTTCTTCTCCCTTTTATATCTAATCCTAATAAATTTAAAATCTAATTTTTAAAATCAAAATAATATCTTTTTCTAAAATTAATATATGAATTTAAATTTGAATTAATTAACAAGTCTTCAGTTGATGGTGGGGACCACTTGTTTAGTCCATTATGTAGCTTCTAATATGTGTTTTCTGGGCTGGAAACTGGGTCAAAACAGCCCAGAAATCGCCCCCAGCATTTCTCTGCGTTTTCTGCACGTGGCACATGTCACGCGTACGCGTTAGTCACGCATACGCGTCGATGGTCTTTTCTGCGAGTCACGCGTACGCGTCAGGTACGCGCACGCGTCACCATGAAAAGCTCCAAATCACGCGTACGCGTCAGTCACGCGTACACGTCGCTCATCGCTGCCATCTCCTTTGATTCTTGTGCTGCAGAAACTCCATCAAATCCAGCCGAATGCTACCTAAAATAAACAAAATTGCAAAAGACTCAAAGTAGCATCCATATTGGCTAAAAGATAATTAATTCTTTATTAAACTCAACAAATTAGATGCAAATTCACTAGGAAAAGATAGGAAAGATGCTCACGCATCAGCGCACGCATGGCTCACGCGATTGCGCGATATGAAGAAATTTGCAGCGACGCGTGCGCGTGCCTGACGCGTACACGTGGATTGAAGTTCTGCAAGACGACGCGTGCGCGTGATTGACATGTACGCGTGACATGCGCGATCTGCAGAAATAACAGAAAATGCTGGGGGCGATTTCGGGCCGAGTTTTGACCCAGTTTTCGGTCCAGAAACACAGACTAGAGCCAGGGAACGTGGAGAGACTCAACACACATTCTCATTAGGATAGTTTTTAGGTTTTTAGATCTAAATCTAGAGAGAATTTTCTTTTCCTCTAGGTTTTCTTTACATTCATAGCTTATTAGTTTTATGCTTTGCTTTTGGATATTGAAGAGTCATCACCTCCGTTGAAGATACTATTCTAGTTTGTTTTCCTACTTCCTATTTATTTATTCCATATTCTTAATTCTTGTTTAAAGTTACAATTGGATTATTTTCATGGATTGTTAATGCAGAAAGTTACTTTTTCCCTTAATTAATTTTCAAGCCCTATTTTATTTAATTTATCATGTCTTCTTATATTTTTATGAGCGTTATATTCATGTCAATGGAGTAGATTCCCTACTTGACATGGGGGTTGATTAAGAGGAGACACTTGAGTTGGAATGCTCAAGTGATTAGTTAAATTGGAAGTTGTTGGCTAATTCTGTATTTACTAACGCTAGACCTTCCCAAGGGAGAGGACTAGGATTTGCGAATAAGAGTTAGCTCAATCACTTGACTTTCCTTTATTTAGTAAGGGTTAACTAAGTGAAAATAACATCTTTATACTACACTCGAGAAAATTCCAACAAGGATAGAACTTCCAATTAATCATTCTCCCAGTCAAGGATTTTTATTTTGAATAATATAAATTCCTTTTAATTTTCATTGAATTTAATTACAATTATTTATTTTCTATCATTCAACTCTCAAAATCTCTCAGAAGCTCCTGATTAATAAATTAGCACCCTTTTTAGCAACTCATTGGGAGACGACCTGGGACTCATACTCCTAGTATTTTTATTCTAAACTTTGTGACAATCTTTCTAAATTGATGAGGCGAATTTTAGCTGGTTAAGAACTATATTCACAACGCTGTTTTTATATTGACTTCTTAATTGGCTGACTTACGCCCCGCATCAATTTTTGGCGCCGTTGCCGAGGAGTTGCAATAGTGTGCTAAATTATTAATTAGTGTACATATTTTTGTTTTTATTTGCATATTTATTTTTTTTATTTTGTTACCATGAGCTATATGTTTCTCTCATTGAATGACGCGTTCACTGCCTGATCCGAGCTTAGCCGCGTTTGACCCTGAAATTGAAAGAATTATTTCACGTATTAGGCGAGCTTGGTGTCAGTTAGCCTCTGAGGGTGGTGAAGTGATTGTTATCGATTCACCAGTCTCATCTGAGGGCGAATCTGAACCGCCATCTGAGAGCGAAACAAGCTCCTTTACTACTGATTCAGTTGATTCATGTGCAGATAGAATGGCAGCACCTAGGAGGATTACTCTCCAGGAAGCTGGAGCCCCAGATTTTACACTGCAGCCGTATCAAGTGCATCATCTAACTCTGGCTGCAGATTTTGAACTGAAGACTGCACTAATCAACTTGATGCCCAAGTTTCATGGCTTACCTGCTCAGGAGCCTATCAAGCACCTCAGGGATTTTCAGACAGCCTGCTCTACTGTTAGGCGTCATGGTGCAAATAAAACTTCTATTCTGTTAACCGCCTTCCCGTTTTCTCTTGAGGGAAAGGCGAATGAGTAGTACTACTCCCAACCTGAAGCAACTGTTACCAACTGGGATACGCTCAGGGGAGAATTTCTGGAAAAATATTTTCCAGCTGAAGTTACAGATAGATTGAGAAAAGAGATCTCCTGCATTGTTCAACGTGAATCGGAGACTCTCTATGAGTACTGGGAGCGCTTTAAGAACTTTTGGACGCATGCCCCCATCACATGATTAACAGGTTAGTGTTGATCAGCTACTTCACTCAAGGCATGAAGTCTCGGGATAAAACTACACTGGATGGTGCTAGCAATGGTTCTCTGAAAAAGTACAAGACCGCAGATGATGCATGGCAACTGATCAGCGACTTAGCTGAGTCCACTAGGAACCACAGGCACAGGAGCAGCCACTCAAAGGCTGTTGTAGAGGTTTCCTCTAGCAGTGAGACTACTGCTCTTACACAGAGTATATGTAAAATGACCAACCTACTAAAGCAGATGGAGTTGAATCAACAACAACAACAACAGCCTTCCCCACCACAACAAAGCCAACAGTTAGTTTCCCAAAGAGTATGTGGAATATGTGCTAATTATAGTCATTATACTGATGAATGTCCGCAGCTCCAACAAGAAGACAACACTGTGGCAACTACTCATAACTTCTATGACCGCTCGAATCAAGGTTACAATAAACAAGGCGGCAACTACAACCAAGGTGGGAACTATAACCAAGGATGGCAGGACAACTCCAACCAGGGTTGGAGAGACAATTCCAACCATGGCTGGAGGGACAACTATAACAGAGGAGGCAAAGACAATAATGGAAATCAGAGGTGGAATAACAACAACAGACAGCAAAATCAGAACCAGCCTTACAGAGCACCTCACCTAAGGCAGTCCCAAGGACCCCAGCACAACCAACAACAGGTCCCTCAGATCACTTATCCCCCTTCCTCATCAAATGACGAGATGCTACGCTCTCTTACACAAGGACAACAAGACATGCAGACTACACTGAACTCTACTTTAAATGGTCTGAATGCCACTTTACAAGCTCTCGTCTTCCGGATAGATTTATTACCTGCTTCCACCAACCAACCTCCAAGCTCCAGTGAAATTCCTTCTCAACCCTTACCTAACCCCAAGGGTGGCATCAATGTCATCACTTTGAGGTCCAAAACCACACTGCCAGAGAGGAATCATGAGGAGCCAAGTCCACAAGAACACACCCCAGTTGAAGATGTGGTAGAAGTGGAAGATGCTGAAGAGGAAGAGGAAGTACAAGACACGGTTGAAGAAGAAGCAGCTCAGCCAAGGAATGGAGCACCAAAGGAAGCAGAAGCTGCAAGTGGTGCCATTCCTATCCCATTTCCACACCTTGTAAGGAAGTCCGGAAAACATATGGAACTTGATCCCAAAATGGTAGAAATCTTCAAAAAGGTTGAGGTAACTATTCCCCTTTTTTATGTTATTCAGCAAGTACCTAAATATGCAAAGTTTTTGAAGGATTTATGAATACATAAAGATAAAATTAATGAATTAGAAACTATTCCTTTAGGTAGTTCTATATCTACTTTAATAGGAGGTATACCTGAAAAATGTAGTGATCCAGGTCCATGCATGGTTAACTGTACCATTGGAGGTGTAATATTTTCTAACTGCATGTGTGATTTAGGAGCGTGTGTTAGTATAATGCCATTGTCTATATATGATACTTTGAGGCTCCCTCCCTTAAAAAGGTCGGCAGTTCATTTTATGTTAGCAAATAAAAGCATTATTACAGTAGTTGAAATTGCTGAAGATGTATTAGTGAGCATTAAGGGGCTCACATTTTCCATTGACTTCTATATCCTGGAAATGCCCCCTAATGACTCAGGAAGACCATCATCAATCCTGCTTGGAAGACCATTCCTGAAGACTTCGAAGTTCAAGCTGGATGCATTCTCAAGAATTTACTCCTTTGAGATAGATGGCAGAGCAGTGAGTTTTAGTTTAAATGAAGCTATGAAGCACCCTCCGGAAGATCATTCTATCTTCCAGTACAACATTATTGATGAAACTGTAGCTGAAGTTCACCAAGAAGAAGTAGAAGAGAAGCACATGGAGTAAGGTCCAAGTGTGGGAACACCCTCTGAACACAATGAGGACACTTTGCCATTATCATTAGCCCCGGATGATCCAGAGCCTAGCCATGAGCAGAAATTGGAATTGAAGCCCCTTCCTCCACACCTCAAGAATGCTTACCTTGAGGATAATCAGAAGTTCCCGGTTGTCATTGCAAGGGAACTCACTTCTCAACAGGAGGAGCAACTGCTCAGTGTGCTGAGAAAACACAAGAAAGCAATTGGGTGGAGCTTGGCAGATATATTAGGCATCAGCCCTCAAGTTTGTGAGCACAGAATATTCTTAGAAGAGGGAGCAAAGCCTGTCCATCAACCCCAAAAAAGATTAAATCCCACCATCTTAGAAGTTGTCAGGAAAGAAGTGACCAGGCTACTTGAAGCAGATATCATCTACCCCATCTCAGACAGTGAATGGGTCAGTCCAGTACAAGTGGTGCCCAAGAAGTCTGGAGTCACAACAGTAAAAAATGAGCATGGAGAGCTCTTGACAACTAGAGTGCAGAATTCATGGAGGGTTTGCATTGACTATAGGCGTCTCAACCAAGCCACTCGCAAGGATCATTACCCCTTGCCATTTATTATCAGATGCTTGATCGCCTGTCAGGTAAATCCCATTACTACTTTTTAGATGGTTATACAGGCTATTTTCAAATTCATATAGCTCCTGAAGATCAGGAGAAGACTACTTTTACATGTCTCTTTGGAACGTATGCATACAAAAGGATGCCTTTTGGCTTATGTAATGCACCGGCTACTTTCCAAAGATGCATGATGAGTATCTTTTCAGATCTTATTGAGAACTGTATGGAAGTATTCATGGATTATTTTAGCGTTTATGGTGATTCATTTAACCTTTGCTTGGATAGTTTAGCTAGAGTATTAGACAGGTGTGTTAGTTCAAACCTTGTATTGAATTTTGAAAAATGTAACTTTATGGTAAAACAAGGTATTGTACTAGGACATGTTGTGTCTAATACTCGTATTTCTGTAGATCCAGCAAAGGTAGATGTCATTTCTAGTTTACCTTACCCCTCCCCCGTGAGGGAAGTCTGCTCATTCCTTGGCCATGCAGGTTTCTACAGGAGATTCATTAAGGACTTCAGTAAGGTAGCATTACCTGTATCCAGACTACTGCAGAAAGATATTGAGTTCGAGTTTAGTGAGGATTGCATGCAAGCATTTGATAAGCTGAAGATCGCCCTGACTCAAGATCCGATTGTGAGAGGACCAGACTGGAGCCAGCCATTTGAGATTATGTGTGATGCCTCCAACCATGCAGTAGGAGCGGCGCTGGCTCAGCGCGAAGGTAAGGATCCTTTCATAATTGCTTATGCGTCTAAGACCTTAGACGCTGCTCAGTCTAATTACACTACTACTGAAAAAGAGCTTCTTGCTATTGTTTTTGCTCTGGATAAATTCCGAGCCTATTTACTTGGTACTAAGGTAGTAGTGTACTCAGACCATGCAGCTCTAAGGTATTTATTAGCTAAAAAAGAGTCCAAACCAAGGCTAATACGTTGGATACTGCCGCTGCAAGAATTTGATTTAGAAATTAAGGATAGGAGTGGTAACCAGAATTTAGTGACAGACCACTTGAGTCGTCTTGAGCACATTAAGGATGACTCCACTCCTATCAATGATACTTTCCCATTTGATAGCTTGCATGCAGTATCTGAAGTCGTTCCTTGGTATGCACCTGTAGCTAATTATCTAGTTAGCCATGCTTTCCCTCCCAATTTTACTAAGCATCAAAGAGACAAGCTGAGAAGCGAGTCCAAATATTATATATGGGATGATCCATATTGATGGAGGTGTGGTGCTGACCAGGTAATTAGAAGATGTGTGCCCCAATCAGAATTCTGGTCTATTTTAGAGGCCTGCCACTCTTCTGAGAGTGGAAGATTTTTTGGCCCTCAAAGAACAGCTAGAAAAATCTTAGACTGTGGATTTTGGTGGCCTACTCTTTTTAAAGATGCCGCTGCTTTTTGTAAATCTTGTTTCCCATGCCAAAGGTTTGGTAATATATCTAAGAGGGATGAGATATCTCAACAGATTATGCTTTTCTGTGAAATTTTTTATGTTTGGGGCATTGACTTCATAGGTCCATTTCCAAACTCTAGTGGTTACCTTTATATACTGTTAGCTGTAGATTATGTTTCTAAATGGGTGGAAGCAATTTCTATCCATACTGATGATGCTAACACTGTTGTTTCCTTTGTTAGAAACCATATTATCTGTCGCTTTGGATCACCACGAGCAATCGTGAGTGATCAAAGCACTCACTTTTGTAACAAGAGACTAATAGGATTACTAAAGAAGCATGGGATAGTTCACAAAGTAGCAACAACTTATCATCCCCAGACGAATGGGCAAGCCAAAGTATCTAACAGAGAGATTAAACACATTCTAGAGAAGATAGTAAAGCCTCATAGGAAGGACTAGAGTGCCAGGCTACAAGATGCACTCTGGGCATATAGAACAGCGTACAAGACACCTATTAGGATGAGCCCCTTCCGCTTAGTGTACGGAAAGGCTTGCCACCTTCCAGTAGAGGTGGAGCACAAGGCCTTCTGGGCTGTGAGGGAGTGCAACATGAATTTTAAGGAAGCTGGTGCTGAAACGAAGCTGCAACTAGCAGAATTAGAGAACCTTCGCCTAGAAGCATATGACAACTCCAGGCGATACAAAGAGAAGATGAAGGCTGTCCATGACAAGCACATAAAAAGGAGAGAGTTCAGACCAGGGGAGTTAGTTCTTCTTTATAACTCCAGACTGAGGCTCATGCCAGGTAAACTGAGATCAAGATGGGAAGGTCCCTACAGAGTAGAGAAGGCAGAGCCATACGGAGTTTTTCACCTGCGTCATCCTTCTAGCTCCAAATTCATCAAGGTCAATGGACATCGCCTAAAGCTTTATCATGGTGAGAAGATGAAGGATCACAAAGAGTTAGAGGTCTTCCTCTTGGAAGACCCACCAACAGAAGCAGAATGAGCCTGAAGACCGTCCAACTTAAGGACGTAAAAGCAAAGTGCTAGGTGGGAGACAACCCACCATGGTATGATCGTTCCGTTTCAGTCTTAGTTTTGTTTTATTTTATTCTACTTTATTTTTCTTAGTGACTCTTCTCATAATCTCTGCATATAGTTTTCATTTGCATTTACATTTTGCATAAAAAATAAAAATAAAAATAATTTAAAAAAAATGCACGTGACACGCAAGCGTCGCTGACGCGTCCGCGTCATATGTGCATTTGGAACAAAGAAGAAAAGAAGCAGAGAGTCACGCGGGAGCATGGCTGGAAGCGTGCCTAAGGCACACGCACGCCCACGCGTACGCGTTCCTGATGCGTCCGCGTCACTTGAAAAATAAGCCATCCACGCATGCGCGTTACCTACACGCACGCGTGACCTTGAGAACTCGACGTAAATGGGTGTATGGCAGAGAGTTATGATGGAGTGGGGCTGGAATGGTGCTGGAAGCACAAGCCCTATAACGCGTACGCGTCCCCTACGCGTACGCTTCATTTTTCCAAATCAGGCCACTCACGCGTGCGCGTCCCTCACGCGCACGCGTCACCCTAAATTTTGGTAATGTGCGTATGAAACAGAGAGTTGTGCGTACGCGAGGCTGCTCTCGTGCCAAATGCACAAATCAAGTCACGCGTACGCGTCATCCACGCGTACGCGTCACTTGAAAATAGCGCAACTCACGCGAACGCGTGACCCACGCGTCCACGTCGCATGCGACGCACAGTTTAACTATACCTGCGCCAGAATTCTTATCTTTTCTTCCCCAATCCTAATTTTTTTCTTCTCCCTTCTTAATTCTTTCTTCTTTATTCTTTCTCACTTTTTACTTTCTCCCTCCTTCTTTTTCACATCCATTATCAAGGTTCTTTTCTTTTCTTTTCCCTTCTTTACTTTTTTATTATTATTATTTTTATTTATGTTTTCTTCTTCTTTTTCTTTTTACTTTCATTATCTATGTTTTCTTTTTCTTTCTTTTTCTTTTTACATTCTTTTGATTGGTGTTAGAAATTTAATTGGGTGATTATTTTTTTTATATTTTGCTTGTGGATTATTAAAGAATTGTTTGACAATTAATATTATTTCTTAAAGGGTTGCTTACATGTTCAAATTTAATACTTTCAACAACATATTTTTCATGCATGCTAAGTGTTTGTGAAAAAGTCCATATGGCATTGTGCACTTTTAAGTTATTCTATTCTTCTACTCTAATGCCAGTTTTCACAAAACCCCTTTTTATATATTATTGATTGAATATAATTTTTAATACAAACAGATTGTTAGTTTGAAACACTTGATAATCAAATTGGGCATTTAATGCTTGATCTATGCTACTCATGCCTTTGCCGGCATGCCAATAAACATCTTGCATCTAATTGCCATAACATGCACTTGCTATATTTCCATTGATGAACTTTTCACATGTAGTTGCGACCATGTGTTAACGACATCCTTCTTTACCATGCATTGATTATCACTTGTACCATCCTCTTCCTTGCTCGAACCCTTAGCTTTACATGTTACTTTCCTTTTTCCTTTTCAGGATGGCCACCAAGAAAGGTAAAGAGAAAGCTACTCCCAAACCACCGGCAAGGAAAGGAACAAAAAGAGCACTAGCTGCGAAACCTTCTTCAACAGCAGTAACGCCCTCAACAAAGCGAGTCAAGAGGATCATCAAGGTTGATGAAAAAGAGAAATCCTTTCCAGCAAAGGACACTGCGCGGTTCACTAACCGCTACTATGAGCAGATGTTCCCCATCATGGCTGAGCGGAACTATAACAACGAGTACCTACTCATCCTCCCGACCCACATTGTTGAATTTGTTGAGCCCCGCATTGAGCGAAGACAATGTGGATTCCTACGGAGACAGCCACGGCAGGTTAACCTTTCATGGGTAGTTGAATTCTAATCCAATTTTTACATGCCAACCCTGCAGTCTGTCTATGTCCGTCAGAAGCAAGTTTCCATAACTGAAGAGGCCATTCAGCAAGCTTTAGATCTTCCCCTTGCTCCAGAAGGATTGGACGCATTCCAAGAAGCCTTTTTCAAGCGCCAGACATACCAATTTGACTGGGGCGCCGTTCTCAGAATTATAGCACAACCTGGCAGCAAATGGATCTATGGATACCATCGATCCCGACCTAAGGGCATATTGGCTTCAGCACTCACCTTGGAGGCTCGAGTATGGGCACAGATTATGTCCCATTACGTCTTTTCAAGCACTCACGAGTCCTCCTTCACTGCAGAAATGGCTGTTCTACTCTGGTGTATCCTTACAGACCAGCCTCTCAATTTACCAAGACACCTTCGGCATGCTATGGGACACGTACAGATCGTGGGCAACCTACCTTTTCCCACCTTGGTTTTAAATCTAGTCTCAGCAGATGGAGTCTCCTACAGAGCTAGGGACACCAAGGCTATGATTCCATGGGATGATCAGTACGTCCCTAACGGGAAGTATATCAGACTTTCAGCAGCCACTACTAGCCGGACTGCAGAATCGGCCGGAGATATTCCTTCTCCTTCCACATCACAAGCACCTTCAACAAACTAACTGCTCCATCAGATACTTGAGAGGTTAGACCGGCTTGACCGGAAGAAAAGCAAAGGGAGCGCCGTAACAAGCGCCGATTTACATACCTCAAGGAGCTGCTTGTTGGTAACCACCCACCTGAAGAAGACCCAGACACCCCGAACTCCACTTCATTTACCAGCACAGGGAGCCATGACGGTCCCGATTGTGGAGATGCTGCTACCGGCCCCCTTTTGTTCCTGACTGATAGCACCGAGGACGGTGCCAAGCTTTAAGTGTGGGGAGGTCGGTCAGTACCTGACTTCCGGAGGTAATTTCTCTTTCTTAGCACCAATAAATTATTTATTTTTCTTTTGTTTAGGATAGGATAGATTGCATAGTAATAGGTTTTTTGCATGCATGTTCTATTTGGTTGAAAAATTATAAGTTTCTTTTTAAGACCCTATTTTTTTTTGAAAAATTTCACTAATTTAAACCAAAACTTTTATGTTAAACTTGTTGGAAGTTGTATTTGGAACATAGTTTAAAAGCTAGAATACACAACTTTGTGAGATTTGAGCTTAATTACATGGTTACATTATTTAACCATAATATTTTATTCTTGTGTGTTTTTCTTCTCTATGATTGTAATCTATATTTTGTTCCATCCTATATGTCCAATGTTTAATGTGTTATATGCGTGCATATGATTGAGGCCATTATTTGATTATTAGCTCACTTATCCCAAATAGCATACCCTTTCATTTACCTTTGTTAGCCACTTTGAGCCTTTTAATTTCCATTTGTTCTATATTTTACCACATCACTACCCTTAAGCGGAAAAATAATTAAAAACCCCAATTGAATCTTTGGTTAACTTAAGATAGAAATTGTGTATTAACTAAGTGTGGGGAAACTGTGGGAACATGGGTTAATAAGAGAATGTGTTATGTTTTTATTTTTAAATATCAGGAATTTGGGTACCTACTCATGTGAAAACAGAAAAATTAAAATTCATGTGCATTGATAAAGTTATGTTTACTTTTTCCTTTAAAAAAAATCCAAAAATATTCAAATAATTAAGTAAATAAATAAATGAATAAAGGGACAAAATTATCCCAATATTAAGTTAATAAAAGATCAATGCATGTGTGATACAAGTTAAGCGAAAAGTTGATGCATGAGTATGTAATGCAAAAGTGGAAAAACTTTGGGTAGCTATGCATGAATTTAAAAGTACATAGAGTATGTATAGGTAGGAGCTTAAGTTAATCAAAGATTCAATTCATAGCTCACTTAGCCATATATATATATCCTCACCTTTACCTTAGCCTCATTACAACCTTGAAAAGACCTCATAATGTTTGCATTGGTACATCAAATACTTGTTGATTGGTTAGGTAAAGAACAAAATTTAGAAAGCATGACTAGGGAAGAGTAGAGTAATTACCCTATACACTTGAGTGATTAGAGTGAACATATACTATCAGTAAGGGTTCAATGCTTAATTCTATGTTCCCTGCTTTTATGAGCTGTCTTTTTATAAGTTTACTTGTTTTTACTGTATAATTTGAATTAGTGGAATTTGAGTTATTTTTGTCTTAAAGGACTTATTTACTTTTAACCAAGTAGGAAAAATCATCTTATCATATAGTTGCATTCATACATAGGTTGCATTGCATGAGTCTTACTTTTCTTTAGTAAGGTTTTAACGAGGCATAATTCTAAATGGCCATCCAAGGGAGAGTGTTGTGATAAGTATGAATGGTGTGGATGACCATTAATATGGGCGGTTCATATTTTACAATGTTAAAGGCTGAAGATATCAAGGGAGAATGAATTCAATAGTGGTTGAAATGAATAACTTTCTGTGTGTATAAATAGAGGAAGTGAACGTCTAAAATAATACACACAACAACAATTAATAAAATTCTCTCTCTTTATACTACTAAAACACTCTCATCTCTCTTTTATATACGCTACTATATATTGGCAATATATATATATATATATATATATATATATATATATATATAATTTTTATTATATTAAAATATAAATTATAATAAATATTAATACTAGAGTCTTTTACTTATATTTTTTTATTTTATATTTCATATATCTTTTTTATTTATTTATTCTACAACAATTATATTATTATTAGTTAAATTTACACTAAATAACTTTGATCATGACCAATTCCATAAAGCAAAGGATGTTACACGATTTATATTTGGGGCGCTCTACGGTACACATACAAATTGGTACAGATATACATATATTCCTTCTCTTTGATTATGAGATTAACACGTGGTGCTGTGTTTCAGAGCTTGTCTGCTGCCTTATGTTAGCTGTGGACTGTGGCTGAGCCAACTAGCAAAAATAATGTAATTCAAATATAAGCTGCTGGACTTGCTGAAGTGGGCTTTGGCAGTGAATTGGGTATCCAAAAACTAAATTGAACCCAAAGCTTTTTTTTTTGGTTAATTTATTAATAGGAGGAAAAAAAGAGAAACAAGTTTACAGTAGCCATGGATGTTGAAATAGAAATGAAGATCTTCTTCCCAAAAACAAAATTCTAGGTTGCAGGGAGACAGATACAGCCGCCATCGTGGTGCTGTGGTGGAGGTTGACGTCTGAAAACCGATTTTGATCGAAGTCACGGATTCATCTTGGACTTCCTACTTTTCCCCATTAATGAGAAAAAAATTTTCAATAAACCTGCCCGGACAGCCGAGTGATAAGCAACTGTTGACAAAATTGCCATAATGCTGCATGACTTGGCAATGTTTTCCATTTTTGTTAGTTCTCGTCCACTTCTTTGCATTGGATCCGGAGGAAGAACTGGAACTGGTATGACTCTAGCTCTTAGGCATTCAAAGAAGGCATCGATGAAGTCTAGACCAGGCACATAAACAACAAAAACCTTGTCCCAAGGCTTGATAACCGGCTTTTGGCTTGTTAAGAGCTTATGAGCAATGCAAGATGCATTAAGATGTTGTTCTGCATAAGTCCTCTGGCCTATCGATGCACCTTTTTCATTAATCCAAGTGTAAAGTGTTCTGTCTTGAGTGATAGGATGAGTTCCCCATTGCCTTAAATAGCCATCCAAAGTAGGCAAATTAGGAAAATGCACTCCTGGCAATTCACCAAACTATTTAGGATCCACCCACATGATTGAAACTTGAAAGTACGAATATTTTACATTTGAAATAACTTCCACAAACTAATACCAGTCCGGCGCTGAATTCATCATGAATCGCACTACGGGAGGTGGGGAGGACGCAGCGGCCGGAGTGAGTCTCATAGGCGTGGGGCGGCTGTCGGCGAACTCGCATGCATCAGCGACCACGGTATGGTGGGAAGACCTCCGTTATGGGAAGCGAAAAGAAAATCTGATCGAAAAAGGGGTGGAGACGTCGCGTTCTTCACAGGGATGACTACGGCGGTAGCACGAAGTTTCCGGTTGTGGTCTGCCGATGATGGTGTCGCCGGTGATGGGTGATGGCAGTTCTTCTTGTTGCCCGTTGTGGAGCCTCTTGGTCACCCACTTCTTCTGGTCGGCGATGAGTTTCGGGTCTCTCCTTCCCCTGGATGGAGCAACAACTTCACTCCCTTTACAGTGATAAGAGTTTTTAGCAATTACAAAAATTAAAAGATACCAAAATTCACATATATTTTCAAGGTGCTATTTAGAAGCCCACAAAAATTATATTTTATGAATTAATCATATGGGCCATGAACCCCAAATTATAGGATCACGAAAAAAAAAAAAACAGAGCCCAATACTAATACCCCTAACAACGTTTTAAGCTACTCATGCGACTCGGCTTCTGCTGTTACGCATCCTGCACCAAGTTTTGCAACTTGTTCAGTGAGTTCTGCAAGCTGCTCCCTCAGGACCAGCATTATGACGCGTGTCATCCTGGTATTCAACCAAGAAAAATTTGTACAAAGAGCATCTATACACTATAATTGGCCTTTATATTTTCATGCAGTGCGTGGACGACGACTTTGTGTACTTTTCTGTTTTCCAAGCAACAGAGCAGACTATAAGAAATTCGGTTCCGCTACGTTACCAACAGCATATCTGCCAACTTCTGCCAACTCTTATTTATAATTATGTTTCATGGAAGTGTGTTCGTGGATGTGTCTAATAAAAATGTCTTTTTTATAACTGTGTTTAATGGAAGTGTCTTTATAAATATATTTTCTGGATGTGTCTCTTTATATATGTATTTAACATATATTAATTATTAGACACATCCACGAACACACTTCCATGAAACACAATTATAAATAAGAGTTGGCAGAAATTGACAGATAATATGTTGCTACCCTATACTTTTCCTAAGAAATTTTATTATATAAACTTTGTCTAAGTTTACATATTTCCAATTTTCTCCCTTTTTGCATAAGTGCTAAGCAACCAAGCATCTTTAATATGAGAAAATTGCACTAAATTAATAAGTGCTAAGGAACCAACTATATTTAATTTAATAGTAGTCACAATACTAAACAAACCTTACCCTACCACAAAAAATCCTTGAAATCAAAACCAATCGATTCTAAACAAAAATATTTTTATGCTTTTTAGTCTTCCTTTTTCTTTTTCCCCTCCTTCCATGATGGATAGATTCAAGGAATTCAACTAAAAAAAATAAAGCATCGTCTTTATTTCTAATGTTTCGGATAAATTTTAAAATTATCCTTAACGTTTAAATCATTCTATTTAAATTCTTAATATTTTAAAATCGTCTCAATATTATACCATTATTAGTAATTTATTAGCAGAATTGACTGTAGGATAAAATTGAGACAATTTTAAAACTTTAAAGACTTAAATAAGACGAAAAAATATTAGGAATAAAAATAATACATCACTCTTAGAAGAATTACAAAATTAAGTAAAATGATAAAGAATTTTGACAAAATGAATTGTATTACTAATTTAAGATTTTTACTCATACTTATAAAATGACTAGTATATAAACTTTTGGAAAAGAAAAAAAGAGTATATACGTGTATATAATAAACTATAAATTATATTTTTTTGTCTCTAATATATCGAACTTTTTAAATATTTAATTTAATTAATTTTTTTAACTTCTTAATAAATTTTAACTTTTCTTCAATAATTTTAATTTTTTACAACAAATAATTACTT
>NC_029786.2:89688157-89693448 GCF_000816755.2 Arachis ipaensis
ACTAGAGATTATATATTTATTTGTAGATATAAGTATTGTTTAATTTAGTAACTAATTTTTAATGTATATAATTGTCTTACCAAGATTTGTTGGTAGGTATAAGCTATGGATAGCTGCAACGAATATCAGAAAGAATAATAAATCAATGTAATTACAAATATTTGAACATTTTTTACTGGAACTTTTTTAGGTGGAAAAAGTATCTTTCCGACCTTGAAGGATTAGGTAATAAAAAAAAAAAGAAAAGCTCTATATCCATGTAAAAAATATATGGATGTTATCCAAGTAATTTCCTTTACACACGCGTTCCCTCACCCTAAAGTCGTTTGTTATACATGCGCCTCATATAACGTATTGCGTTTTCGTTCTTCTTCTTCTTCTTCTTCTTCTTCTTCTTCTTCTTCTTCAACCTAATAAAATTCGTCGTTCTTCTCTGTTCGCATTTTTCTTCTCTGCTCGCATTCTTCATTATTGATCTGCATTGAATTCAACGTGATAAGCTCCGTCGTTCTTCTTCTTCTTCTTCTTCTTCTTCTTCTTCTTCTTCTTCTTCTTCTTCGATCTATTCTGAATGGAAACACTGAATGATTCAACTTCAAATCAGTTGAATGAGGTTATTACGTTGAGACAGCTACGGAATGATTGTTGCATGCTATCACAATAATCTTAAACATTGAACAAAGTAAAAGAAGGCCACCGAACCGAACAACATTCATTTGGTGAACCGAAATCACAAAGGCCACCGAACCGAACAATGTACATGTGGTGAATAAATGGTGATCAACTTTCAATCAACAAGAATAGTATTTCTCCTCCTCTTCCTCCTCCTCCTCCTCCTCCTCCTTCTTCTTTCAAATTTGCGCTCGTAGGTTCTTCTTCTTTCTTCAGTTCAGTGGATAGTGTAACTAGGGCTTTGAAATTGGTTGTTACTCTGTTCAGTACTTCTTTTGCATGGAGAAATACTATTCTTGTTGATCGAAAGTTGATCACCATTTATTCACCACATGTACATTGTTCGGTTTGGTGGCCTTTGTGATTTCGGTTCACCAAATAAATATTGTTCGGTTCGGTGGCCTCTTTTTACTTTGTTCAATGTTTAAGATTATTGTGATGCATTTCGGAAGAATAATCTAAATCACACTCATTCAACTGATTTTCAAGTTGATTCATTCATTGTTTCAATTCAAAAGTCCAGATTGAAGAAGAAAACGAAGAAGAAGAAGAACCACAAAGCTAATTACGTTGAAGTCAATCCAGATCCATAACGAAGAACGCGAGTAGAGAAGAAGAAGAAGAAGAACAAGAAAGAAAACACGAGCAGAGGAGAACGGTGAAGCCTATAACGCGAGCAGAAGAAGAAGAACTGAGGAAGAAGTAACATTTTTTCATAATGAGCGGGCGCGTGTTTTCACTCTCATTAATGCGCGTGACTCTATTTGAGATTGGGCCAACTTGGTTACATGGTTACATGGATGTGTAGCGCACTCCTAAAAAAAATTAATAAAATATATGAGGGTCGGTTCACAATTAAAAAAAAGTAACATGTGGAATAAATTTAAAGAAAATATACTTTGTTATTTAACATATGTCAGATTTAGACATATCAATTCACAAGCTTTCTAAAAAACACGGTCTTCCATTACAGCAGGTGTTTTATGGTCTTTCATTGTAGCAGGTATTTCACAGGAAAATGCAGAACCTCATTGTATGGTGTGTGGTTAACGGTAAAGGTGAAGCCTTTGTGATTGAAAAATTCTAAGAAATGTGCGATTTAAATGGCTACCGGAAGATCCGAAGTGGGTCCGACTAGGCGATGTTAGTGGCGGCGGTGACGTCAGCGATGAGATATTGAATAGGAGCTTCTGACAAACACCGATTTCGAAAGCAAAGGTAAAGGGAAAAAAATGAAAATAAAAATAGGAAATTTTTTTTATATTGTTTATGAACCATGAAAACAATGGAAGAATGCCTAACAATAGAAGAAAGCCTTGATGATGTCCTCAATTCAGCGGGCTCTAGGTTTGTGATGGGCTTAATCACTGAATCTCCTCTCACTTCTTTAAGTCCATTTGCGTCTCTTCAACCGATATAGCTACTTCTTGCCATGATGTCCGCCTCAATGCACCTCGCATCGAAGGCAAGGTTGCCGCTTGCTGTGCTCTCTACAGTGCCTTCCACGACGCCTTGTGTTCTCGTTTTTTTAGGGTTTGTGGAATCGAATTTGAAAGTCCAGGAAAAGGACATGGAAATCAAATGGTGAGGCCGTTCTCGGCGGCGCTGTTGGCCCGTGCACTACAAGAAAAAGGCCTATGGCCACGCTTTTTTCTTGCCACGCTTTAAAAGTATGGCCAAAAGTGGTCAATGACTACACTTTTATGAGGGTGGCGATAGATTAGAGATTTGGCCACTTTTTTTAAAGCGTGGCGAAAAGGATAAACGGCCACGCTTTTGTAAGGGTAACAATTGATTAGAGAAACAACCACGTTTTTTTGCCATGCTTCAAAAGCGTGGCCATAGAAAGAAACAGGGATGTTTTAAAAGCGTGGCGATAGGGTTTCATTATGGCCACGCTTTAAAAAGTGTGGCCAAAAGGTTTAAAACAGAAAAACCCTAATGACCCGGCCCCCAACCCGGTCCCCAACCCTTTCACCCTGGCCACCCTAATCGATCGAGCTCACAACAGCGCCGCAGCCCCACTCCCCCTTTTTCCCCTCTCTAGCGCACACAACACAATACTCACACGCACCACCTCACCCACGTGGAAGAGGAGAGCTCGAGGAAGGAGACGCCGCCTTGCTGCCAGCTCCGTGGAAGACCAGCCTGCCGCCGCTGTCGAGTCAAATCCAAGAGAGAGAGTGTGTGCAACAATGAGAGAGGAGGAGCCGTCACCAAACGCGTCGCTGCCGCTGGAGGAGCTTCGCTCTTCGCCGCCGCCGAGGAGGGGAAAGAGGAGCTGCTCCCTCGCCAGTCACCGTCGTGCTTCCTGGTTGCCGATGAGGGAGCCACGAGAACTGTTGCCGTCGCTTTTTCAGTAAATCTTCGATCATCATTTAATCTTTTTTTTAATATTACAATAAATCTGTGCTTTTAATTGTTATTACTCTTTTCCAATTGATTTTTGGAAATCGAAGTTTTACAGGTTCGACAAGGAAGGGAACCGATGGAAGGAGAGAACCGATGGTACCGTCAAGTTCCCAAAGAACAAGGTTACTAGCAGGGTTTGGCTTCTCATCTGAACAAAATTGATTTGTGCTTCTTTGTTTATGTTTATTCTCTGATTCATTTGTGCTTCCCTAGTTCCCTGATTCTTCCGTTCGTAAGTAGTTAGAGAAGTTTAAATGATATTTGTTTGAGCCTCATATAATAATTTCGAATGTGGTTCTTTTACTGTCATTATAGTAGTTAAATCTCAGAAGGTTAGTTGGTTCATTTGTGCAACTAAGTTTTGTTCTTTTTTTTGTGTTTATGCTGAACAAAATCATTGCTGAGTGTGGTTCTTTAGCTGTAAGCACTCCAAATCATTGAAAAAAGTAATTCAAAGCCTTATTTTATTTTTCTTTTGCAGATATATGCTGTATCTATCACCATCCGTATTGTGGTAAGTTATAAGTGCATATATGATATATGGAGAATTTAGCAGTGATCAAGCCATCATTTTCTTTCCTTCTCATTTTCAGTTTATTTTGGGTTGTAGGTTGGCTTTATGTTACTCACATGCATTTGGGAATTTAACTTTCCTCCCTTTATGGTTCTTGTCATAGCCATTCTCAACGATGGTATTACTATATGCTCTCAAATACCATATTTAAAATGCATTATTTGAAGGTCTTCTCTACAGTTATAATAACATTAGCTACTTTCAAATATCATTACCTTTTCATGGTTTTGTTTAGGATATGAAACCATGAAGTTGTCTAATCCATATAACTTACTTTAGTAGCACAAATTTTCATTGTGTGTATGCATGCGTGTATCTTCTTCAAGAGTTTATATTCTTTCGCTTGACCTCTGATGCTATTTTACAAATGTTATGTTTACAAAATAGGAGAAATGAAGCAGTTGATGTGCTTTCTAAGATCTATATATGATCTTGCTCGCTTAGAGGATGAAGTTGATTTCCTCACAGCTCAATCAGAGCAAGACCGACAGAAAAGGAATAATGTCAAATTCTGGGATGCTTTTCGATCAAAGGAAATCAAATTGGCTTTTCTTGTTGGAGGAGGGCTTCTGGTAATAATCCTTGTTTCCTTTTCTTTTATTCTTTAATCTTCTTTTAAAGTTTTTTTACAAGATAACACATGTTTTGGTTTGCGACTTTGAGTAATAGGCTAAAAGAAAATAAAGCTAGTGTTGCCTAGAATGGAAAGTGAAGCTTCAAAATAATTTATCAATTTTGTATATGTTTTTGCCATCTTTTGCAGGTAAAAAAGTTCACAAATGTTTCTGAAACAATTATGTATGATCTAAAGGAAGGAAGTTTAAGAGGGCTAGAGGAAGGAGGAACAGCGAAGGACTTAGGATTTAAGTTGTATTGTTTTTGTATTTTTCTTTAGTTTTTAGTTTTGGAATTTGAACTTGAGATTTATTTTGTATTTGAGTATTAGTTTTTTAATGTATAAAATAATTATAGCAAAAATTATATATGTCTATAATTATTATTTGATTTGTCTTGTAATATAAGTTTGGTAATAAAAAAGAAATGAAAAATTTATATTTTGTATCGATGAAGGTAAAAATAAAAAAATGATTTTTTTTATTTTATAAGGCTATTGCCACGCTTTTAAAGCGTGGCCGTATCTCTGGCTATGACCACGCTTTTTTAAAGCGTGGCCATATCTTGCTATCGCCACGCTTCAAAAGCGTGGCCATATCTCTCTCTATCACCAAATCTCCCATATACGGCCATGCTTTAACGGGAGGTCATTTGTAAAAAGCGTGGCAAAAGAAAAAGCGTGGCGATAGGTCACCAAAAGCGTGGCGATAGAGCAACTGCCACGCTTTCAGACGCCACCCTTTCAAAAGCGTTGCGGTAGCTCAAAAAGCGTAGCAAAAAGTTATCGCCAAGCTTTTTTCAACTTTTCGCCACGCTTTAAAAGCGTGGCAATTGAGCTATTTTCTTGTAGTGGTGGCAAGGAGTTAATGCTAATTGATTTGAACAAATTAATTTTTAAATTGAAATGATTTAAATAGAATAAATCATAAATAATTATTGATATTAATAATTAATTAATTTTATTGAGTTTGAATAAAATAATTAATAAAATAAATAATTAGAGGTTTTGTTGTCGCAA
>NC_029786.2:89693473-89694661 GCF_000816755.2 Arachis ipaensis
TAATGATTTGTTAAGTATTTATTAAAATAAAAAAATTTAAAATTTTTATTAATAACAATCTTAACATGTATTCTTAGAAGTTAGAATTCATAATAACTAAATTTAATATTAATTAATATTTTACCAAAATTAAGTACTAAATAGAATAAAAATATTTTTATATGAAAACCAACCAATAATCTGGATATTATCGTGGTCAATAGATTCAATAATGTTAACTAATCAACAAAATATAATATTTTTGGCAAATATTTCACTAATTTTAAATATTAAAGGCTAAATTCTAAATCTTAAATTTTATGATTATTTATAATTTATAATGAGATTTTTTAATAATTTATAGAGAAATTATTTATAATTATTATTTTTTTAAATTTATTATTGAATGTACTCTTTATTGTATTCATTATGGATATTATTAAATATACTCTTTATATACGTTTGGACCATAATAAATCGAATTAACTTACATTCATTTATATATCTTGGTAAATCAATTTGTGCATATAGCTCAATGCATACTAATTCGACCTTGTCTGTTTCAATTTATCCTGGCCATTTTTGTTTATAAACCCAACTTGCCTCATTCAATTTACTAAGGACACAAACTTTCAATTAATTATTGTTGTGACATGTAATTTGAATCGGTCACATTCGATTTACTGCTTCTTTTAGTAAATCAAATTGAACCAATTCGATTTACTACTATATCCGTAAATCGAATTTAACCAATTTGAAATATGATTTGGGGATCAACGTAAAATTTTTTTATTTGGATGAATCACGTAATATTAAATTAGCTTTAGTTTATTTATGTGTTTTGTCCCTCCGTTTATAAGAAAAAATCTTGCACATTAATTTAATTAAATTTATAGATAATTTTTTAAATAATTTGCTTGAAAATTAGTCATTTATATATGTGAAAATGTAAAAAATTAGTTATTTATGATTTGACAAACTTGATTAAATCACTAAGAATTTTTAATTGTTAACTTCGCATAAAGACTAGTATACGTAAGTCTTCATCATTAGTTATATATTGTAGTTAATTTCATGTGAAGTTGATAGTTGAAAGTCTGTAAATAATTTGGCTAAAATTATTATCTAACGACTTTCAATTATCAATTTCACATAAAATTAACTGTACATACATTTTTACTATATATAAATATATAATAATTAATTTAA
>NC_029786.2:89694707-89714014 GCF_000816755.2 Arachis ipaensis
TAAAGTATTAATTAGAATTGAATTTATAATTTTTATTATTTGTGAATTCTATTGAATTTAAAATTTTTAAAATAAAAAATTAATAAAATAATAAAGTAAAAAATTAATCACTACTAAATTTATAATTTTTATCATGTTTGAATCAAATTATCTTAATTTAAAAATAATTAACTTATTTTTTTATTTATCTAATTTTTGGAAGTATGAGTTTGTATTACAATATTTTTTTTTGGATGGATTGTGGGTACAGGCCCATGTGGCCAAATCTAACAAAAAATCTAACCACTAATCAATAACTTTTTCTAACAAAAAAAAAATATCATAAAATTATAGATTCAATCAGACCATCTCATATACTGGTTCATAATTATATGTAAGATCAAATTTAACAATACTAATAATTTGTGTCCTGCAATAATCTAGACTTTCCATCAAAAATCTTTTTTCTTGGTGTTTCAAACACCAGAAAATACTTTTCTCACCTAAGACATTTCTTTCTTTACTGCACTCAAAGGCAGATTGTTACAAAACAATATAAATAATACACAAAACACTTCAATGGGGAAAAAATTTCTACATTTTAAATGTTACTTCGTTAAATAATTGTAACTATATGCTCCATTTGGCAATTGTTTTTCTCAAAAAAGAATTAATGAATACATTATAATCCCTCGACTTCCACAAGGGTAATTTCGTCATAAATGCCAATCTCCCACTATAATCTTAATCTATGCCTTGTATTTATTATACACAAAAAACCTTCTATCTGTTCTTTTCCTAAAATGGAAACTCATACTTTTTAGTGAAATGAGAAGAACCTTAACACAAATGTCCCTTTAGATTCTTCAGCATCCACATCAAACTTGGCTTGAAACAAAGGAAGAAAGCAACATTTCCACCATAACAACATGAATAAGCTTTTTCCTTTTTTAACGTTTCCTTAAATACAGTGCCATTTTTAACATAATGCACATTGTGAAGAACCCCAACCAATTTTACCTACTTATCAAAAAATCCAATGTATTATCTTTGCGAGTCGAGGCCGATTTGATGATCAAGTTTCAGTGTTGTGATCATCTCCTGAGACTTGTTACATATACAATCGGGGAAGGAATTCGCGAAGAAATTCTCCTCGATTCTTGGCGACTCGCCTACCTGTCTAAAATAAGGAGCACCTAGCCTATATTAGAATGCAAGTTCTTGACCTCAGAAGAAAATGCTTCCCATTCCATGGAACCTTCGGCCAATTGATCAATCAGTTTAACAAAATCCAATCTGAAAAAGAAATGAAAAAGATTATATGTTAGTGACAAATACCATTTCTATGTAAAAATTTTTAAGGTCTCATTTGTTGCAACATTTCTAATAGGGATGTTCATAGGTCGGGTGAAATCGGGTTTGTCTAAATCCAGATTTGTCCCTAAATATACACCGGATCTATTTTTTAGATCCTAACCCGGCACTAGACCCGATGAAACCTAAATATTTTCAGCGCACAACTATACTGGATCCAAACCAGGTGAAAAGCGGGTCTTTAAAGCATAAAGAAACTTATTTATAAAGAAACTTATTTATGATCCACTTATTTATAAAGAAGAAACTTGTTACCGAAAAGTTGATATCCATATTTGAACTTGAATTTGTCCATAAATTCTAATTTGATGCTTCTTTGATCTATTTTCTAATTCACCAAGTGTGATTAAAAATAAAACAATAAGCTTATAATTAATATAACATAATATTGAAATTAATTTAAAACATATATCTTTTTTAATTCCTTGGGGTGTACATGGGTCGGGTTCGCTTTGACCCGTATCCGACCCGAAATAATGACCGGGTCAATCTTTAAGACCTTTACCCGGTCTTAGACCCGGTGAAATTACACCAAATTAACCCTTAAAATGTTCGACGCCGGGCCATGTGCACCCCTAATTTCTAAGGTACCATTTCTAAAAGAACTTTGTGAACTGACCTGTCAGGATTGATAGTTTTTCTGAACCCTTCAAACCTCCTGGCCTTGCACAGCCTTTGCCATGTTTCCATCATAAGTATAAACAAACACATTACTCTCCAATGCCACGATATAATCCAAGGCAGCGAGCCGGTTCTGGTATGGCTTGAAAGGCTCCAACTCCTCCTCAATTGCAAGAGTAGAGTGAGTGAAGACATTAGGGTACTTTGCCCTAAATGCCGCCATGCTATTGCTACCATATATAGGCCCCACGACAATGTAGATTGTCATCGATGAAGGGTACCCCATTGCCTTCAAGAAAACGTCTGCCTCTCTAGGTGACATAGGGCATCCACTAAGCAATCTTTTCTCCACACTATCAATCTCTTTTTCCTTCCAATGCTTCACTTCATATCTCATAACCCTTAGTTCCTCTGCTTCCTCTGCTGTTAGATTGTGGCTGCAGCCAATGAAAGCTAGCATGTCTTTCTCACATCTACAAAGTAAGCAAAAACAAAGTAGGAAGCCTTAGTTTAATTGTTGATTAAAGTCTTGTAAATAAATTAATTAACAAAAAAGAAAAAACAGAGCTTCACTCTATAACTGGAGTCAAGAAAACTTTAATGCCTCGTTCGGTAACCGTCTCCAAACAATAGATATAATGCAGAAACAGAAAATGTTTCTGTTGTGATACAAATTTGTCCATTTTTTTAGTTGATCCAAAAACTGGAGAAAATAGAAACAAAGATAGCCACACAATCTTACTGTCTTATTTCTATCTTGTGTGCCTACTGAACTTGGTGAGACCAACAAGACAACAAAAATAAGCAAAGAGAATTAAGTGAAGAACTAGAAAACACCTTAAATGAAGGGCAATATATCGTTCGTTATTGGTTCTTAGCCTGTTCACTAGTGTCCTTCCTAGCTCTTCAATCTCTGTTATGTACTTAAGAGTTTCGTAATTGGCACGACATCGAAGCCTCTGAATTGAGGAAGCAATGCCATTGTTGGCAAGTCTAGAATCCGTGTGAGTAAACTGTATGACCTTGTGTCGCTTCAACAGTGGTACTCCTCTATAGTAACTAGCCTGCAAGATGAAGAAGCATCTAAGCCACCATTGCGCCCACTAAGAAAAGCAAGAATTGTTTCAAGGTAATCAAACTAAAGAGACCACCTAAACTGAGCTTAGCTAAACTTTGTTCATAAAACTCGACTCATAAACTGGATTTGGAATCTAAGAGTCTACAACATCCGAATAGATGATGAAAAAATCAACAATGTGAAACTTAATAAGATACAAACCATATGCATGATCTAAAAACAACAACTTTTTATTTATTTTCTAACGTTGCACTTTACTCCCTAAAACATAGCTTTCAATTTAGAAGAGCCGAATCATTGCGAAATAGAATTTTTTCCCAAACACACCTTTGACCAAAAAACCGGGGCCTTGAGAAGTGGCTTGACAGATGCATACTTAACCGGCAAATACTCAACTTCGGGCCAAAACCTTTAGAATAAGTGATCGGTTTTCAATTTTAAATACTTTTCTAAGTATTTCTGCAGTTTCTATTTTCTTATAAACAGTACCAGACAGATTTAAGCCGGTACTGCAGACTAAATTACCGGTACGCATTTTTACACATTTTTCACAGAAACTTATATTTTTTCACTCGAAAAAATCCACAAAATCCAAATCTCACCTTTAAAATTTTAAATTATTATTCCTAAATTTTTTAACCTATTTTGGACAATTAAATTATTTTATTCCGATTAAATGGCTACTAAATTTTGGTTCTTACAAAGAAGCTGGGATGAAGACTTGGTTGAAAATAGAGTGACTTGGGATTTGGTAGTGGAATTAGGAGATGTTCTTTATGATGCGAAACAAGACATTATGGCTATTCTTCAGACTCAGAATGAAGAAATTGCACAGAAAAGAAGGCAAGCAAAACAAAAGGAGAAAGCAAAAAATAGTCATCCTAAAAATCAAAATAAGGTGTGTAATACAGTGCTTAAATGATTTATAGTTTTTGGAACGTGAAGGGCTTAGGGGGTGTTGAAAAATTGGGTATGGTGAAAAATTTTAAGAGAAAAAATAATGTAAATATGTTAGGATTGATAGAAATGAAGAAAAAGGTGGTTACTGAGTTTGATGTAGTGCAAATCTAGGGAAATGATGCGGTAGGTTAGGATTTTGTGGGATCAAAAGGTACTTCTAGAGGTTTATTGTTAATGTAGGATGACATGATGTTCAACTTGAGTAATTATTATAAAGGGGAGAGATGATTGTGTGTGCAAGGGGTTTTGACGAACAATAATTTCAATTGTGTGTTTTGCTTGGTGTACGGTGCGCATGCCAGAGACGACAAACTGACTATGTGGGAAGAGTTGAGTTTTATCTCTGGATTATTTCAAGTTCTTATTTGTTACATGGGTGACTTTAATGAGGTTGTGCAAGTGGAGGAAAGGAAAGGAGCCATTACGTTAACAGCATCTGCGAAAGATTTCAAAAACTGGATGCAGGATATGGAGTTGGTGGATTTAGAGCTGAATTACTGTAAGTTTATGTGATTCAGGGGCTAATCATGTAGTCGCATTGATCGGGTCTTGGTCAGTGTGGAATGGATTGAAGAGATTCTTGAGACACGGCTTAAAGGTAAGCAAAGGGGTTTATTTGATCATTGTCCATTAATAGTGGAGGATAGTAGAGTGCAAGGTGGGTCGAGGCTGTTTCGAAGTTTAGATTCCTGGTTCACACAAGATGGATTTCTCAGAATGGTGAAGGAGGAATGGAAGGGGCTAAAAGAGTTTCAATTTACTGAAAAGCTGAAGGCTTTGATGATATCTTTGAGTAGATGACATAAGAAAAATTTTGGTAATATTGAGTTCAGGATAACCAAACTGGAGGATGAAATTAGAAAGGTAGATGATATGGCTAGTGATGGATTGTATGATGGAACTATGGAGGCAAGGAGGAAGGCCCTTGTCAGCTTTTGTAAGAAATGGTATGTTAGGAAAAAGATACATTGGAAGCAGATGTCAAGGTCTTGACCTGCTAAGAACATGGATAAGAACATGATGCATGCGCATTATGTTGTGTTTTCTATGCTTTTTCATACAAGAAATTAATACTTAATGCTTAATTATGGAAGTGTTTTGGTGCTTAAGTTGTATACTGCTTTGATCTCTTTGATTTAATTAATTTTGTAGGAAATGAATGAAAAAGAAGCAAAAAGCACAAAACAAGCTCAAAAGAAGAAAATAGAAAATTTTGGCACATTTTGAAGCCTAGGACACGCTTTGGAACCTTAAGCCATGCTTTAGAAAGCGTGGCCCTTGAAGAAGCGTAGCCTATGATAAAGCATACTTCAGCGCTTCAAACGCCAAGGATAAGAAGCGTTTACATAACCAAACACCTTCGAGCCTCAATGAGCATAAGAAGTTCAAAGATGAATTGGCAACCTGACCTCTCCATATTCCAACATGAATAACTTGAGTTACAAAACTTCAAATAAGGTAATTCTAATGTCATTGGAAAGTAGACTTCAAGATATTTTCAACCATATATAACACTTTATAGTGGACAGTGGATATGAGATTGCAATTCACCCCAAAAAACAAGGTGAGCATAGCACCGACGTCTAAAATGCCCAAGAAGCTCATTGGCATTGCAAACGCCCATTAAGGGCGTATAAAATGCCCTATCCCTATTCTCCAGAGCCAGCCACAGTTTAAGCACTTAAAGTGGCATTTCCAACGCCAATAGTGGCGCTTAAAATGCCAAGTGAGCAAAGCATGTCCCTGCAGAGGTGCCAGCTGACCTCTTCACCTTTAAACGAGAATAAATTGAGCTATAGAGATCCAAATGGTGTAATTTTAGTGGTATTGAAAAATATACATCCAGAACTTTCTAACAATATATGATAGTCCATGGTTCCATGCCGTTTGGGACATGAACAAGGAGAAATAAAGTGACGCCCAAATACGAACATGCCAAACCGGCGTGTGAAACGCCCATTAAGGGCGTCTAAAATGCCCACTCAAACGCCCATTAAGGGCATTTAAAATGCCAAGATCATTCAGGAGCATAAATTGTATGCTAGATTTGGCATTTTGAACACCCAAAACCACGCCCCAAATGCCCGCCTTCATCACATCTTCCAGGAAGCAAGTTTGAGCTTCCAACTTGGCATTTCCAACACCCCTCATTGGTGCCTCAAACGCCACTCTCTCTCACCTTCCAGGAAGCAATTTTTGAAGTCAAGCTTGGCGTTTCCAATGCCTTTAAGTGGCGCCCCAAACGCCAACACCTTGAACCACCCGTGAAGCCTTCAATTTGGACCACTTATCTCACTCAAATTCCACTCCAAATTCAAGCAAGCAAGCCCACAATCAACAATCAATCAAGGCCACAAGAATCATGTAGAATTAGTTCATTTTTATCTGATTGTAATTTATTTTGAATTTGTAATTTTAGTTAGCTTATAAATAGGCTTGAGCTTATCATTTTGGAGATGATCCTGGGGGGTGGGGAGTCTTCGGACCCACTCTTCTCACCCTCATTCTCTTCTTCTCTTCCGTTTTCTTTCATACCCACTTTTGTAAATATTTAGTTATGAGTCTCTAAGTCTTTTAATTAGGAAAGAGAGCTCTATTATAATTTAATGGATTGATTGATTTTCATTTTTTATCGTCAATTATTCTTTCATTGCTTCTTTAGAGAGAGTCTTTGTGCTTCAAAGATCTAGTTCTATCGAGAAAGGGATTAGATCTATTAGACTGCTATGATGAGCTTGAGAAAGGATTCATAACATTCAGTTTGAGGCTCTTCTCTCACACTTCTCTTGATTGATAATTCATAGCTTGATATGTGAGATGTAATCACTATGAATTAAGATTTTGAGGATTGTGTGGCTTTTGAATAAATTGAACTTCATCTCTTTTCATGAGCAATTATATCAAGAGATTGGCAATTGATCAAGTTAAAAGAAATCAAATCACCAAGAGATTGGGGTTTGGTTACTTATGATTTGCCAAGAGATCAATGATTGCATAATTAAAGTCGAAATGAGAATTGTTGATCCTGAGAATGCAATATCTCTTGATCCCAAAATTCAATTTTAATTATTAGTTATTGTTGTTTACTTTATGGTCATTTACATTCCTGCACTTTAATTCCTAGTACTTTACATTTCCAATCATTTACTTTATTACACTTTAGCATCCACCACTTTACATTTCCATCATTTACTTTCTTGTTCTTTATTGTTTTCATTTAATTTCAAGTCATTTACATTTCTTGTTTATTCATCATTCAAAATTAAACCATCTAACTAGAGAAATCAATCAACTATTGCTTGCTTAATCCGTTAATCCTCGTGGGATCGACCTCACTCTCGTGAGTTTTATTACTTGATATGACCCGGTGCACTTGCCGGTAGTTCTATAAAAATTTGTTCTTCAATTTTTATATCAGAACACAAGATATTTCCATGACTTAGCCTCGGCAAGAAGACAGAGCAATCGAATTGATGCCTTATGAAGAGGAATTAAGCCAGGATCAAGCTTGTCATTAGAGATTTTTATAGGAACTTGTATCATTAGGAAGCGTCACCTTTGATAGGTTTTCATGATGGACTAGTTAATCAGATACAGGAAGATGAGTCTGCAGAGTTAGAGGGGATGCCTTCGGTTGAAGAAATAAAAGATGTAGTTTGGGATTATGAGCCGTCGAAGGCGCTTGGTTATGATGGTTACAATATGAACTTCGTCAAGAAGTATTGAGGAGAAATTGGGTCTGATTTCACTAAAGCTGTCATGGATTTTTTTTCAGTCAGCTGAGTTACCAAGAGATTCTAATGTTACTTGGGTGGCGCTGGCTCCAAAGTTTGTTGGAACTAGGGAGATTAAAGATCTTTCGCCAATTACCATGGTAGAATGTGTGTACAAGGTCATATCGAAGGTGCTCATTCGAAGAATGTGGAAGGTAATGCCAGGATTAGTAGGAGAGACTCAGAGTACTTTCATGAAGGGGGAAATATAAATGATGGGGCTTTGATTGCGTGTGAAACAGTACAGTGGCTGAAGACGAGTAAGAAGAGGTCGGCGATAATCAAGCTGGATTTCCAAAAAGCATATGATAGAGTAAAGTGGAACTTTGTGGATATTGTAATTCAGAAGATGGGTTTTGGACAAAGATGGAGAGGGTGGATCAAAGAGTGTGTATGCCCGACGTCAATATCGGTTCTGATAAATGGTTTGCCTTCTAAATCTTTTAAGATGGAAATGGGCTTAAGACAAGATGATCCTCTTTCTCCTTTCTTATTTGTTCTTGTTATTGACGTTCTTCATAGAATGGTAGGAGAAGTAGTAAGACATGAAAGGATTTCTCCTCTAGTTGGTTGGTAAGAATCATATTGAATTGTCTCACCTACAATTCGTGGATGACACCATTCTGTTCTGCCAACAAGAAGAGGAGACTGCAAGGAACTACAAAAGACTTCTACAGTGTTTTGAGTTAATGTCTAGGTTGAGTATTAATTTTGATAAATCTATCTTGATTCCTATTAATTGCCACCAAGAGTAGACACAAAGGATGTGTAGAGTGCTGAGGTGCAAAGAAGCTTCACTGCCAGTCAAATACCTTGGTATTTCTTTGGGAGAAAATCCAAGATTAGTCAAGACATGGAAGCCGGTAATTGATAAAGTGAAAGAGAAGCTCAATTTGTGGAAAATCAAAATGCTCAATAAGGTTGGTAAGTTAATCTTGATCAAATCTATGTTGAATAGCCTACCAGATTACTACCTTAGCTTATATGTGATGTCCTGAGCAGTAGCAGAGAAGTTGGTATCTTTGTAGAGGAAGTTCTTGTGGAGTAGAGAGGATGGCAAGCATAGGGTACCTTTGGTGAAGTGAGAAATCGTGCAGGCTCTAAAACGATTAGGAGGTTTGGGAGTGGGTGATGCAGTCATTCGTAATACAACACTATTACTCAAGTGGTGGTGGCAATTTTTGAAGGAAGACTGCCTGTTATGGAAGAAAATTGTGTACTCTTGCAATGACCTGAATCTGAATGTCCTACTCTCTTGTCAGCCTATACCTAAAAGAGGAGGTCCATGGAGGGATGTATGTCAGCTACAGATAAAAGAACAATAGGTGAGAGATAAGATGGTCAAAAGATTGTCTTTGGAGGTAGGGGATGGAAAAAGAATTCGATTATGGGAGGATGATTGGCTAGCCTGTGGTGTGCTGAAAGAAATCTTTCCACGGCTTTTTTTGGTTTCAAACCAGAGTGGATCTATAATTAGGGATTGTGGGTTCTGGAATGGGTTAGAGTGGATATGGAATTTTCAATGGAAAAGAGAGATATTTCAATGGGAGTTGGATTTAGTGAATCAGCTTTATAGGGTGTTACAATCTGTCAACTTAGCATCTGAGAGAGGACAGGATAGTATAGGAATTTGATAAAATTGACATTTATTCTATTATCTCATGTGTGCAGATTTTGTAGGATGAAACACTCTCGGAGGACATTGCAAGTTATAGTTTCACTTGTCCCATTTGGAGGGGGTTTGTTCCATCAAGAGTTGAGTTGTTTACCTAGTTTGTGCTAGTTAGTAGGGTCAATACTAAGGAGAGATTAAGTAGATTTGGCATTACTGATCAAAATGATAATATTTGTGTGTTATGTAAAAAGGGTCCTGATAATGATTATCATTTATTTATTGGTTGTGAGTTTACTTGACAGGTGTAGTGTGCTTGGTTGATCGCCTATAATAAACTATGGTCTACTCCAGGAACAATTAAGCAACACTTTGAGAGTTGGACAGAGGCTTCTACAAGAAATGAAGAATATAATAGGTGGTTGATTGGTTTTTGTGCTATCATCTGGAATACTTAGTTGGAAAGGAATGACAGGATATTCAAGAATCAAGAAGCAGGTGTTGCGGAGATTATCAACAAGTCAATTAGGAACTACACAGTGTGGACTGATTTTAATCCTTTTAGTTGTTGATGGCAATACCGAAAATGATTACGGATTTATTCTTATTTGGTGACTAGTGATTCTGTACTTTCTAGATGCTCCACCTTATTGTGTTGAGCTTTTTGTTTCAAAAAAAATCATGAATATCTTTTTATGGAGGCTTAAAAAATAAAGAGAAAAGGACAAATCGATCCCTGACTTTTTAGTCTACGGACATTTAAGTATTTGAGGATTTAAAAATACATTTAAGTCTCTTATCTCTTTAAAATCTGGACACATCGATCCCTGGGTCTAATTTGTCCCATTTTAAAACTCTCTTACGTATGCATCTGTATCAACCAGGTCAGTACAATGGGAGTCACGTTTGATTTTTCCGTTGGGTCTGTCAGACCCAAGCAAACATGAGGGATCGATATGTCCAAATTTTAAAAAGATTAAGAACTTAAATGTATTTTCAAATTCTCGAAGATTTAAATGTCCACAAATTAAAAGATTAAAGACCTATTTATCATTTTCCCAAAAATAAACAATAATTTTCCAATACTCTAATGCATCAAAACAAGCCAAAATCCTTAAATCGCAGCAGCTCTAAAAAATTTAGGGTGTATTTAGTTTTTGTTTTTATATTTTATTTTTATTTTTACTATTTTTTTATACAAAAACGGTTGAATACTTAATAAAACTCTCTACATTTCGTAGTAACTTCATATATAATATATGATATATAATTTTTATTATCATTAATGGAGAGTATGCAAGAGACTCTAGTCAAAATGTAAATAGAGACTAGGAGAATGATCGCTTAAAAAGATGAAAAAAAAAGTTGCAAAAGCTTTATTATTATCAACTTAAATCACACTTTATTGTGTATTTAAAAATTGTACATAAATCATTTTATATTAGTAAAGATTAGTTTTTCACATAAATCGTATTTCTTTAATATATTTTAGGTATAAAATATATAAATTATTACACTTTGAAACTATTTATATTATTTTAAAAATTCAGTATCCTAATATAATTTATATGTATTTTTTGAAAACACTTCAAAGCATAAATTATTATAGAGTAAAACATATAATCTTTTAGTAATTTATATATTATTAAAAATAGAGAATTCACGTTTTGAAAATTGATTTAAAAAAATCAAGTAATATTGATCTCTTTATTTTATTTTTTTCACTCTTTTATTAACTGTGATATTTAATTACTTGCTGAAACCTAATTTTGTAAATTTGATAAGAATATTCTCTTGCCAAGAGTTTATATTGGCCGTGCAGTCTAACTACCTAGCTTGAACGATGAGTAGGGGTGTCAAAAATTTTTTGGAGGCGGGGATCTCTACGAAGACTATTCTGAATGGGGCTTTAATGGTGGAGAATTTTTTTCGTGGGAATAGAGATGGGGAGCAAAATTTTTTCGAGACAGGCGTGGGACTCGAGCGGGGATTCCCGCCCCATTTCCGATAATTTTCAAATTTTTTAACTTACTTACTAACCCTTACTTTATTTTTAATATAGGAATTTTTTAGTAAATTTACTCATTAAAAATCTTAACCCTATTGTTCAAGAATTTATTTTATAGACTATGATTTGCTATGTTATATTTCTGGACTTATAATCTTGAATAAAATATGCTTGTGTGTTTGTAATAATATTTTGTAGTTTGTTTTTTTATTTTTTTAATATTTTTATTATAATTTTCATATAAATGTTAAATATAAGGAAATGAGGAATAGGACCCATGCAAAATACAAAGAACGAAGATAGAGACAATTATTCTCCTATAACGAAGAACGAGGCAGAGACAGAAATTAATTTTGAGGGCAAAGACGGGGAGTAGGGAGACATCTTCCGCCTCCGCCCCGCCCCATCGACATCCCTACGATAAGGATTCAACTTTTCAAAATAAAGGACCAACCATGACCCATGCTATTTATGAGAGTCCCCAAAATGGTCCTTGAGATTGGCGTCGTGCACTAAAATCATTTCTGAGATTCCAATTGCACTGATTACGGACTAAATCCCCATAGTGGATCCCCAGATTCAGCCCGTGCACCAATTTTGCCCCTGAGATTCTAATTGCACTGTTTATGTCCCCCAGATTCCGATTCGAGCACCATAATGGTCCTTCGGAGATTTTCCGGCGTGACTCAGCGACGGCGTTGCTTATGTGGCACAGCCACTGCCACGTTGGAGAGTCAGAACGACGTCGTTTCATGGGGCAAAACGATTGAAAGCCCACACGTCGCCGTTTTGATCATAGTGAGAGTAGTAGTAACTTGGGCAAAGGGTTTGGTATTCGTTACGTCTTCTCCTCCATATTTTCTCACCTCTCTCAACGCTTGGTCTCCTCCTCCATAAGCAGTAGCGACAGGCAAGGGCACTGCTGCTCGTTTAAGCTAGCTTCAAGGTACAAATTTTATTATATTTTTTGAATTTTTTGGATCATGTTTCATTCCTGATATGGCCGATTGTTAAAGTTACTTGAACATGATGCATGTAGTTTGTGTTAGAATCCACTGCCTGTTAGGGTTTTAGTGTTTTCCTTCTTCAAACCAGTAATGCATGCTCTATTTCTTGTGAAAAGAACAGGGGTTAATCTCTGGTGGTGTGTAATATCTAAGTTATTTGTTGTTTTTGTGTTGCATGCGTGGTAAATTTTAAGCATTTCCTCTGTTATGTTGCAGATGAACGCCGAATTGTTAGACATAATGTTTCATCATGGGGGAAATTTTGAGAGGGGGAAGGATGGGAGATGGACATACACACCTGACAATAGGCATTGTTTGGGTGATCTGGATGTGGACAGGTTGGATGTATTCTACCTGAGAAATTACTTCAAAGAGCTAGGCTATGAGACCATGAAGGAGGTTTGGTGGCAGGTCCCTGGGATGAGCCTGGAAGTAGGTTTGAGGCGTTTAGACTCTGATAATGAGTTGAGAAAGCTGTGTAATCATGGTGGAAAGAACAATGGGGTAGTGGATGTCTACATTGAACATGGCATTTCAGAACCTGAAATAGTACAAGGAGAGGATGTTGTTATGCATGTTGATGACGAGGTGAGGGATCTTGGAGAGCAAGCCAAGTCAAATGTCAGGATGGTGAAAGACCCCCCTGTCAAACCTACCACCGAGAAGGACCCTCCTAGGAGTTTAAGCATGGTAACATACAAGCCCCAAGCTAAAGAGGCGTTACTGAAGAAGAGCAATGTGAATTCTAACATGGAGTCCCAGCCTAAGCCTAAGTCAAAGTGTAAGCCTAAGACAGTTCCCAAACCCAAACCCATGCCCAGACAGAACAATGTAACTAGGACTAGGAGATATTTTCTAAGGTCTGTAGGAAAAGGTATTTCAAAAGCAAAGGAAAATGCTAGTGATCATGTTCTTTTATCCTCTGACTCAGACTCTCATGACAGCTACGAGAGTGCTGAGGACGAGGCCTATAAGCCACAAGAGCCGGATGATAGCTCAGATGAATCGGGCACTGGATATACTATTCCTTCACAGAAGAAGAAAGTCAAGAAACCCAATGCAAGGAAGAAGGTCCAGGCTGAGAGTGGAAAGGAAAAAGGGAAGGCCAAGGTCTGTGTTGATGATGATGGATTTGTGGAAGACGTTTCTGATGAAGATGTGGACATTGGATTTGTGGGGGGAGGTATAAAGGGGGATAACCATGATGCTTTTGATCCGGGGTCAGAATCGGATGGTGGCAATTCGTGGCACTCTTTGGAGATGAAAACACCACCTAATTCAGAGGATGAGCTGGTTGGAGAAGAAAGTTCAGATGAGGTATTTCCGATGTTTAGACAGGGTGCTAGATTCGGGGAACTACATTTAGAAGTCGGGATGAAGTTCAATACTAAGTGGGAGTTCAAGGAGGCAGTGAGGGAGTTCACTATACAAGAAGGGAGACGGATGAGGTTTAGGAAGAAAGATGGTAAAAGGGTGAGGGCAGTATGTAAGGTGAAAGATTGCAAGTGGGTTGTGTACGTATCAAGGGACCACGAAGACAGTTGCTGGCAAGTTAAGACTTTCTTCAATGACCACACTTGTCCACGAGAGGATAAAAACAGGGTAGCAAATAGAAATTGGGTTGCAGGTAAGTTGGTAAAAAAACTAAGGAAATATCCCAATTTCAGGAACTGTGAGGCTACAACATATTTCAAGACGAAATATGACTTGTCGCTCAATAGGAACTCTATATCACAGGCACTGTGTGATGCTAGAAATATAGTCTATGGGGATGCCAAGGAGCAACATGCTATGCTTAGGGACTATGGTGAAACACTATTGAAAACAAACTCGGGATCAACTGTTCAGATATGCACAAAGCCACAGCCTAGTGGTGAGGTCATATTTGAGAGGATGTATGTCTGCTTGAGTGGCTGCAAGTCAGGTTTCAAGGCTGGCTGTCGTCCGTTAATTGGACTTGATGGGGCTTTTCTAAAAACTGTTTTCGGGGGGCAAATTCTATCGGCTGTTGGACAAGATGCTAATCATCATGTCTATGTCATTGCCTGGGCAGTTGTGGAAGTGGAGAACTTTGAGAATTGGAAGTGGTTTCTAGAGTTGCTACATGAGGATCTTGGAGACTACAAGACCCATGGGTGGAACTTCATCTCTGATATGCAAAAGGTAATTTCTTACTGAAACCTTAATCCTTACTCTCACATAAGTTTAAATGTGTAAAACTGTGTTAGCTTGATGTAGTGCATATAGTGCAGTATACTGCCATATTGTGATGATACCTAAGATACAATTGTTTGATACAATTGTGATGATACCTTTGTGGTATATACTGTGGTGTATACTGTGAATACTGCTCTTATCTAATTGTTTGATTACGTACTATACCATGATGGTGTGCTGTTAGGTACTATTATGGTGATCGATTTTCAAAGTTAGGGACTATTATGGTGAACGATTGGCAAAGTTAGGGACTATTATGGTTATCGTTATGCAAAGTTAGGGACTATTATGGTGATCGATTTTCAAAGTTAGGGACTATTATGGTAACATAATGCTTGATATCTTTAGGGATTACTGCCTGCTATGAAAGCCGTGATGCCTAATGTGGGACACCGATTCTGTATCTGACACTTGTGGCAAAATTTCAATAAGCAGTGGAAGGACCTGGAGCTTAGGGGACTGCTATGGGAGTGTGCTAGAGCTACAACATTTCAAGAGTTTAAGGTACATAAAGCCACTTTTTTTTGAAACTGGAGTTAGCTTACATGGACTTCTTTCCCAACTATTAGCTGTTGAATTTCAGGAATACATGGATAGGATAAAGCGGCTGAACGAGGACGCATGGAAGTATCTTGACAAGTGGCCAAGGGAGGCATGGACGAGGTCACAGTTCAGGCACAACCCGAAATTGGACTCGATTTGCAACAACGCCTGTGAGGTTTTCAATTCAAAGATCAAAGAAGCAAGGGGCAAGCCTATACTTACTCTTCTAGAAGAGGTGAGAATGTTTGTCATGAGGACTATGGCTAAGAACAAGGTTAAGTTGGACAATCACCTGGGGCTGTTACCACCCGTAATCAAAAGTAGGTTAGAAAAGGTGAGGAAAGAGTCCAGACATTGGCATGCTATATGGTCTGGAGATACTGGATATGAGAAGTTTGAGGTCCATGGGCGTCCAACAAATCATGTGGTAGACCTGGGGAAAAGATTATGTACCTGCCAGTTCTGGATGTTAACAGGTTATTCTCTCCCACCCACTTACCTTTGCTCATTTAATTTTACACTAGTGTTATAAATAATTTTTTATTTAACCTAAGCTGGAAGTAAACTGGACTTGTAGGGATTCCATGCGTTCATGCTTGTGCAGCACTGGCCAGAGTCAACAAGCACCCAGAGGATTTCTGCCATAAGTTGATAACCATGGAGTCTTACAAGGAAACATACAAGTACCACATCAATCCTATACCTGGCCAAGCCTTCTGGGAACAAAGTCAGTTTAACAAGCCATTGGCACCACCAATCAAGAGGAAGCCAGGGAATCTTCAAACAAAGAGGAGGAAGGACTCAGATGAAGTCTCAAGTTCTAGCAAGAAATCTAAGCCAGTAACAGCCTTGAAAAGACAGCTTCGGCCTTTCACATGTAAGTACTGCTTGCAAAAGGGTCACACCAAGAGAGGATGTGAAAAGAAAAGAGCAGCTGATGCTGCTCAAGCTGCAGCTGATGCTGCAGCTGCTGCAAAGGCAGCAGAGGCTGCTAAAGCCCCTAAAAATGCTAGTGCACAAGCAACTGCAACTGCCCAGGCCACCACAACTGACACTGCAACTGCCTCTGCATCTGCCAGTGCCACTGCAACTGCTACTCCAAATGCAACTACTACTGCTACAGCTATGGCTAATGCTAATATTACCATCAATTCTACTCCTATTGGTCAAGCATCAGAAATTGATCTGTCACAGCCAATTTGTTCTGAACCAGAAGACTCTCAAAAGGTACAATTTTAATTCTATAATAAGCCTTTGTAATTCATGGAGTAAAAACTCTGAAAAAGGTTTAGTGAGTGATAATGTTTGGTATTTATTTCTGGTTTGAAATTTGTGTAGTTCACTGAAGTAACCGGGGAACCAGCCACAAGACCTGCCAAACTGCCTACTAGAAGAAGGTAACCTCCAACAACCCCTTCTACAGCACTGGACCCAATGAAGGGTGCGAGTTCTGCCACTGCTTCACGATTCACAAATTTTCTGAAGTTTGTGCCAACTCCTGGATTTAAGCACCCCCGAAAGAAGTGAACTTTCATATTAGGACATTAGGACATTTTGCTTGTCAACTGTTTGTTTTTTGTTAAAAGATACAGTGACTACGCTCACTCTAAACAATGGTTCATTTTGTTGATTACTAATCAAGTATGTCATGCTACTTGTTCAATTACTTATGGTTGTAATGTGTTAAAACTATGAATAGTTTGCCATATTTTGGTATTGATCAATTAATACTGTCCATGGTTTGGATCAATCTTGCTGTTACTTATTTACAAGTTCTTTTACTTCATCCAACATGATATTATATTATATCAAAGTAAGATGATTTACACAAACCTTGTTATGTTACCACATAATAGTTTCATTCATTAATTTGGAAACTGCATTACATTGACATGTTCTCAACCCTTTAATAGCACCAATCCTACAAAAACAACAATTACTAAGAACCCAAATCCAAGAACATGAGTTATGAATTTCAGATTCCTAATGTCTGCCTCCATCTTGCCCATCCGCCATGCAAAGTTCATCTTCCTGTCACCATCATCATCTCCTGCAACAGCTCCTTCAGACAACTCCTCTTGCACAGAATCAGCCCAGACGAATAACCCACACCATGTTTTTCCACTTGTCTGCAACCAACCAAAATAATCAACCAAAAAAAAATTTTCAATCAGCTACAAATTATTAAACTTTACTCACATTATAGTTGGGGCAACCAAAGAAGGGCTTGTTAGGATGCGACTCCGTCCCAGACCACCTTAGCACCGGGCGACAACCACAGCCGCACCAGTCCGGAACCCGTCCATGCCTGCTTCGCGTCGTGCTTCTTCTCCAGTTCTCCGTCGACGATGACCGGTTGGAACTTCCTGCAACATGGCTCCCACTTCCTCTCATGGGGGACAGCTATCGGTGTACAGAAGAGATGCAGAAGAAGACGTTGATGGAGAGAACCACATTGAGGGAAGGCCAACGAAATTTTAGGGTTTAAAAATGAAGACAGGGACTACATTAGGGAATTTTATCACACATTCCATGTCATATGTACACTACAGCGTCCAACGTGGCAGTGGCTGTGTCACATAAGCAACGCCGTCGCTGAGTCACGCCGGAAAATCTTCGAAGGACCATTAAGGTGCTCGAATCGGAATCTGGGGGACATAAATAGTGCAATTGGAATCTCAGGGGCAAAATTGGTGCACGGGCTGAATCTGGGGGACCACTATGGGAATTTAGTCACCGATTACGTCTCTGAGATTGAGAAAAATGCACCATATTAGTCTCTGACCCATTTTCCCTTCACGACGTGATGACATGGCTGGATGACGTGGATGGTAAGTGACACGTGTCACTCCATGATTTGGCCACGTGTAATGATATGATGTGGTGACCAGTGACACGTGGAATGCTGACGTGGATAGATGTGCCACGTGTCACAATGTTATTTGGCCACGTGTCTGTTTGTGCCACGTGTCGCAACAGTATTCGTCCACGTGTCATCTATTATGTCATCGTTGTAGATGCACCAAATTAGTCTCTCACCACATTCAATTTCAGGGACTAAAATGAGTCACTTAATGCAAAGTGAGAGACTAATTTGGTGCATCTACAACGATTACCTATGGATGACACGTGGACGAATACTGTTGCGACACGTGGCACAAATGGACACGTGGCCAAATAACATTGTGACACGTGGCACAACTATCTACGTCAGCATGCCACGTGTCACTGGTCATCACATCATCATTTCATTACACGTGGCCAAATCATGGAGTGACACGTGTCACTTACCATCCACGTCATCTAGCCATGTCATCACGTCGTAAAGGAAAAATGGGTCAGAAACTAATATGGTGCATTTTTTTCAATCTCAGAGATGTAATCGGTGCAATTGAGATCTCAAAAACGATTTTAGTGCACGACGCCAATCTCAAAGACTATTTTGGGTTTAACTCCAATTTATGATTCAACCATTCTTTGTACTGTTTTGACTTTTGAATACAGAAAACAATAATTCAATGATGATACCCGACATGGCTACAAATATCTAACTAGAAGTTGATGTTTGTGCCTTTGTGTGGATGATATTGTATGATAGAATAGTTCTTAATTAAAAAACTGAATTGACATGTGTCCTCGTTTTCAAAGATTTATTATTATTATTATATCTAACAAGATAATCTTTGGAAGAGATTACCAAAATAAAAAAGAAGTAAATAAATATTTAACTATGACATTGAATAAGAATAATAACACGTTTTTTATATTGATAATTATTTTAATAAAAATATTAAAAATATTTTTTATAATAATTTTGATTTTAAAAAGTATAATTTATTTATTTTGTTACATTTTAAATAAAAATAATATTTTTATAATAACAATTATAAAATTTTTTTTGAAATATCTACTTTTTATATTTTGTTTATATTCAACAACTTTTTTTTGTCATGATGGCGAAACATTATGAGTCATAATGCCTAATTAATTAATATTATCATACTTTAGAGTATATTATTCAAATTGTTTAACAATCTTCTATGCATTTTTACGTGTCATTTAGCTTTTAGTAAGATAGTATCTAAAAATTATATTCTTAACAAAAATAATTTTAAAATATTTAAATAATAAATAA
>NC_029786.2:89714306-89735993 GCF_000816755.2 Arachis ipaensis
AAAATCGGTTAACAAATTTTCAAATAGTAGAGTCGTTTTGTATAAATAAGCAATGCTAATTAAATACTAATGCCTAGAAATTGGGATTAAGAATTGCACGTGAGGCTGCGGAGTACAGAGCAGTGAATGAAAATGGCTTCCAATTCCAAAAAATGGTGTTACTTTTTTCAATTAGTGCTTCTCTGTCTCACACTTTTGTTGCAGATAGCATCTAATCAAATTGAAGCAGGTGGTTCAAAAGTTGAATACCTTCCTGGTTTTGATGGTCCTCTCCCCTTTCAACTTGAAACTGGGTAAGCTCTATATATATTTACCACTTTCCATCTCCATCAACTGTCACTAAAAGTTTATGTTTTGAAGCTGATTTTGATGTTGTAGAGGAGTATAAGACACAGAAATTGTTCTTAGCTAATCTAAAATTTTTATTTTATTTCAAAATAAAATAGAGAGAAAGAGATTTAGAAATAGTCATTCTTATTTTATTTTTTTATTTGATGGATCTTTCACTCAGCTCACGATGAATTTAATAAAAATTTCAAAAATATTCCTAAATTTTATTTTGTTTCAATTTTATCTTAAAAATTTTTTATTTACATCAAATATACCTTCTACCACTAAATTTTTAAAATATTTAAGACCAATCTAACAATAATGTATAAAAATTATGCTTAATTTGTTTGTGTTGTGGGTTGTTCTTATAAAATTGTTGTTGAATTGGTCATAAATTTTTTAAAAAATTAACCGTCAGAAATGTATTTGATGCAAATCAAAAACTTTTGGGACAAAATTAAAATAAAATAAAATTTATAAATATTTTTAAAACTTTTAACAAATTTCAAAAACAAAAAATATATTTTATCTAATATTTATAAAACAGTAATATTAAAAAGACAAAAAATTAAAATTTACTTTATTTAATATTTATTAATTATTGTAATAATTAATAAATACTAAATAAAAAAAGTTCTTACTGTTTTTGCCCATGTTCATATTATATTTATTAACAAGCAACAATACTTTTGGAAATGAATTTTAAGTTCTAAACCCAAAAAAATTCGTCGTCCTTGAGCTTGCATTGCAATGACGAGAAGCAAAAAGGACAGAAAAATAAGAGAACATTTAGAACTTTGAACATTAAACCTATTAAAACTTTACCATCAATACCATTATACGATAGCGGTGATGGTAGTGATGTCATTTTTTCTTATTAATTTGAGGCAGATTGCATAAAAAGTTCCAATCAAACGATTCAATTTGGATTAGAGTTTAAAATTAATTTTCAGAAATTTTATTGCACATTAGTAAATAGAAAAAAATAAATCGGGACAAATCTAGAAATATTTTTAAGAACATCAAATGAAATTCTCCATTAGACTTCCCTCAAATACTTTGCTTTCTAACCTCTAAGATTGGTTCAGTAGCGAGGAATAATTGAATAGTATGCCTTGGTGAATGCTACTACTATGTAGAAAGAAAAATTTTTTACATCTATAGAAGAACTGTCAACACCTTGACATATTTAAAAAATAAATGTACTTGCAAAAAGTTTTACTTGCATGCCAGGAGACAATAGTTGCAGCTGTACAAAATTTGTTTAGGATAGTTGATTAGATGTTTAATAATTTTATATTTAAACATAAATGATAAAGGTTAATAATATTAAATATTGGGCTAGTTGGGGTGAAACTAATGAGACAATGGTTGGACCAATTTTTGTCTTTTTTAGAATTCGATTTTTTGTATGCATTAGAATTTGACTAAAATACGTTCTTAGCATTATAACATTGAGTCCCTTTTCCACTATGAGAAATTTCCGTGGATCTCATCCATGCCATTTTCTGATGAGCAGGATCCTCTGCAGAGGCAAGCTCAGAGTATACTTTATGGCACTAGATTGAGGAAGAAGGAAATAATACTAGCTAAGCTTTCAGAGAGAGAAAAAAAATTTAGAATATTTTGTGAGATAGAAAAAGTGGATATATTACAATGTTTATTGAGATCTGATTACAACTGAGGTGAGTACCTTCTTTTATAGAGGTCTCTAGATAGAAGTGATATCTTACGAAATCTAGACAATCCTATCATACAATACCAGCTGGAGGATAAGGATAAGCCTTATCTCTTTCTGACTTTTCTTACACATGTGACAGAGGTCACTTTATTCTAGCACACTTAATAATTATACATAGTGGAGTTATTGTCCGAATAAAGGGACGGTTTGAAATAGTCTTCTGGAAGGGTCCCATCACCATCTGAGAAGGATGATGTGTCTTCAGAAGCCAAATTGACAGTTCTAAGATCCATATCTGGGTCATGCAGATAGGCAAACGGGTCTTCAGTGTTCTCTTCATTTGGATCTTGGGCATCTTGTAAATATGGGTCATATGGGTTTGAGTTTGGGCCTTCAGCATCATTGGGTATTCCTGCATCAACTCTAGTTGGGCTTGGTGGTAAGGCATACACTCTTCCACTTGGATCTTCAGAATTCAGATCTTCTTCAGTATTTCTGTTTGGAATATGTGTAGACGTGATGGGCTGGTCTCTTGGAGCATAAAAAGAGTATTGTCCAAATTGATTGATTATTCCTGAAGTTATGAATCTAGACTGGAAATCTTTGAGAGTTATTGGGGGAACATCTGTTTGAAACGGGAGTCCTTCAACTGCATCTCCCTCTCCATATAATCCAGGTTGCCATTTCTGACAAAGGTATTTGGCCAAGGCATTTAGGAATGTCTTCTCATCTGTGGGCCACATGGTAGAGTATCCAACAATATCAACTCTGTTCATTGTGTGAGGATCTCTCCCAGTGAAATAACTCCTCTGTAAGGTGACAAAACAACAGAATTTTCGTTTTGCCCTAGAAGATTTATTCCATAATTGGTGCTGCTCGAGCTTATTATATAACATTCCTCTCTATGCATCAAGTGGTGCATACATAGAGAATAATCGGACTAGATGAGAATGGGCTTGAGTGCTATTACAGAGGATGTGATATACAGGAAAGAATGGCAATATGATGGCACATGTATACATAGAAGAAAGAACCCAGATATACCACATCATTTCCTCTGGAATAGGTCCTTAGATTATTGGTACAGTGCAAAAAGGGGTATCCATGTTGAAGTACCTTGGGTTTGGATGGATTTGGGTGATGATAAGGAGCTGATGTAGCCAGTAAAATAAGGTTTGTCTGGCTAGACTGTCTATTTGGAACTCTGTCTGGGGTGTTGCCTTAAGTGGAAAAGGACCAATCTTTCTTCTATATGGGTTCCTGCGAAGTGGACAGTCAGGGAATGGAATGGTGCATGAAGGACTGTAGGAACTCATGGTGCAGATGTAATGGATTGGTTTTGGGATTGGTTCTTTGGTAGGTCTGGAGAGAAAATCAGCAAGTGTGTTTTGGTGTCCTTTGAAGTGTTTCACCTCGAATTTATAGCGGGAGAACCAATCTTTCCATCTTAGCAATTGAGAGTCTGGCAGGATTTTTTTCTTGATTTCCAGCATTGATGGGAAAGACGTGTTATCCGTTTCCACAGTGAAATGATAAGCACTGAGATGAAGATTGAATTTTTCTATTCCTCTCTTGACAGCAAGAATCTCTTTGTAAGTGGCATGGTAATATTTTTCAGATTCTTTGAACTGTTGGTGCACGAAATTATGATCATCAATGGCACCAACAACTTGGTACGCACAATTGTAATCTCAACTCTTTATCACAACTCCGCACAACTAACCAGTAAGTGCACTGGGTCGTCCAACTAATAAACCTTACGCGAGTAAGGGTCGATCCCACGGAGATTGTCGGCTTGAAGCAAGCAATGGTCATCTTGTAAATCTCAGTCAGGCGGATTCAAATGGTTATGGAGGATTGATAATTAAAAGATGAATAAAACATAAAATAAAGATAGAGATACTTATGTAATTCATTGGTGAGAATTTCAGATAAGCGTATGAAGATGCTTTGTTCCTCCTGAACCTCTGCTTTTCCATTGCCTTCTTCCAATCATTCATACTCCCTTCCATGGCAAGCTTTATGTTGGGCATCACCGTTGTCAATGGCTACTTCCCATCCTCTCAGTGAAAATGTTCTACGCACGCTGTCACCGCACGGCTAATCATCTGTCGGTTCTCGATCATGTTGGAATAGGATCAATTGATCCTTTTGCATCTATCACACGCCCAACACTCGCGAGTTTGAAGCTCGTCACAGTCATCCCTTCCCAAATCCTACTCAGAATACCACAGATAAGGTTTAGACATTCCAGATCTCAGGAATAGCCGCCAATAATTCTAGCCTATACCACGAAGGTTCTAATCTTAGATTAGCAACCCAAGAGATACACATTCAAGCTTGTTTGCATGTAGAACGGAAGTGGTTATCAGGCACGCGTTCATAGGTGAGAATGGTGATGAGTGTCACATAATCATCACATTCATCATATTCTTGTGTGCGAATGAATATCTTAGAGAAGAAGTAGGCGTGAATTGAATAGAAAAACAGTAGTACTTTGCATTAATTCATGAAGAACAGCAGAGCTCCACACCTTAATCTATGGTGTGTAGAAACTCCACCGTTGAAAATACAAAAGTGATAATGGTGGTCATTGGCTTCGGCCCCAGAGAGGGAACCTGAAGGACCAAGATTAAAATACAATAGTAAAAGGTCCTATTTATAGAGAACTAGTAGCCTAGGGTTTACAGAAATAAGTAATTAATGCAGAAATTTTCTTCCGGGCCCACTTGGTGTGTGCTTGGGTTGAGCATTGAAGCTTTCACATGTAAAGACTTTTCTTGGAGTTAAACGCCAGCTTTTGTGCCAGTTTGGGCGTTTAACTCCAGCTTTTGTGCCAGTTCTGGCGTTTTGACACCAGAATTCTTAAGCTGACTTAGAACGCCATTTTGGGCCATCAAATCTTGGGCAAAATATGGACTATTATATATTTCTGAAAAGCCCAGGATGTCTACTTTCCAACGCAATTGAGAGCGCGCCAATTGGGCTTCTGAAGCTCCAGAAAATTCACTTCGAGTGTAGGGAGGTCAGAATCCAACAGCATCTGCAGTCTTTTTTCAGCCTCTAAATCAAATTTTTGCTCAGGTCCCTCAGTTTCAGCCAGAAAATACCTGAAATCACAGAAAAATACACAAACTCATAGTAAAGTCCAAAAACCTGTGGGCCCTCCTATCCACTGATGCTCAAAGCCTTGGATCCCTTTTTTATTTTACCCTTGCCTTTTGGTTTAAAGGGCTTTTGGCTTTTTCCGCTTGCTTTTTCTTTTTTTCTTTCTTTCTCTCTTTTTTTTCGCATATATATATTTTTTCTGCAAGCTTTTCACTGCTTTTTCTTGCTTCAAGAATCAATTTTATGATTTTTCATATTATCAAATAACATTTCTCCTTTTCCATCATTCTTTCAAGAGCCAACAATTTTAACATTCATGAACAATCAAATTAAAAAATATGCACTGTTCAAGCATTCATTCAGAAAGACAAAAGTATTGCCACCACATCAAAATAATTAATCTGTTATAAAATTCGAAATTCATGCACTTCTTTTTCTTTTTCAATTAAAAACATTTTCCATTTAAGAAAGGTGATGGATTCATTTTCATATCTTTAATACATAGACACTTAGACACTAGTGATCATGTAATAAAGGTACAAGCATAAATAAACATAAAGCATAAAAATTCAAAAAATAGAAAATAAAGAACAAGGAGATTAAAGAACGGGTCCACCTTAGTGATGGCAGCTTGTTCTTCCTCTTGAAGATCTAATGGAGTGCTTGAGCTCCTCAATGTCTCTTCCTTGCCTTTGTTGCTCCTCTCTCATGACTCTTTGGTCTTCTCTAATTTCATGGAGGAGGATGGAATGCTCTTGGTGCTCAACCCTTAGTTGTCCCATATTGGAACTTAATTCTCCTAGGGAGGTGTTGATTTGCTCCCAATAGTTTTGTGGAGAAAAATGCATCCCTTGAGGCATCTCAGGGATTTCATGATGAGGAATTTCCTCATGTCCATGAGTGGGATCTCTTGTTTGCTCCATCCTTTTCTTAGTGATGGGCTTATCCTCATTAATGAGGATGTCTTCCTCTATGTCAATTCCAGCCGAATTGCAAATGTGACAAATGAGATGAGGGAAGGCTAACCTTGCCAAAGTGGAGGACTTGTCGCCACCTTGTAGAGTTCTTGGGATATAACCTCATGAACTTCTACTTCCTCTCTAATCATGATGCTATGGATCATGATAGCCCGGTCTATAGTAACTTCAGACCGGTTGCTAGTGGGAATGATTGAGCGTTGGATGAACTCCAACCATCCCCTAGCCACGGGCTTGAGGTCATGCCTTCTTAGTTGAACCGGCTTCCCTCTTGAATCTCTCTTCTATTGAGCGCCCTCTTCACAGATATCTATGAGGACTTGGTCTAACCTTTGATCCAAGTTGATCCTTCTAGTGTAGAGGTGTGCATCTCCTTGCATCATGGGCAAGTTGAAGGAAAAATAAAAAGCAACGCTTTTACCACACCAAACTTAGAAGGTTTGCTCGTCCTCGAGCAAAAGAAGAAAGAAGAGAGTATAAGAAGAAGAAATAGAGGAGATGGAGGGGGCTTAGTGTTTCGGCCAAGGGGGAGAAGTAGTATGTATGTTGTGTGAAAATGAAGGAGTGAAGATGGGTTTATATAGGAGTGGAGAGGGGGGTATGGTTCGTCCATTATGGGTGGGTTTGGGTGGGAAGTGGTTTGAATTTGAATGGTGAGGTAGGTGGAGTTTTATGAAGGATGGATGTGAGTGGTGAAGAGAATGGTGGGATTTGATAGGTGAGAGGTTTTTGGGGAAGAGGTATTGAGGTGATTGGTGAATGGGTGAAGAAGAGAGAGAGAGAGGTGGGGTAGGTGGGGATTCTGTAGGGTCCACAGATCCTGAGGTGTCAAGGATTTCTCATCCCTGTACCATGTGGCGTGCAAAACGCCCCTTGCTGCCAATCCTAGCGTTAAACGCCAGGCTGCTGCCCATTTCTGGCGTTTAACGCCAGCTTCTTGCCCATTCCTGGCGTTAAACGCCAGTCTGGTGCCCATTTCTGGCGTTAAACGCCCAGAATAGTGCCAGACTGGGCGTTTAACGCCCATTCTGCTACCCTTACTGGCATTTAAACGCCAGTAAATTTCTCCTCCAAGGTGTTCTATTTTTAATACTATTTTTCCTTCTGTTTTTGCTTTTTCAATTGTTTTTTTTTGTGACTTCACATGATCATCAACCTACAGAAAACATAAAATAACAAAAGAAAATAGAAATTTAACATAGATAATTAAAGATTGGGTTGCCTCCCAACAAGCGCTTCTTTAATGTCAATAGCTTGACAGTGGGCTCTCATGTAGCCTTACAGATGTTTAGAGCAATGTTGAAACCTCCCAACACCAAACTTAGAGTTTGAATGTGGGGGTTCAACACCAAACTTAAAGTTTGGTTGTGGCCTCCTAACACCAAACTTAGAGTTTGACTGTGGGGGCTCTGTTTGTCTATGTATTGAGAGAAGCTCTTCATGCTTCCTCTCCATGGTTACAGAGGGATATCCTTAAGCTTTAAACACAAGGGAATCTTCATTCACTTAAATGATCAATTCTCCTCTATCAACATCAATTACAGCTTTTGCTGTGGCTAGGAAGGGTCTGCCAAGGATGATGGATTCATCCATACACTTTCCAGTCTCTAGGATTATGAAATCAGCAAGGATGTAGTGGCCTTTAACCTTTACCAAGACATCCTCTACAAGTCCATAAGCCTATTTCTTTGAATTGTCTGCCATCTCTAGTGAGATTCTTGCAGCTTGTACCTCAATGATCCCTAGCTTCTCCATTATAGAGAGAGGAATGAGGTTTATACTTGACCCTAGGTCACACAGAGCCTTCTCAAAGGTCATGGTGCCTATGGTACAAGGTATTGAGAACTTTCCAGGATCTTTTCTCTTTTGAGATAATCTCTGCCTAGTCAAGTCATCCAGTTCTTTGGTGAGTAAAGGGGGTTCATCCTCCCAAGTCTCATTACCAAATAACTTGACATTTAGTTTCATGATTGCTCCAAGGTACTTAGCAACTTGCTCTTCAGTAACATCTTCATCCTCTTCAGAGGAAGAATACTCATCAGAGCTCATGAATGGCAGAAGTAAATTCAATGGAATTTCTATGGTCTCAGTGTGAGCCTCAGATTTCCATGGTTCCTCATGAGGGAACTCCTTGGAGGCCAGTGGACGTCCAGTGAGGTCTTCCTCAGTGGAGATCACTGCCTCTTCCTTCTCTCTAATTTCGGCCGTGTGGGTCATGTTGATGGCCTTGCACTCTCCTTTTGGATTCTCTTCTGTATTGCTTGGAAGAGTACTAGGAGGGAGTTCAGTAACTTTCTTACTCAGCTGACCTACTTGTGCCTCCAAATTTCTAATGGAGGACCTTGTTTCAATCATGAAACTTTTTGTGCTTTTAATTAGATCAGAGACTACAGTTGCTAAGTCAGAGTAGCTCTGCTTAGAATTCTCTGTCTGTTGCTGAGAAGATGATGGAAAAGGCTTGCTATTGCTAAACCTGTTTCTTCCACCATTATTGTTATTGAAGCCTTGTTGAGGCCTCTGTTGGTCCTTCCATGAGATATTTGGATGATTTCTCCATGAAGGATTGTAAGTGTTTCCATAGGAATCTCCCATGTAATTCACCTCTTCCATTGCTGGGTTCTCAGGATCATAAGCTTCTTCTTCAAATGAAGCTTCTTTGGTACTGCCTGTTGCTGCTTGTATTCCAAACAGACTCTGAGAAATCATATTGACTTGTTGAGACAATATTTTGTTCTGAGACAGTATGGCATTCAGAGTATCACTCTCAAGAACTCCTTTCTTCTGATTTGTCCCATTATTCACAGGATTCCTTTTAGAGGTGTACATGAATTGGTTATTTGCAACCATTTCAATGAGTTCCTGAGCTTCTGTAGGCGTCTTCTTCAGATGAAGAGATCCTCCAGCAGAGCTGTCCAATGACATTTTGGACAGTTCAGACAGACCATCATAGAAGATACCTATGATGCTCCATTCTGAAAGCATGTCAGAAGGACACCTTCTGATCAATTGCTTGTATCTTTCCCATGCTTCATAGAGGGATTCACCTTCCTTCTGTCTAAAGTTTTGGACTTCCACTCTAAGCTTACTCAATTTTTGAGGTGGAAAAAACTTTGCCAAGAAGGCATTAACTAGCTTTTCCCAAGAGTTCAGGCTTTCTTTAGGTTGTGAGTCCAACCATGTCCTAACTCTGTCTCTTACAACAAAAGGGAAGAGCATAAGTCTGTAGACCTCAGGATCAACCCCATTGGTCTTGACAGTGTCACAGATTTGCAAGAATTCAGCTAAAAACTGATGAGGATCTTCCAATAAAAGTCCATGAAACTTGCAATTCTGTTGCATTAGAGAAACTAATTGAGGCTTAAGCTCAAAGTTGTTTGCTCCAATAGCAGGGATTGAGATGCTTCTCCCATAGAAGTCGGAAGTAGGTGCAGTAAAGTCACCAAGCACCTTCCTTGCATTGTTGGCATTGTTGTTTTCGGCTGCCATGGCTTCTTCCTCCTTGAAGAGCTCTGTTAGGCCCTCTAGAGAGAGTTGTGCTTTAGCTTCTCTTAGCTTTCTCTTCAAGGTCCTTTCAGGTTCAGGATCAGCTTTAACAAGGATGCCTTTGTCTTTGCTCTTGCTCATATGAAAGAGAAGAGAACAAGAAAGTATGAAATCCTCTATGTTACAGTATAGAGATTCCTTGAGGTGTCAGAGGAAAAGAAGAATAGAAGGAGAAGGTAGATAGAAGAGAATTCGAACTTATCAAGAAGGATAGAGTTCGAATTGCACCTTAAGGAGGAGTGTTAGTCCCTCAAATAGAAGGATGTGAGAAGAGGAGAAGAATTTTTGAAATTAAAGTAAAAGATTTTTAGAATAATAAAAAGAAATTTGAAAATTTGATTGAGATTTTCGAAAATTAAGATTGGGAAAGAAATTAAGTGATTTTGAAAAAGATTTTGAAATTAGAAATTAAAAAGATATGATTGAAAATAAATTTTGGAAAAGATGTGATTGAAAAGATATGATTGAGAAGATATGATTGAAAATCAAATTAAAAAAGAAAGTTTTAAAATTAAAGTTGATTACTTGACTAACAAGAAATTAAAAGATATGATTCTAAAATTTAAAATTTGATCCTTTCTTAATAGGCAAGTAACAATCAACTTGAAAATTTTAAAGTAAATCATTAATTGTAGCAAGGATTTTCGGAAATAATAATAAATAAAAATAAAAAATGGAAAGAAATTGATTTTGAAGAGATATGATTGAAAAGATATGATTTGAAAAAGATTTGATTTTGAAAAATTATGAAGATTTGAAAAAAATTTGAATTAAAAACAAAATCTTCCCTCTAGTGTCCTCCTGGCGTTAAACGCCCAGAATGGTATCCATTCTGGTGTTTAACGCCCAAAATGCTACCTTTTTGGGCGTTAAACGCCCAGCCAGGTACCCTGGCTGGCGTTTAAATGCCAGTTTTCCTTCTTCACTAGGCGTTTTGAACGCCCAGCTTTTTTTGTTTAATTCCTCTGCTGAATGTTCTGAATCTTCAATTCTCTGTATTATTGACTTGAAAAGACACAATTTTGAAAATATTTTTGAATTTTTAATGATGAGAAACAATAAAAAATGCAACTAAGATCAAATAAACAATGCATGCAAGGCACCAAACTTAGAAGTTTGTATACTAAGGACTATAACAATTTGAAAATGCATGTAAGAAACAACAAAACACATAAAACAAGAGAATTTAAAGATCAGAGCTAGGAAATCATCAAGAATAACTTGAAGATTAATGAAGAACATAATGCATATATTTGAAAAATGCAAGAAGAATAGAAACATGCAATTGACACCAAACTTAAAAATTAGACACTAGACTCAAACAAGAGACATAAAAATATTTTTTATTTTATGATTTTATAAATTTTTTTGTGATTTTTTGAAAATTATATGGAAAAGAGAATAAAGAGATTCAAAACTTTTAATAAGAATTCCAGGAATCATGCAATGTTAGAATGAATATCTTAGAGAAGAAGTAGGCGTGAATTGAATAGAAAAACAGTAGTACTTTGCATTAATTCATGAAGAACAGCAGAGCTTCACACCTTAATCTATGGTGTGTAGAAACTCCACCGTTGAAAATACAAAAGTGATAATGGTGGTCATTGGCTTCGGCCCCCAAGAGGGAACCTGAAGAACCAAGATTAAAATACAATAGTAAAAGGTTCTATTTATAGAGAACTAGTAGCCTAGGGTTTACAGAAATAAGTAATTAATACAGAAATCTTCTTCCGGGCCCACTTGGTGTGTGCTTGGGCTGAGCATTGAAGCTTTCTCATGTTGAGACTTTTCTTGGAGTTAAACGCCAGCTTTTGTGCCAGTTTGGGCGTTTAACTCCAGCTTTTGTGCCAGTTCTGGCGTTTTGACGCCAGAATTCTTAAGCTGACTTGGAACGCCATTTTGGGCCATCAAATCTTGGGCAAAGTATGGACTATTATATCTTGAGAGCGCACCAATTGGGCTTCTGTAGCTCCAGAAAATCCACTTCGAGTGCAGGGAGGTCAGAATCCAACAGCATCTGAATCAGATTTTTGCTCAGGTCCCTCAATTTCAACCAAAAAATACCTGAAGTCACAGAAAAACACACAAACTCATAGTAAAGTCCAGAAATATGATTTTTAAATAAAAACTAATAAAAACATAATAAAAACTAACTAAAACATACTAAAAACATACTAAGAATAATGCCAAAAAACGTATAAATTATCCGCTCATCAACTGCACAATAGTGTCTTGTCCCATCAATTTCTTCAAGTAGCTCAGCTCCCCAGAACTCATCACTAGCATCTGTCTGCAATATTCTTTTTCATGTGCTGGGAATCTTTAAAGGTGGAGGGTCTTGTGCTATCTTCTTCAGGGTTTTGATAGCTGTGGTTTGCTCAAGTTCCCATGGTGGGGGCTTCTTTTTTAGGAGTTTTGACAGCTGGCTGGTGTGTCTGGTCACATCTGAGATAAAGTCTCTAATGTAGTTTACAATTCCTAAGAATTGTTGGACTTGTTTGACCGTCATGTTTTCATTAGAAAAGTGGATTAACTCTTTGGCGAGATGCTCTCCTGGTTGAAAAAATCCATCTTCGAAGATCATCAAGGAATTCAATTTTTGTTTTAGCAATAGAGCTCTTTTTTGAAGATAGCATGATTCCTTGATCTTTGATGATTTGAGCGAATTGGGTCAGGAGTGCTTTGTGGGCTTCATTGTCTTTTGAGAACAGTAAGATATCATCAATGTAGATGAGTGTGGAGTGTAATATGGGCTCAAAGATTTTGGTCATTGCCTTTTGGAAAAGAGATGGGGCTACTTTGAGTCCAAATGGCATTACCGTCCACTGGTATTGGGCTTCAGGTATGCAGAATGCTGTTTTGTACCTATCTTCAGGATGGAGCCCGATTTGCCAAAAACCCGCCTTTAAGTCAAACTTGCTGAATATCTTTGCTCCACTTAATCATTGTGTAATGACTGAGATTCTTGGTAGAGAAAACTTGTCATCTTGTAAGAAGACATTAAGTGGCTTATAGTCAATAACAAGCCTCTTCTTTCCTCTATTTTGTTCAGCCCTTTCTTCAACATAGAATGCTTGACACGCCCAGTTAGAATTGGTTGGTTCAATGAGTTCTTGAACAAGAAGGGCTGCACATTCAGCTCTTGCCAGCTTAAGATCTTCAGGGTTCATCCCTGAAGGCGTGGCCTTTGTAGGGTTGATGTCTTCATTCTTTTTGAAAGGGAGTCAAACATAAAATTCTGGATTTTTCCACAAAGGAGCAGGATGGTTGAATTGATCATGACTGTCACAACAGGCACTAAGGAGTAGATGTTGGATCTCCTTATATTCTTCTTGAGCTTCTTGGATTTCAAGGAGACTTTGTATCCCTGTAAAAGGCAAAAACTGCCCTTTGTAACTTAGACCAGTGGGTTTGATATGTAGCCCATGAGTTCAAAAGAAGGCATCAAATCCGAAAAAAATATCTTTGTCTGGGAGATAGCTTCCCAGTACTCTGAGCCAAGTGGTCTGGCCTGCAAATATCTCCAATCCAACTGGTTTTTTGGAGATGAGATTGATGGTGAAGACTTCACTGTTAGCTGCTATGAACCTTTTGGAAAAAGGTGCCCACATTTCTTTTAGTAAGACATGTGGTTTTATGATAGTAGCACAAGATCCTGTGTCCATTAGTGCAATGACCTTTATCGGTTTATCATAGACAGATGTCTTGACTTTTAAATCGAAATGAGGTCGAGGAGTACCATCAATCTGCTTTACTCCCAAGGATCCAAGATATCCAAGTTCTTCTTCTGGAATACTCGATCCTTTAGGAATTCTTGTGGTGATGGAAGCAATGGATGATATGGTAAAGATAGACCTTTTTGGTGGGTGGTCTTCCTCTGAACTATTCCCTTCTATGTCAGAGTCTTGGAAAACATATTCAGTTTCATCATTTTCTCTTCTTTGTTCTTCAAGTACTGACTCTAGATCTTCTTCTTTGTCTTACATTCACACGTGCCTGACTCTTTGTATTTGATCTTCAAATAGAATTTGTTGCATGCTCCTTTGAGTTTGCCTGAGTTTTTGTTAAGCTGTTTGAACATCTGTTGTTGTTCACACAATTTATCCAAGGCAGCTAGGGCCAACTGATATATTCCTCCAATAGTTGTGGTAGCCACTTCTTTGCGAAGAGTCATCATCATTCGTTGTAACTCTGGCTGGAGTTCATCTGGCAAGGATGCCATGAAGACTTGTTTAAGTGGTGGATTATTATTTCCTCCAAGAAGATAATATTTGGCAGCCATCTTCTTGTAATGTCTCTCCAAGTCTTTCCTGTTGAGTGAACAACACTTCATTTCAAAGTATTCTTGAGAATTTCTTTTTTGGATGATTGTAATGTCTCCCAGAAATTCTTGATGTATTATCCCTAGAAACTGTGAAGAGGTACCATTGATAAGCTGGAGTCTTTCATTCTCAGAAAGGTTATTCACCCATTCTCGAAGATTGTCAGTCATCCGATTTATAAAATCTGCAAGGACTTGTCTGCTTGTGAGATTTGGGTTAGCCATGGTGGTCTTAATCCAAGTACTGAATTCATTTAACCTTTCCCTGTATCTTGCTGGTGGAATATCATCAAAGGTGAACCATTTCTTAGAAGTTTTTACTTCAACCGACCCAGTATGAATGCGACTAGTTGAAGTTTTTGGTTCATCTCTCTCAGAGGTTATCTCTTCCTCTTCTTCTTCTATAGGGTTAACCATAGCTATTGCTGAAAGGTCTGCTTCATAATTCTCTTCGGATCCTTCATCTACTTTTTCACTGGTCCCAGTAGTCTCATCCTCTGATTCTTCAGTGATTTCTTCACTGTGTGATTGATTATCCAGTGTAAGGGTATAAATTGATCGTCCTGGAGCAGGTGACCCTTCTTTGATGCCTTTATCTTTAGAATATGTTTCTTCTCTGAAAAAATTTCCTGGTTTCCAAGGAGGATGAGGTCTGGGTTGGAGAGATAGTTGAGATTGTTGTGGCTGGGGCTGGGATGAGTAACGCCGTCCTTGGGGAGAGATGGATCTTCTAGTGTTTGCTTGTCTGGCTAAATGGTAGGTGGATTTGAAGATGGAGTCATAATCTGGGGTTTTTGGAGGTGAGTATGTTGAAGAAAATAAGACAGGTGAATATGAGGGATATGGTTTAGGATACATGGATAATGAGTCTATAGCCAGTGCTTGAGGTACAGTTGCTTTGCCTTTGTCCATCACAATTTGTCGAAGTTGGGCCTTGACTTGATCTAGTTCTCTATTTTTCTTGTGGAATTCTGGGCCAAAATACCTATTATCCATATAGGCTTTGAGTTTTTGATCAAGTTGGAAAGCTTGTGCAGAGAGCCGGTTTTTGAGTTCTGCAACTTGTTCTGCCATGGAACTCATTTGTGCAGAAAGACCTTCAATTTTTTCTACAAGAGCATCAAGAGTGTGATCTATTCAGAGTAGTACTTTGTTTTGGCTTACTGCATTGTCTGTGTGCTAATTGAGTACTTCCTCTTGAGGAGTTGTTGCTTGATGTCCATGTGGAGTAATTCCTTGAGGGATTACATAAGGTCTTCTAGTGATTTTCTTTTCATCAGTTTGGGTCACTAGAGGTGGGAATTCTTCCTCATAAGGTCTGAGAGTGGCGATACATGAGATTGTATCGACTGGCTGATAAAGATAATCCATGGAGCTTTTTCGGGACAGTTTCGTCTTCCTAAGCATTGGCCTCTTTCTGAGCATTGGAGCTGATTTAGCTTCATCAGGAGGCTCAGGTCTTTTAAACGAGCAAAGGGCCTATAATAACTTCTTATTATTTTTCTTGTTCCTCTGTCTCCTAGCGTAATCTTCATCATCAGTATCACTCTATTGATCAGCACAGTCACAGTCAGAATCACACATAGAGGGATCAACATCCCAAATGAAGTGGCCATTTATGTGAGAGACATAAACAGGTTTTCCGTTCTCATAGAAGTGCACAGGTGGATCATTTTGATCGTGAGTTATTTGTACCTGAACAGGAGAGATCATATTGATTCTTCTGAAGGATGGTCCTCGCAGTGAAGTTTGTTTGGTCATTCTAGGTCTCTGAAAAATAGTTGTCACCGTTCCATCACTATTATGAGTAATAGTTGGAGGTGTTGTAGTATGAACATCAACCTGTTCCTTTGGGAAGGCTTTCTCATAATCAGTAATCCATTCCAATAGAATGATAGAAGAAAATTCATCAGTAGTGATCATTCTTGGAATGTTTACGATTGCTGGTCCTCTTGAATTATCTGTGAACATGAATAATGCTTCCCCTGTAGTGTTTGGGAGATTGAGATCGAGAGCATAGTCTTGAACTCTGTAGAGGACTTGGTGGTGCAAGGTGGCTTGTTCAGCATTGGAGTCTTGGATTATTCCAACCAGCTGTATTTGGATCTTTAGCCTTTGACATATTGTTGGATCTGAAAGTCTCATAGTGAAATTAGGGGCTATAGTGAGAGTGACACTTCCATTGGAAAGTGTAGTTACTAATGCTCCTATCAAGGCATGTTGGTATTCTTTGAAAGTGGTGTCCAAAAGTGCAACTTTGGCTATCACCGGAAGAGACCTTCTTCCATGAAGGGTAAGAATAAGCCTGACTGCTCCCAGATGCATATGAGTGTAGCCTTGGTTTTGGTAGTTTTGAATGAGTTCTTGTGGGATTTCTAAGGTTATGTATTGTTCAGCAGTAGTGGCTTTTAAACCACACTGTTGGAGATGAGAAGACTGGATAACTTCTTTGGGAGGAGGAGAAGGGTTTCTGTGGATGAGATGGCGAATAGAAGTGAAGGCTGATTTCTTTTCTCTTTGGTAGAAAGAGTAAGGACTTATGAGAGGGTATTCAGTGGCTGGAGTTCGAGAGTCTTCTGGGACATGAGTGAATTCTACTAACTTATCAATTTTATTGCCAAGGGTTTTCTTTAAACTGGAGGGTTGTCGATCTATGCTTAGGGAGGTAGAGTGATGTATGGGGTGTGAAGATCTTGAGGAGTCTGAGGGGTTCATATTTAGTGGTTCTCTCTTACTTGCTTTTACTAGTAATACCTTCTTCTTCCCCTTATAGACCTGAGGCTCTGATACCTTTCTAACTATTAAAACGAGTGAGATTAAAGGGTCCGAGCGAAACTTAGCATTATAACATTGAGTCCCTTTTCCACTATGACAAATTCCCGTGGATCTCATCCATGCCATTTTCTGATGAGCAGGATCCTCTGCAGAGGCAAGCTCAGAGCATACTTTATGGCACTGGATTGAGGAAGAAGGAAATAATACTAGCTAAGCTTTCAGAGAGAGAAAAAAAATTTAGAACATTTTGTGAGATAGGAAAAGTGGGTATATTACAATATTTTCTGAGATCTGATTACAACTGAGGTGAGTACCTTCTTTTATAGAGGTCTCTAGATAAAAGTGATATTTTACGAAATCTAGACAATTCTATCATACAATGCCAGCTGGAGGATAAGGATAAGCCTTATCTCTTTCTGACTTTTCTTACACATGTGACAGAGGTCACTTTATTCTAGCACACTTAATAATTATACATAGTGGAGTTATTGTCCGAATAAAGGGACGGTTTGAAATAGTCTTCTGGAAGGGTCCCATCACCATCTGAGAAGGATGATGTATCTTCAGAAGCCAAATTGACAGTTTTAAGATCCATATCTGGGTCATGCAGATAGGCAAACGGGTCTTCAGTGTTCTCTTCATTTGGATCTTGGGCATCTTGTAAATATGGGTCATATGGGTTTGAGTTTGGGCCTTCAGCATCATTGGGTATTCCTGCATCAACTCTAGTTGGGCTTGGTGGTAAGGCATACACTCTTCCACCTGGATCTTCAGAATTCAGATCTTCTTCAGTATTTCTGTTTGGAATATGTGTATACGTGCTGGGCTGGTCTCTTGGAGCGTAAAAAGAGTATTGTCCAAAATGATTGATTATTCCTGAAGTTATGAATCTGGACTGGAAATCTTTGAGAGTTATTGGGGGAACATCTGTTTGAAACGGGAGTCCTTCAACTGCATCTCCCTCTCCATATAATCCAGGTTGCCATTTCTGACAAAGGTATTTGGCCAAGGCATTTAGGACTATCTTCTCATCTGTGGGCCACATGGTAGAGTATTCAACAATATCAACTCTGTTCATGGTATGAGGATCTCTCCCAGTGAAATAACTCCTCTGTAAGGTGACAAAACAACAGAATTTCCGTTTTGTCCTAGAAGATTTATTCCATAATTGGTGCTGCTCGAGCTTATTATATAACATTCCTCTCTATGCATCAAGTAGTGCATACATAGAGAATAATCGGACTAGATGAGAATGGGCTTGAGTGCTATTACAGAGGATGTGATATACAGGAAAGAATGGCAATATGATGGCATATGTATACATAGAAGAAAGATCCCAGATATACCACATCATTTCCAGTAGAATAGGTCCTTGGATTATTGGTACAGTGCAAAAAGGGGTATCCATGTTGAAGTACCTTGGGTTTGGATAGATTTGGGTGATGATAAGGAGCTGATGTAGCTAGTAAAACAAGGTTTGTCTGGCTAGACTGTCTATTTGGAACTCTGTCTGGGGTGTTGCTTTAAGTGGAAAAGGACCAATCTTTCTTCTGTATGGGTTCCTGCGAAGTGGGCAGTCAGGGAATGGAATGGTGCAGATGTAATGGATTGGTTTTGGGATTGGTTCTTTGGTAGTTTGGAGAGAAAATCAGCAAGTGTGTTTTGGTGTCCTTTGATGTGTTTCACCTCGAATTTATAGCGGGAGAACCAGTCTTTTCATCTTAGCAATTGAGAATCTGGCATGAATTTTTTCTTGATTTCCAGCATTGATGGGAAAGAGGTGTTATCCATTTTCACAGTGAAATGATAAGCACTGAGATGAAAATTGAATTTTTCTGTTCCTCTCTTGACAGCAAGAATCTCTTTGTAAGTGGCATGGTAATGTTTTTCAGATTCTTTGAACTGTCCACTAGCATGCGCACAATAGTGTCTTGTCCCATTAATTTCTTCAAGTAGCACAATTCTCCAGAACTCATCACTAGCATCTGTCTGCAATATTCTTTTTCCTGTGCTGGGAATCTTTAAAGGAGGGGGGTCTTGTACTATCTTCTTTAGGGTTTTAACAGCTGTGGTTTGCTCAAGTTCCCGTGGTAGGGGCTTCTTTTTTAGGAGTTTTGACAGCTGGCTGGTGTGTCTGGTCACATCTGGGATAAAGTCTCTGATGTAGTTTACAATTTTTGAGAATTGTTGGACTTGTTTGACCGTCATGTTTTCATCAGGAAAGTGGATTAACTCTTTGGCGAGATGCTCTCCTGGTTGAAAAAATCCATCTTCAAAGATCATCCTAAGAAATTCAATTTTTGTTTTAGCAATAGAGCTCTTTTTTTAAGATAGCATGATTCCTTGATCTTTGATGATTTGAGCGAATTGGGTCAGGAGTGTTTTGTGGGCTTCACTGTCTTTTGAGAACAGTAAGATATCATCAATGTAGATGAGTATGGAGTGTAATATGGGCTCAAAAATTTTGATCATTGCCTTTTGGAGAAGAGATGGGGCTACTTTGAGTCCAAATGGCATTACCGTCCACTGGTATTGGGCTTCAGGTATACAAAATGTTGTTTTGTACCTATCTTCAGGATGGAGCCCGATTTGCCAAAAACCCGCCTTTAAGTCAAACTTGCTGAATATCTTTGCTCCACTTAATCTTTGTGTAATGACTAAGATTCTTGGTAGAGAAAACTTGTCATCTTGTAAGAAGACATTAAGTTGCTTATAGTCAAGAACAAGCCTTTTCTTTGCTCTATTTTGTTCAGCCCTTTTTTTAACATAGAATGCTTGACATGCCCAGTTAGAATTAGTTGGTTCAATGAGTCCTTGAACAAGAAGGGCTGCACATTCAGCTCTTGCTAGCTTAAGATCTTCAGGGTTCATCCCTGAATGCGTGGCCTTTGTAGGGTTGACATCTTCATTCTTTTTGAAAGGGAGTCGAACATAAAATTCTGGATTTTTCCACAAAGGAGCAGGATGGTTGAATTGATCATGACTGTCGCAACAGGCACTAGGGAGTAGCTGTTGGATCTCCTTATATTCTTCTGGAGCTTCTTGGATTTCAAGGAGACTTTGTATCCCTGTAAAAGGCAAAAACTGCCCTTTGTAACTTAGACCAGTGGGTTTGATATGTAGCCCATGAGTTCGGAAGAAGGCATCAAATCCGAACAAAACATCTTTGTCTAGGAGATAGCTTCCCATTACTCTGAGCCAAGTGGTCTGGCCTGCATATATCTCCAATTTAACTGCTTTTTGGAGATGAGATTGATGGTGAAGACTTCACTGTTAGCTGCTGCGAACCTTTTGGAAAAAGGTACCCACATTTCTTTTGGTAAGACATGTGGTTTTATGATAGTAGCACAAGATCTAGTGTCCATTAGTGCAACGGCCTTTATCGGTTTATCATAGACAAATGTCTTGACTTTTAAATCGAAATGAGGTCGAGGAGTACCATCAATCTGCTTTACTCCCAAGGATCCAAGATATCCAAGTTCTTCTTCTGGAATACTCGATCCTTTAGGAATTCTTGTGGTGATGGAAGCAATGGATGATATGGTAAAGATAGAACTTTTTGGTGGGAGGTCATCCTCTGAACTATTCCCTTCTGAGTCAGAGTCTTGAAAAACGTATTCAGTTTCATCATTTTTGCTTCTTTGTTCTTCAAGTACTGACTCTAGATCTTCCTCATCAGTAATGGAAGCAGCATCCATTAAAGACTGGAGTATTTTTATCTCCTTCTTTGTCTTGTGAGGACAGGACTTATCAAATTGTCATTGTTTTCCACAAATGAAGCATATATTTGACTTAGTATGAGGTTTTCTTCTTTTGAAATAGTAATATTTCTGCTTCTTTCTTCTCCTTCTTGGTATATTCTGGTGAAATCTCATAGCTGGTGATTGCCAATGCGTCTTCTTCTTTGTCTTACATTCACACGTGCCTGACTCTTTGCATTTGATCTTCAAATGGGATTTGCTACATACTCCTTTGAGTTTGCCTGAGTTTTTGTTAAGCTGTTTGAACATCTGTTGTTGTTCACACAATTTGTCCAAGGCAGCTAGGGTCAACTGATATATTTCTCCAATAGTTGTGGTAGCCACTTCTTTGCGAAGAGTCATCATCATTCGTTGTAACTCTAGCTGGAGTTCATCTGGCAAGGATGCCATGAAGACTTGTTTAAGTGGTGGATTATTATTTCCTCCAAGAGGATAATATTTAGCAGCCATCTTCTTGTAATGTTTCCCCAAGTCCTTCCTGTTGAGTGAACAGCACTTCATTTCAAAGTATTCTTGAGAATTTCTTTTCTGGATCATTGTAATGTCTCCCAGAAATTCTTGATGTATTATCTCTAGAAACTGTGAAGAGGTACCATTGATGAGCTGGAGTCTTTCATACTCAGAAAGGTTATTCACCCATTCTCGGAGATTGCCAGTCATCTGATTTATAAAATCTGCAAGGACTTGTCTGCTTGTGAGGTTTGGGTTAGCCATGGTGGTCTCAATCCAAGCACTGAATTCATTTAATCTTTCCCTGTATCTTGCTGGTGGAATATCATCAAAGGTGAACCATTTGTTAGAAGTTTTGACTTCAGCCGACCCAGTATGAATGCGACTAGTTGAAGTTTCTGGTTCATCTCTCTCAGAGGTTATCTCTTCCTCTTCTTCTTCTATAGGGTTAACCATGGCTATTGCTGAAAGGTCTGCTTCATAATTCTCTTCGGATCCTTCATCTACTTCTTCACTGGTCCCAGTAGTCTCATCCTCTGATTCTTCAGTGATTTCTTCACTGTGTGATTGATTATCCAAAGTAAGGGTATAAATTGATCGTCCTGGTGCAGGAGACCCTTCTTTAATACCCTTATCTTTCGTAGGGATATTAGAAGATGTTTCTTCTCTAAAAAAATTTTCTGGTCTCCAAGGAGGATGAGGTTGGAGAGATGGCTGAGATTGTTGTGGCTGGGGCTGGGG
>NC_029786.2:89736143-89744961 GCF_000816755.2 Arachis ipaensis
TTTCTAACTATTAAAACGAGTGAGATTAAAGGGTCCGAGCGAAACTTAGCATTATAACATTGAGTCCCTTTTCCACTATGAGAAATTTCCGTGGATCTCATCCATGCCATTTTCTGATGAGCAGGATCCTCTGCAGAGGCAAGCTCAGAGCATACTTTATGGCTCTGGAGTGAGGAAGAAGGAAATAATACTAGCTAAGCTTTCAGAGAGAGAAGAAAATTTTGGAACATTTTGTGAGATAGGAAAAGTGGATATATTACAATGTTTATTGAGATCTGATTACAACTGAGGTGAGTACCTTCTTTTATAGAGGTCTCTAAATAGAAGTGATATCTTACAAAATCTAGACAATTCTATCATACAATGCTAGCTGGAGGATAAGGATAAGCCTTATCTCTTTCTGATTTTTCTTACACATGTGACAGAGGTCACTTTATTCTAGCACACTTAATAATTATACATAGTGGAGTTATTGTCCTAATAAAGGGACGGTTTGAAATAATCTTCAAGAAGGGTCCCATCACCATCTGAGAAGGATGATGTGTCTTCAAAAGCCAAATTGACAGTTCTAAGATCCATATCTGGGTCATGCAGATAGGCAAACGGGTCTTCAGTGTTCTCTTCATTTGGATCTTGGGCATCTTGTAAATATGAGTCATATGGGTCTGAGTTTGGGCCTTCAGCATCATTGGGTATTCCTGCATCAACTCTAGTTGGGCTTGGTGGTAAGGCATACACTCTTCCACCTGGATCTTCAGAATTCAGATCTTCTTCAATATTTCTGTTTGGAATATGTGTAGACGTATTGGGCTGGTCTCTTGGAGCATAAAAAGAGTATTGTCCAAATTGATTAATTATTCCTGAAGTTATGAATCTGGACTGGAACTCTTGGAGAGTTATTGGGGGAACATCTGTTTGAAACGGGAGTCCTTCAACTGCATCTCCGTCTCCATATAATCCAGGTTGCCATTTCTGACAAAGGTATTTGGCCAAGGCATTTAGGACTATCTTCTCATCCGTGGGCCACATGGTAGAGTATCCAACAATATCAACTCTGTTCATGGTGTGAGGATCTCTCCCAGTGAAATAACTCCTCTGTAAGGTGACAAAACAACAGAATTTCCATTTTGCCCTAGAAGATTTATTCCATAATTGGTGCTGCTCGAGCTTATTATATAACATTCCTCTCCATGCGTCAAGTGGTGCATACATAGAGAATAATCGGACTAGATGAGAATGGGCTTGAGTGCTATTACAGAGGATGTGATATACAGGAAAAAGGGGCAATATGATGGCACATGTATACATAGAAGAAAGAGCCCAGATATACCACATCATTTCCTCTAGAATAGGTCCTTGGATTATTGGTACAGTGCAAAAAGGGGTATCTATGTTGAAGTACCTTGGGTTTGGATGGATTTGGGTGATGATAAGGAGCTGATGTAGCCAGTAAAATAAGGTTTGTCTGGCTAGACTGTCTATTTGGAATTCTGTCTGGGGTGTTGCTTTAAGTGGAAAAGGACCAATCTTTCTTCTGTATGGGTTCCGGCGAAGTGGGCAGTTAGGGAATGGAATGGTACATCAAGGACTGTAGGAACTCATGGTGCAGATGTAATGGATTGTTTTTGGGATTGGTTCTTTGGTAGGTCTGGAGAGAAAATCAGCAAGTGTGTTTTGGTGTCCTTTGATGTGTTTCACCTCGAATTTATAGCGGGAGAACCAGTCTTTCCATCTTAGCAATTGAGAGTCTGGCAGGATTTTTTTCTTGATTTCCAGCATTGATGGAAAAGAGGTGTTATCCATTTCCACAATGAAATGATAAGCACTGAGATGAAAATTGAATTTTTCTATTCCTCTCTTGACAGCAAGAATCTCTTTGTAAGTGGCATGGTAATGTTTTTCAGATTCTTTGAACTGTTCACTAGCATGCGCACAATAGTGTCTTGCCCCATCAATTTCTTCAAGTAGCACAGCTCCCCAGAACTCATCACTAGCATCTATCTGCAATATTCTTTTTCCTGTGCTGGGAATCTTTAAAGGTGGGGGGTCTTATGCTATCTTCTTCAGGGTTTTGACAGCTGTGGTTTGCTCTCAAGTCCACATGGTGGGGCTTCTTTTTTAGGAGTTTTGACAGCTGGCTGGTGTGTCTGGTCACATCTGGGATAAAGTCTCTGATATAGTTTACAATTTTCGAGAATTGTTGGACTTGTTTGACCGTCATGTTTTCATTAGAAAAGTGGATTAACTCTTTGGCGAGATGCTCTCCTGGTTGAAAAAATCCATCTTCGAAGATCATCCCAAGGAATTCAATTTTTGTTTTAGCAATAGAGCTCTTTTTTGAAGATAGCATGATTCCTTGATCTTTGATGATTTGAGCGAATTGGGTCAGGAGTGCTTTGTGGGCTTTACTGTCTTTTGAGAACAGTAAGATATCATCAATGTAGATGAGTGTGGAGTGTAATATGGGCTCAAAGATTTTGGTCATTGCCTTTTGGAAAAGAGATGGGGCTACTTTGAGTCCAAAGGGCATTATCGTCCACTGGTATTGGGCTTCAGGTATACAGAATGCTGTTTTGTACCTATCTTCAGGATGGAGCCCGATTTGCCAAAAACCCGCCTTTAAGTCAAACTTGCTGAATATCTTTGCTCCACTTAATCTTTGTGTAATGACTGAGATTCATGGTAGAGGAAACTTGTCATCTTGTAAGAAGACATTAAGTGGCTTATAGTCAATAACAAGCCTATTCTTTCCTCTATTTTGTTCAGCCCTTTTTTCAACATAGAATGCTTGACACGCCCAGTTAGAATTGGTTGGTTCAATGAGCCCTTGAACAAGAATGGCTGCACATTCAGCTCTTGCCAGCTTAAGATATTCAGGTTTCATCCCTGAATGCGTGGCCTTTGTAGGTTTGATGTCTTCATTCTTTTGAAAGGGAGTCGAACATAAAATTCTGGATTTTTCCACAAAGGAGCAGGATGGTTGAATTGATCATGACTGTCGCAACAGGCACTAAGGAGTAGTTGTTGGATCTTCTTATATTCTTCTGGAGCTTCTTGGATTTCAAGGATACTTTGTATCCCTGTAAAAGGCAAAATCTGCCCTTTGTAACTTAGACCAATGGGTTTGATATGTAGCCCATAAGTTCGGAAGAAGGCATCAAATCCGAATAAAACATCTTTGCCTAGGAGATAGCTTCCCAGTACTCTGATCCAAGTGGTCTGGCCTGCAAATATCTCCAATCCAACTGGTTTTTTGGAGATGAGATTGATGGTGAAGACTTCACTGTTAGCTGCTGCGAACCTTTTGGAAAAAGGTGCCCACATTTCTTTTGGTAAGACATGTGGTTTTATGACAGTAGCACAAGATCCAGCGTCCATTAGTGCAGCAATCTTTATCGGTTTATCATAGATAGATGCCTTGACTTTTAAATTGAAATGAGGTCGAGGAGTACCATCAATCTGCTTTACTCCCAAGGATCCAAGATATCCAAGTTCTTCTTTTGGAATACTCGATCCTTTAGGAATTCTTGTGGTGATGGAAGCAATGGATGATATGGTAAAGATAGACCTTTTTGGTGGGAGGTCTTCCTTTAAACTATTCCCTTCTGAGTCAGAGTCTTAGAAAACATATTCAGTTTCATCATTTTTGCTTCTTTGTTCTTCAAGTACTGACTCTAGATCTTCCTCATCAGCAATGGAAGCAGCATCCATTTAAAGACCGGAGCATTTTTATCTCCTTCTTTGTCTTGTGAGGACAGGACTTAGCAAAGTGTCCTTGTTTTCCACAAATGAAGCATTTATTTGACTTAGTATGAGGTTTTCTTCTTTTGAAATAGCGATATTTCTGCATCTTTCTTCTCTTTCTGGGTATATTCTGGTGAAATCTCATAGCTGGTGATTTCCAATGCATCTTCTTCTTTGTCTTACATTCACACATGCCTGACTCTTTGCATTTGATCTTCAAATGGGATTTGCTGCATGCTCCTTTGAGTTTGCCTGAGTTTTTGTTAAGCTGTTTGAACATCTGTTGTTGTTCACACAATTTGTCCAAGGCAGCTAGGGTCAACTGATATATTTCTCCAATGGTTGTGGTAGCCACTTCTTTGCAAAGAGTCATCATCATTCGTTGTAACTCTGGCTGGAGTTCATCTGGCAAGGATGCCATGAAGACTTGTTTAAGTGGTGGATTATTATTTCCTCCAAGAGGATAATATTTGGCAGCCATCTTCTTGTAATGTCTCTCCAAGTCCTTCCTGTTGAGTGAACAGCACTTCATTTCAAAGTATTCTTGAGAATTTATTTTCTGGATGATTGTAATGTCTCCCAGAAATTCTTGATGTAATATCCCTAGAAACTGTGAAGAGGTACCATTGATGAGCTGGAGTCTTTCATACTTAGAAAGGTTATTCACCCATTCTCGGAGATTGCCTGTCATCCGATTTATAAAATCTGCAAGGACTTGTCTGCTTGTGAGGTTTGGGTTAGCCATTGTGGTCTCAATCCAAGCACTGAATTTATTTAACCTTTTCCTGTATCTTGCTGGTGGAATATCATCAAAGGTGAACCATTTGTTAGAAGTTTTGACTTCAGCTGACCTAGTATGAATGCGACTAGTTGAAGTTTCTGGTTCATCTCTCTCAGAGGTTATCTCTTCCTCTTCTTCTTCTACATGGTTAACCATGGGTATTGCTGAAAGGTCTGCTTCATAATTCTCTTCGGATCCTTCATCTACTTCTTCACTGGTCCCAGTAGTCTCATCCTCTTATTCTTCAGTGATTTCTTCACTGTGTGATTGATTATCCAGTGTAAGGGTATAAATTGATCGTCCTGGAGCAGGTGACCCTTCTTTGATGCCCTTATCTTTAGAAGATGTTTCTTCTCTGAAAAAATTCCCTGGTTTCCAAGGAGAATGAGGTCTGGGTTGGAGAGATGGTTGAGATTGTTGTGGCTGGGGCTGGGATGAGTAATGCCGTCCTTGGGGAGAGATGGATCTTCTAGTGTTTGCTTGTCTGGCTAAATGGTAGGTGGATTTAAAGATGGAGTCATAATCTGGGGTTTCTGGAGGTGAGTATGTTGAAGAAAATAAGACAGGTGAATATGAGGGATATGGTTTAGGATACATGGATAATGGGTCTATAGCCAGTGCTTGAGGTACAGTTGCTTTGCCTTTGTCCATCTCAATTTGTCGAAGTTGGGCCTTGACTTGATCTAGTTCTCTATTTTTCTTGTGGAATTCTGGGCCAAAATACCTATTATCAATATAGGCTTTGAGTTTTTGATCAAGTTGGAAAGCTTGTGCAGAGAGCTGGTTTCTGAGTTCTGCAACTTGTTCTGCCATGGAACTCATTTGTGCAGAAAGACCTTCAGTTTTTTCTACAAGAGCATCAAGAGTGTGATCTATTCGGAGTAGTACTTTGTTTTGGCTGACTGCATTGTCTGTGTGCCAATTGAGTACTTCCTCTTGAGGAGTTGTTGCTTGATGTCCATGTGGAGTAATTCCTTGAGGGATTACAAAAGGTCTTCTAGTAATTTTCTTTTCATCAGTTTGGGTCACTAGAGGTGGGAATTCTTCCTCATAAGGTCTGAGAGTGGCGATACATGAGATTGTATCGATTGGCTGATAAAGATAATCCATGGAGATTTTTCGGGACAGTTTCGTCTTCCTAAGCATTGGCCTCTTTCTGATCATTGGAGCTGATTCAGCTTCATCAGGAGGCTCAGGTCTTTTAAATGAGAAAGGGGCCTGTAATAACTTCTTCTTCTTTTTTTTGTTCCTCTGTCTCCTAGCGTAATCTTCATCATCAGTGTTACTCCATTGATCAGCACAGTCACAGTTAAAATCGCACATAGAGGGATCAACATCCTAAATGAAGTGGCCTTTTATGTGAGAGACATAAACAAGTTTTCCGTTCTCATAGAAGTGCACAAGTGGATCATTTTGATCGTGAGTTATTTGCACCTGAACAGGAGAGATCATATTGATTCTTCTGAAGGATGGTCCTCGCAGTGAAGTTTGTTTGGTCATTCCAGGTCTTTGGAAAACAGTTGTCACCGTTCCATCACTATTATGAGTAATAGTTGGAGGTGTTGTAGTATGAACATCAACCTGTTCCTTTGGTAAGGCTTTCTCATAATCAGTAATCCATTCCAATGGAATGATAGAAGAAAGTTCATCAGTAGTGATCATTCTTGGAATGTTTACGATTGCTGGTCCTCTTGCATTATCTGTGAACATGAATAATGCTTCCCCTGTAGTGTTTGGGAGATTGAGATCGAGAGCATGGTCTTGAACTCTGTAGAGGACTTGGTGGTGCAAGGTGGCTTGTTCAGCATTGGAGTCTTGGATTACTCCAACCAGCTGTATTTAGATCTTTAGCCTTTGACATATTGTTGGATCTGAAAGTCTCATAGTGAAATTAGGGGCTATAGTGAGAGTGACACTTCCATTGGAAAGTGTAGTTACTAATGCTCCTATCAAGGCATGTTGGTATTCTTTGAAAGTAGTATCTAAAAGAGCAACTTTGGCTGTTACCGGAAGAGATCTCCTTCCATGAAGGGTAAGAATGAGCCTGACTGCCCCTAGATGCATATGAGTGTAGCCTTGGTTTTGGTAGTTTTGGATGAGTTCTTGTGGGATTTCTAAGGTTATGTATTGTTCAGCAGTAGTGGCTTTTAAACCACACTGTTGGAGATGAGAAGACTGGATAACTTCTTTGGGAGGAGGAGAAGGGTTTCTGTGGATGAGATGGCGAATGGAAGTGAAGGCTGATTTCTTTTGTCTTTGGTAGAAAGAGTAAGGACTTATGAAATTAAACAATAACTATTAAGTTACATTTGATGAAATTAAAAAAATTTTAAACAAAATTAAAACAAAATAAAATTTATGAATATTTTTAAAATTTTTGACAAATTTTAAAGACAAAAAATATATTTTATCTATTAATTTTAGGGCAAAAAACTTAAATAAGCCAAGGTGAGTAATTATTTACATAAATCAGCCAAAGCCAAATCTGGTTCATGTATCAACCCAAAGACATTTATATGTAGTTCGAATCAGCTAAGCTCGAACTGCATTTGCATATGATTTGAATCATGTTGATTCGAATTATACACAAACTCACCCACACATAATTCAAATTCACCTGGTTCGAATTACTCCCGAACACGAATTCCCATGTAATTCAAAGTTGGTTAATTCGAATTACACCATGTATAGTTCGAATTAGCCTGGTTCGAATTATAAAGGACTAGAGGTGTATATATATGGTGTGAACATGAATTGATCTCATTAGAGGGAAAAAATGGCTAGTGAGGAGAGTTTTGTAGTCTTGGTTCACCACAGAGGATCGATTAAGAGGAAAACAAGATCCGGTACGAAGTTCACTGATAAGGATCCTCTCAGTATTTTCATGAAGCCTACGACGAGCTATGATGACCTTGTTAATTCTGTACTGCAGAAACTTGGTCTGGAAGGCGTAAAACGGGTTAAGAAGTTTTTCTATCGCATTTCAATCTCGGTGCTCCAAGAAATCGTGAAGTATGATTGTTTCACGATCGGTAGTGATGAGGACTTGGAGGTCATGTTTCATTGTCGCCGGCAGTTTCCTGAAGTGAGGACACCAGAACTGTTGGCGAAGTTGGTTGACGTAGTATCCAGCTCGGGGGATTCGAACCAGAATACCCCCACTGTAGCCGCGGTAGCCGGTTCTAGCTCCAGACCTGCGGGTGCATCTTCCTCCATCCCTGTGTATGAACCTCAGGTCCTGTTGCGTCCCCTTCGTTCGCTGTGGATCTCAACGGAAGTGGAGGCGGCGAGGTTGGAATAGGGGATTATGTGCCGACCCCTTTACAGTGTGCTGCATCGGCTGGTGTTGGAGATGCATTATCGGATGATCCAGATGACAATGATGTGGAGCCGAATATCATTGCTGATGACAGTGGCGATGATATTGGACCGAGTGAGCCTGCTTGGGCGGGAGGTGGTTCTAGCTCTGGCACACAGCAGTACCCTCCACATTTTTCATCTTTGGACTTGGATGCCATGAGGCAGGAGGGGGTTCCTAGGGAGCCTGCTGGATTTGGCGCTAGAGATGCGAAAGGGTCTACAGGTCTGACAGAGTTTCAGGTTGGTCAGCAATTTCAGGACAAAGATGAGGCTGTGTTAAGTGTGAAGACTTACAGCATCCGACGCGGGATACAGTACAAGGTGGTGGAGTCTGACTATCGCCAGTATGTTGGGAAGTGTTCTGAATTTGGGAATGGTGCACATGGTTGATTCGGCTTAGTCTCCGGCAGCGCAAGGGCATTTGGGAGGTCAAACGGTACAACGGACCACATACGTGTCTAGCGACCTCCATCTCCAGTGACCACAGGAGTTTGGATTATCATGTGATCTCAGCATTCATCATGCCAATGGTTAAGGCTGATGCATCCGTAAGCATCAAGGTGCTCCTAAATGCCACGGCCGCACACTTTGGGTTTACGCCGATGTACAGAAGGGTCTGGCTGGCGAAGCAGAAGGCCGTTGCCCACATCTATGGTGATTGGGATGAGTCATATAACGAGCTCCCTAGATGGGTGTTAGGAGTTCAGATGACGATGCCTGGTACTGTTGCAGTCCTTAGGACAAGCCTTGTTCGAGTTGGGGGACAGGTGGACGAGTCGCAAGCTTATTTTCACCGACTGTTCTGGACGTTTCCACCATGTATCGAGGCATTCCGTCATTGCAAGCCGTTAGTCAGTATTGACGGCACCCATCTGTATGGCAAGTATGGTGGAACGTTGCTCGTCACGATTGCACAGGATGGGAACTCCAACA
>NC_029786.2:89745028-89748498 GCF_000816755.2 Arachis ipaensis
ATTCGCACTGGTTGAGGGTGAGAATGCCGAGTCCTGGTCCTTCTTTCTCTCCCACTTGCGTCAGCACGTGACCCCGCAGCCGGGTCTACTGGTTATATCGGACAGGCATAACGGCATCAAGGCCGCGCTCGAGGTTCCGAACGGAGGATGGCTACCTCCAGCTGCCTACTGCGCATTCTGCATTCGACATGTGGCAGCAAATTTTGCCCTGACCTTCAAGGGCAAGGACGCAAGGAGGCTTCTTGTGAATGCAGCGTATGCTAAGACCGAGGTGGAGTTCAATTACTGTTTTGATATTCTGCGGTCTGAAGACCCTGCCATGTGTGAGTGGGCGAACCGGATTGAGTATTCATTGTGGACACAGCATCGTGATGAGGGTCGGAGATTTGGGCACATGACGAAAAATATCTTCGACTGTGTTAAATCAATACTCAAGGGGGTCAGGAATCTCCCTGTGTGCTCGCTGGTCAAGGTAACTTACGGAAGGTTGACCGAACTATTCGTCCGCAAGGGGCGAGAGGCTGAGGCCCAGCTGGGTACCGGACAACAATTCAGTCAACACCTGGTGAAGTGTATCGAGGCCAATCTAAAGAAGGCGAGGTACTTCACGGTGACTTTGTACGACAGAGATAACTCAGAGTTCACCATCGCGGAGATGACTCCTACTGGTTCGTTCTCACTGGGTACCTATAGGGTTTCACTGGGGAATCGTGCGAGTGGGTAATTTGAATCAGCCTAATTCGAATTAAGCAATGTGTAATTCGAATCAGATTGATTCGAATTAGTGAGTGTGTGCGTGTGTGTGTAATTCGAATCGAGTTGATTCGAATTACATGTGTTTTAAGTTCGAATTTACTTGATTCGAACTACATAGAGACGTGATTTGATTGATTCATGAACCAGTTTTTGGTTTGGCTGATTTGTGTAATATTCTACTCCCATTAGCTTAATTATGTGATTTGCCCTAATTTTTATCTTTAGTTAATTTGAGTATAGGAGAAACTAATAATAATAATAATAATAGACTTATTTCTAATTTCAAATAACATGATTTGACTAGTAATGTCTTTGTAAATATTTGTCAATTTTATGATTATTCTTCCAAAAGGTGTTACTACCAAATTTAAAGTCATATATACTAGCATAATTATCAAACTTTCTTTTTATCTATTTTGAAAAACCTTCGACAACTCTCAATAGAGTTGTCACTTATAATATTTTTCAATTTAAAGGTGCATATTATATACACATTTTTTAAAGTATCTATCAACAGTAAGTCGATAACGATAGATATCAATAGTTAAGAAAAAGAAGGTTAAATCTTATCTTCGTTTTGCTTTGCATAATTAATCTTGGAGTTGGATGAAACTTCTGGATTTTGGAGTGTTGCTTTAGGTGAAAGATAGGAGATTATTTTATTTTATCTCTTGTCAGAAGAGGAGTCAAAATAGAATTACATGCAAGGTGTAATATATTGAAGTTTAGTTGGATAGAATAATCAGGAGATATTTCTGTTTTGTTTTCTAATGAGCAAAACCAAAAGCAGAGAAGAAAATAAGAAGAGACACGGCCATATATCCTAATTCAACTACTCAGTACAATGTATCCAACATCCAATCTCCATCACAACTATGACGGAATTTCACTATCTTTCAACAAGATTACATTCACCAATTCTTCATAGGATTCTAACAAATCCTATCTGGGACAAATCCAGTTTCTAACCCAGATCAGACTTGACTAGGAACTCACCCTAACTTTCAACAGTAAAGTGTTAACCCATCTTACAAGGGAATCCCTTTAGGATCATGACAACAAAACAGAAAAACTTACAAATAATTTTTGAAATAAACTTAAGCTTTTCTCCAAGTCTAATTCTCTTGCCTTTTTTCACTTAATGATTTTTTTTTCATACAATCCTCACTGTATTGACTTTTTTTATTGAAAACAAAGAAATACTAGACTAAGAAAATAAGATATTCAATGAGAACTATGAAGGAGAAGAATGAATAACTCAACGAGCTATGGGAACCTAAACTTTGTGCACTCTCTCCTTACTCCAATTCTTGGTCGTTCACCCCTTTAATAGAGGAGTAAAGTTTCCAAAACTTGAAACTTGCTTTAGCACTTGTTTGACTTCTTCTCCCAAAAAAATAGAAGCAGTAGCGACGTGACAGAGCATAGATAGAGTAGAAGTAGTGACTTAACCATGCATGCATCCATACAGTCTATCTTTTCTTTCAATATTTTTCATCTTGCTTGTTGAATCTAAACCCTTCATTTTTGCTTTGTCCCCAAGTCAGATTCTTGAGTGTTGATTTATAGCAGAGCTCCATGATCTTCAATATTTTCAACTTTCTACTTCTGTGCATGCAAAGAGAGGATTTTTTCATCGAGTTTTAATGAAGCACAAATCTAAAAACTCCTTTTTGTGATTTGCCCTTCAGATGTGATCTTGGTTTTTGTCCTATCCTCTTTGACTTTCTCTTCTTTGTTTGGATTTAAAAATTTGCTTTTTGTTCTTTAATTCTTTCCTAGCTTAGAGCTTCTCTTTTTCTTGCTTTACTTCAGAAAAATCACGTGGGTAATGGACAAAGAGAAGAGAGAGAAGAGAGAAATTGGTTTCAGTGGTGAGATTTGGTTCAGATGAAATGAAATTGAATTACTTAGTTAGCAACTAAGTTGAATGATTGGACTCGGATGTGGACCACCAATTTGGACTTATTTATGTTCTTGGGCCAGTTTTTTTGCTCTTCTTCCATATAGCTCAGCCACTCAATTTTGGATTAAGAGTGACAGTATGAATGCTTTGTTCAAGCTGAACTAATGTTGAGCTTGTGTTCATCTTTCTTGGGCCTGTTTTGATTAACTTATTTTCTGCATACTTAATAAATAATCAAGCACATAATTGATTTTCTGTCTGTATTTAGAGTATAGAATGGTTTTCTAAAGTTTCAATTACTGACGGAAAATCCGTCGAAAAATCTGTCTGTAATTATCGATGAAAAATTTGTCGAAAAATTCGTTTGTAATTACAGACAGAAAAATCATTGAAAAATCTGTCTGTGATTACCGACAAAAAATTCGTCAGAAAGTTTGCCATTTCAGGAAAATGGATGAAGAATTTACAGAGGGAAAATCCGTCGGTAACTGGTAAAAATCCGTCAGTAAATAATTTCCGACGAGGCTTTTACAGAGGGACAAAATCCGTCGGTAACTAAAAATCTGTATGTAATAAAGACTAAATCTGTCTGTAAATCTGTCTGTATGAATCCATTTTCTGATTGTGAGTGAATTTTATCACAATTTTCGAGGCAAACAAAATCCTGCTCAAAGAGACTTTACTTCTTTCAATTATAACCAATGATAAACAAACATGTGTTAATTAAATTAAAAAAATTAAATAATATTTTATTAATAAAATTAACAATATTTTATATACATATAAAAGATGACTGTTACATAATATG
>NC_029786.2:89748791-89757485 GCF_000816755.2 Arachis ipaensis
ATTTGTTTACATAAAAAAATAATTTTAATTTTTTACATATTAGAAAATAATTTTTTGTTGAGTGGTTTATTTTTATATATGAAATTTGAAATACTAACCACATTATAAAATTAGCCGTTGCAAAACTAGCCGTTGCAAAATTAGTCGTTATTATTAATAAATTAATATTTTGTTACTCTATATATACTACTTACATATACTTTTATTCTCACACTTTCTTCTACTCTTCTTCATCTTTTTTCAAATCTTACAAAATCAAAGTTCTACTGCTACTATTTTTTGTTCGGAAAAATGGATCCAAACCAACTCAACTCTTTTTTTAATTATTTACAAAACTTTTCTCAAATTTCAAATACCCAACAATCTTAAACCTCAAACTCTTAAATTTCAAATCAAAACTTCACATTACCAAATACATTTCAAAATCCAAATCCACAAAATCTTCCTAATTTCAATTTTCAAGCTCCTTACAATAATCAATTTCCTATGTTCCAACCACAAAATTAAAATTCACAAACACCACATTTTCCATTTTTATCCATATTTAATCCGTCTATCAGAAATGTTGCTCCAAAATCTTTGCCGTTTTCAACTCAATTCAGTGCATCGAGACATAGCTCATTTGGTGTTGGTGGCTCTTCTAACCCATCCCTTAGACTCTGATACAATGTAGTCCAAATTCATAATATTCAGATTTTGCCAACCTCCGTGCATTAGATGCTATCGACCTCAATGAAGATGACTTTGAAAATCGTAGGCAAGATAGTATTCAATACTGGCAATGGAAAGAGGATGAGATGTTGATCAGTGCATGGTTGAATATTTCAACCGAACCTATAGTTGGTACCGACCAAAACGGCGAAATATTTTGGAGTCAAATTCACAGTTATTGTGTGGAATTCAACTCCGACATAAAAAGAGGGGCAGTTGCTTGTAAGAAACGATGGTATAAGATCAACAAAACAGTTGCACAATTTGCTAGTTGCTACGATCAAGCTAGTCGAAACATAAGGAGTGGTTCGAATGCTGATGATATAAAAGAGTTGGCCTATAAACTTTATTCCACACATTATGGTCAGAAATTCACTTCCAAAAGGCATTGGAATATGCTTCGTTTGAAACAAAAATGGAGAAGCCAACTACCTACACAGAGTGGAGGCTCAAAGAGAACCAAAGTTAGTGCAACTGGAGCATACTCATCATCATCAAATCCAGAAATACTGTTGTGTGACGAAACCGGTGTGGACTCTCCCGTTCGCCCACAATGATCAAAGAAGAGCTAAAGAAAGGGTAAGAAAAAAGCACAAATGTCTGAAGATCTTAGAGAGAAGAAATCATCAGTTGCTAAGAAACTATCTCTCATGGAAGATATTAAAAATGTTAGAGAAAAGGAACCAATAGATAGGAAAAAAGAAAGAGAAGAGGAGAGGGAACATAGAGAAAAGATTATGGCAATCAAAGAAAAGGAGTTACAGATTCAAGCTGCGATGAAAGAACAAGAATTAAAAGTGATCATTGTAAAACTATCCGTTTTAAACTTAGATAAGAAAAAACTAGCCGTTAACTAGCCATTGCAAAACTAGCCGTTGAGAAGTAGCTCCCTGTTACGGACACACTTATAAATATCAACTATCAATAATTCAGCAACTCCATTCCAAATCTAGTTTCTCACCTCAAAGGAATACTAAAACATACCTCAAGCTATGGCTAGAAATTTTGATGATATGTTTAATGAGGATTTATATGGTAAAGGAAGACGGTGAGTTAACACGCTCATAGATAATTGGATCGATGAATGTTTACTTGATGATTCAGAAGAAGAAGATACTGATAGAAGCTCTACCAACTCCTCGTAGATGGATCAACAGAGATTGAGAAGCAGGACATGATCGCCTTTTCCAAGATTACTTTGCAGATGAGCTGGTGTATAATGCTGACATTTTTCGATGGAGATTTTGAATGAGAAGACATGTGTTTCTTCAGATAGTAGATGCTCTCTCAAATGCTTATCCGTATTTCCAACAGAGAGTCGATGCAACTGGGAGAAGGGGCTTGTCACCACTCCAAAAATGCACTGCTACGATACAAATGTTAGCATATGGCGTAGCTGCTGATGCCGTAGATGATTATGTGCGCATAGGCAAGAGCATTACAATTGAATGCTTGGAAAAATTTGTTGAAGGTGTCATTTCGGTGTTCGAGGATGAATACTTGCGAAAATCAAATTCAAATGATGTACGATGCCTGCTACAAATGGTAGAAGGTTGTGGCTTTCCTGGCATGTTGGGTAGCATTGACTGCATGCATTGGCAATGGAAGAATTGTCCAAAGGCGTGGAAAGGTATGTACATGAGTGGTTATCGTGGAGTTACAACCATAGTACTTGAGGTTGTAGCATCTTCAGACCTTTGAATATGGCATGCGTTGTTTGGGATTTCTGGTTCAAATAATGATATCAACGTGTTAGATCGTTCACCAGTGTTCGATGATATTCTAAATGACCGTACTCCGGAGGTAAACTATACTATTAATGGTAATAACTATATTATGGGATACTATTTAGCAGATGGTATTTATCTTGAATGGGTCACATTTGTCAAATCAATCTCAAAACTACAAAGAGAGAAAAGTAAGTTATTTGCACAATACCAAAAAGGGCAAAGGAAAGATGTAGAGCAAGCATTCGGAGTGTTGCAAGCACGCTTTGCAATTATACGTAGTCCAACGCGCTTTTGAGAAAAGAAGAAACTTGCAAACATAATGCGAGCTTGTATTATATTGCATAATATGATTGTTGATGATGAAAGAGACACTTATGCAGGAATTTTTGCTCAAAACTTAGAGTATGACAATGTCAAAAACGGCTTATCACAACCTCAACTGGGAGAGAAAGATTTTGCACCATACCATCAATTTCTTCAAAGAAATGCCCAACTTCGAAATAAGCAGCAATATAGACAATTGAAAGAGAACTTGATTGAACACATATGACAATTTCACAATATTTGTCGTTAGCCTGTATGATTTTTTTAATATTAATATTTTATAACAGTGAATTATTTTTGAATTTATAAATTTAAAAAATATTATTGTAAGAAATAGTAATTATATTAATTTTAATTATTTTAATTAATTAATTAAATGGGACCGTAATAGGAACTAAAGTTAGTTCCTCCTAATAGAGAAGAGAGAGATGTTTTGAGTTCCTATTTACTGTTTATGACGCAAAAGCTAATGTGGAGTTATTTTTTATGACAAGTGGGACATAAATAGAGACTGGGATGAGTTTCCTACTAGAAATGGTCTTAGAATCCTTCATTTTAAAATTAATTTGATCTAATTTTATAAATTAATCCTTGTTAATAGTCAATTAGGCTGTATTTATTTTTGGAGACAAAACACAGAGATATAGACAATGAATATTTAAAAAGTGTTTGGAAGTAGAGACATAGACACTAGACACATTATTTTCGGAATAGTTTACTTTATTTTTATGTCCATTCTTTTATGAAGGACAATAATGAATACGAAATTTAGAAAGGGTGGACACGAATTTTTTTATGAATATTTTTTTCCTTTTTATCTATAGATATTTTTTTGTTATTTCACTGTTATTCTTTCTTATTTTTATCTAATTTGAAATTCTTTTATGCATTGTCTTCCTCAAAAAGGTACTCTCTCCTCTCTCTCCCCTTTCAATTCTCTATCTCGCGTTCGTTCTTATTCTTTCTCTCTTTTTTCCGGTACTCTCTTTTTTTTGTAGAATTTCTTATTTGGCTTCTTTTTTATTATTCATTCTCTTCTCTATGGCATGCTACAAGTTTATTCAATAGAAGCTTCTTCTACTTACGTTACTTTGTTATTTCAATACCATTTTTACCTTGTTAGTTCATAGAATAATTTTTCTTGTAATTTCATGTACTCCCAGAGACTCTCATTATTTATTAAATTAGTTTATACTTGAGGCAACAAATTTGGAATCACATGTGTATTTTAGTCATTTCGCATAATATTTTAGTCTTATTTATGCCTATCCAAACATAATATAGGACATTATGTGTTTTGTATATTGTATTCAAACACAATACACAAAGAATAATTTTTAGTGTCTCTGTTCTATTGTCTCTTTTTTCGTATCATATTCTATCATGTCCACAAAAATAAACGCGCCTTCAGATTTTTAGGTGTGTATTGAGATGTCATTGAAAGTGTCACATTAGCAAATTTTGACGCCATAAATAAATAACGTAACAAAAGAAGTAACCTGACTAATTTAAAATTTTTAAATAATCAATTTAATTAAAAAAATCTCTCATAAACTAATTTGAAAGAACGAATAATTTTTCAAATAATAATGTATGTCGGAATTAAATCCAATATTAAAACTATGTTATTTAATTCTTGACAGGTATGTGGGTTTGGGGGATTCAGAAGATGACATGCAAGTTTTCTACTACTTTATTAAGTCAGAGAATGATAGTAAGAATGACCCTCTTTTGCTATGGCTCTCTGGTGGTCCCGGTTGTTCTTCATTTTGCGGCTTTATTTATCAAATAGGTGATCTTCAATTCTATTTCATAACATTTGATTAAATTTACCCACATTAACCGGTTCTTTAAAACAATTTGGCAAATGGCACTTCTAAAATGCTAGTTTTATTTATAAAAACAAACTAATGTATGAAATTGAAGCACAAGTTTGAAAGTATAATAGTATAGTAAAGCATTTATAAGACTTCATTTTTCTCGTTTTAGCATAAATGTTACTGCATTTTGAATCTAAGTTGCCTTTCGAGTAAAATCCAAGGTTATGAAACCGAATTAAATTGATTGGTTCAACTAGGTTAACCGAAAATTGATTATCAAATTGTGAAAAAAAAATATAAATCAATTAAACCGAATCAATTTTTTATTTATTAACTGATTTAAAATATATATTTTGTATATAAATATATTATTTTATTATATTCGATTAAATTTCAATTAAAAATATTTTTTTGGATTAGTGGAATTTATACACTCCTCACACAATTACCATATTTTCTCCTTGATTGCAATTGCCAGGGTTTGAACCAGGACCTTTGAATTTCAGTTGAGTCTTTAAAGCTTAGCTTCACTAGTTCAGCGATCCATTTTTACAACCTTGGTAAAATCACATTGTAGTCCATTTACCAATGCTTGTTCCTCTTAAGCAAGGTCTCATATTCGAATGTTAACAAAAAAAGAAAGGTTATATAGTCCATTTTTGGCATACACTTTTCAACCCTGCAGGAAAATGGAAGCCAAGGTTGTGAAATTTGTTTTCCTAATAAAAATGCAAAATTACAGGCCCAATGAAATTAAAAGTTGAGGAATATGATGGGAGCTTGCCTAAGCTTATCTCGAGGCCACAGTCATGGACAAAGGTAACTATTTGTCCTCATTAATTATTTGGTTTGTTTAGTAGTAATAAGACTATTTAACAAATAAACTGTTTTTCTGCTATCTTCATGGTTTTTCTTTCTTTCTTTTTTGTTTTTTCAGGTGGCTAACATTATTTTTGTGGATTTGCCAATGGGAACTGGCTTCTCTTACGCCAAAAATGTCATTCCCCATCGAAGTGACTGGAAGGTTGTTCACCAAACCCATCGATTTATTAGAAAGGTAAAGTCACTATGCTTAAGAACATGTCACTTCCCACATATTCAGTGCTATATAACTTTGACAATGTAGTAATAAGGTATGATATTTTTGTGTCTTAATCTTTGTAGTGGCTTGCTGAGAACCCGGATCTAATCATCAATGTGCATATATGGCTGATATTGTTTCTTAATCATATTACTTAGTTACTGCATATATGGTTACCATATAAAAAGTTTGACTGAGACATCATTATAGTTAAACTTAGAGTAAATAATCATTTTGGCATATGAAAGATTCTGGTTTTGACAAACAGACTTCAGTCTTTGTTTGTTATAAAATAAACTCCCAAATATAAGATCTTTTTGATAAAATAGACAAATCGTTAACCCATCAATCTGGATATTTATACTATTTTGTCAAACAAAACTGATATTTGGGAATCTGTTTTGCCAAAAATAAAAATTGATATCCATTTTGTCAAAATAAAAAACTTTGGAGTACCAAAATAGCTATTTATTCTTAAACTTACTATTATTGTCTGCATTAATATTCAATAATAAAACATAACTAACCATGATTATTAAATGGGCTATGTTAGGTAACCAATGACTTTCTTGAACAACATAAACAACGGATTCTAAAATTGGCCCAATTCAAATAAAACACACTACACTCTAAATTACTCATCTAAATCTTAATATTAGAATAACCATCTGCACACCTAGTGAATTAAACATCCGATATATCCATTGTTCACATTGTTTAATATTTTCATTATTTACCTATACTTTTCTTTATTAAATTTCCTTACGTAACAGGAAATGAAAGAGGTCTCAAACCCCGGATAAATCTCCAGGTTTGTAATCAGTCCTCTGCCTATGTTTTCACTACTAACAAGAATTAAGGAAGTGCATTCTTCCTCTTTGAACTATGAACAATGAAGCCTAAATTGTTCTTAAACTTTACAGGGATATATACTAGGAAACCCAGTAACATCAGGATTAGAACATAATGATCAGATCCCATATGTTCACGGAATGGGACTTATCTCTGATGAACTCTATTGGGTAATACTATTTTTCTTCAAGCATTCAATGAAATTGATTATTATTACTAGAATGAAATGCTAGTGATTCTAACATGTTTTTTATCTACGGATACAGTCCTTGCAAAATACTTGTCACGGCAACATTATAAATGTGGATTCTACGAACAAACCGTGTCTAAATGACATGCAGTATTATTATGAGGCAAGTGATGATGATGACTACCCTTAATTATTTTACTATAGGATCTTTATTTATTTACTTCTTTCTAGTCTTTCTTGTTCAGAATTTGTTCACAATATGGGTAAAACTTTCACTGTTTCTTATCTTTTCCAGCTACTTGAAAATATTGAGTTGTTAAACCTTTTGGAGATATATTGTGTTGATGAGAATATCAAAGGAACAAGACAGAACCCCAGGAGATCTCTGGCTCAGAAGATAAAGGCACCTTTGAGTTCTCCGGTCACACTGCCGGATATGCGCTGCCAAGTAACTTTCTTTTGCATATCTTGTATAGTTTCATAAAAAAAATTTATATACAAACTAAAAATGAGTCCCTCTATATTTGTATATAAATAGTTATGTAGTTTAATTATTTTTATATTTTAACATTTATTATATACGAGTGAATAATTTAGTGATTGAAATTGAGTATATACCTATTATAGTTGATAGAAAGAAGACACAATGAAATCTGATAAGTGAGATTTCGAGTAAATATTTACATAATCGACACCAGAGAGAAGGATTTAAAATGAGTGGAATTTTGATATGGGTAGAATATAATGAATAATAATATCTAAGCTAAGCTATCAAATCGATTCATTGTCGAGAATGGAATAGTATAACATGGGAAGATCTTTTTGTTTTCAAAATATGATCTGAACCTTGTTTTTTTTACCTGTTGTAGATTTATGGTGGCTTCCTTCTTATGGAATGGATAAATGACCCTGCTGTCCGTAAGGCACTGCATATTCGCGAGGTTTGTATAATTTTATAGTTTAAAATTCTAATAAAGTATTAATTAAGATTTTTAATTAGATAGTTAAAAATCGATAAAAAATAATTTAGTCAAAATTTTTTAATTATCTAATAATTTTTAATTATTAACTTTAAATGGAGATAAACTGCACACGAATTTTCACAGTTAATTAATTATCTTCCACTAATGCAATCCTTTTTATTATTGCTGTTTCAATGTTTGTATCGCCGCTTTTTATTGATTAGTGTTTTACAATACTTGGTTCATTAATCCTTAACCTTGAAATCGTATTTAATGGATTATTATATCAATGTTCTGCAGGGAACTATAGGGAAATGGAACTGGTGCTATGGTGACGATTATGTATTTGAAATCCCTAGCAGCGTTCCATTTCATGCAAACCTAAGTGCCAAAGGCTATCCTTCCTTGATATACAGGTGAAGATTACTGCGTTCTAAATCGGTTCCTATTTGTCTGAAAACTGTTTTGTTCTTTCATAGCTGATTTTGTGTCACTATTGATGTTATGTTGACAGTGGGGATCACGATGCACTAGTTCCTTTCTCGTCGACTCAACGATGGATAAGGTCTCTAAATTACTCCATTCTAGATGATTGGAGGCCATGGTATTTAAATGACCAAGTTGCAGGGTATGCTATGAAACTTTTTCGCAACATGAAAAACAATAGATATAATATTAGGAGAGCAAATACCAAAAAGAATCTATCAATCATAGTTTACTTTTTTTTTTATTTAATATTTTATAATTTTTACTAAGCACACTAGTTACAAGACAGCGTTTGGAATGGAGACTGAAATAAGAGATAAAAATTGATAAAGACAGATAGATAACGACTAAATAAAATTTTTGTATTGTGTTTGGTGTAAAATATATTGGACTAAGTTATATCTTAGTATTATGTTTAATTTAAAATAAATATAAAGATTGAGAGATAAATTTAAAATTTTAAAAATTAAAAAAAGATATTTTTTATAAAAAATATTATTAAAGTTTTATTAGTTTTTATCTTTAAAATTTTTGACTC
>NC_029786.2:89757777-89759206 GCF_000816755.2 Arachis ipaensis
ATGTGTTCTTATTTTTTGAAGGTATAGAAAGAATTGAAATTTTGTTTTTAAAACTAAAATTTTAATTTTATTCTCTTACCATTAAACACAAAACTAAATTTCAGACTTAATTCCTGTAAACAAACGCCGTCTAGAAAAACATGTCGCCAAATCTTTATGAAAAATTTGCCTTTCATGCAGATACACGAGGACTTACTCGAATCAAATGACATTTGCAACTATAAGAGTAAGAACAAATTAAACTCTTCTGTCACAGTTTATAAGGGTTCATGTAGATTATTAATATAGTATCTAAATATATTTTACATTGAAGTTATGTTATTTAGTTTGATACTAGGCTTATTATTATTAGATTGTATTTTTGTCCTATAAATAGACATTTCTTATTCTAAGCATTTTAAAATGTTTATTCTTGAATTATTAACTTATTATTATGAATTCTAATATAGTATTAGAGTAATGACATCCTCGTTAAATACTAACTTATTTGGACAATCTTTTCTACATCTAATGGGTCCAGCTTCTTGTGAATACATCTTTAAGATGGTGTCACATGGCAGCCAAGCTCTTATCACTTCTTGTTGCCAAGTGTTTGTTGGAGTGGTTAATTTTAGCAAACTATGTGTCACTCTAGTGTGTTGCCACGTGTCTTTAATATAACAATAATGATTATCATGCTAATGTGGCATTTATCTAGTATTTTTCTATGGTTATGATTAGAATATCAAATTTACTTTTTAATTACATACTCAAGTTATTACATTTTTACATTATCTAAATATCAAACTTACTTTTTAATTATTATTATGAAATCTAACCATTTTAATTTTTTTTTTTATTTGAGAAGTTGTCTAATTTATTATTATTATTTTTTTCACCTAATTTAATTGTAGGGTGGATCGCATACACCTCAAGATACCAAGCCGGACGAAAGTTTTGTCATGTTCGTTAGGTGGATATCTAACAAGCCTCTTTAGTTTGTTAGGTATCAGACAAATGACACAGCAAAATATAGAGATGAAAAATTAGAAATTTGTATAAAATATGGAAACAATTGAATAATTTTCTTTAAGAATTACAACTTCTCTCTATCACAAGGAGACTACAATAATACTCTCTCTTGACAAAAGGAGAACACACTTCTCTCTACATATATAGGAGAAAACTACTCAAAGAAATATTATATTATTCTATCTGGATGACTTGATTGAAATGAATTAAAGAAAAACTCAATTTATAGGTGAGTCTCTTCAATATGAACCATCCGTCAATTAGAGGTATATAATTCTTCTCTTTTTCAACCATTAAAATTCTAAGGTTATAAACTAAGATTGTTTATTACCTTTCATTTTATTTAGTTATTATTTATTTATATATTTTCTAAAATTAGCTTTACTAATTTTACAATCTCCCACTTAAAGCTAATTTT
>NC_029786.2:89762161-89767444 GCF_000816755.2 Arachis ipaensis
TTAATATTTTTTCGAGTCTTACATTCTGCGATAACTTTGGTGCTATCATGCTCACTGCGAATCCTGTGCTTTATAGTAAGTCGAAGCATTTTGAAATAGACCTCCATCTAATTCAGGATAAAGTAGATCATAAACAATTGTATGTGGTGCACATTCGTTTGAACTCACAAATAGCATATGTGTTACAAAGCCTATGTTCCATGCAACATTCACACTATTTCGAGACAAACTCAGAGTTTCTTCTAGAGAACACTAAGTTTGAGGGAGGATATAGATGGTAGTATATATTTTTAATTAGCATAGATAGGAAGTTAGTTGTGCACCTAAAGTAAAGAAAAATTTAGTACAGAGTGTTAAAGTTTGTTATATATAGAAAGATTGAATTAGTCTTAGTTCAACAGGGTCTAAGATGTTATATGATATTTGTTAGGAACTAGACAAATGACACAGCAAAATATAGAGATGAAAAATTAGAAATTTGTATAAAATATGGAAATAATTGAATAATTTTTTTGAGAATTACAACTTCTCTCTATCACAAGGAGACTACAATAACACTCTCTCTTGACAAAAGGAGAACACACTTCTCTCTATTATATATAGGAGAAAACTACTCAAAGAAATATTATGTTATTCTATCTGGATGACTTGATTGAAATGAATTAAAGAAAAGCTCAATTTATAGGTGAGTCTCTTCAATATGAACCATCCGTCAATTGGAGGTATATAATTCTTCTCTTTTTCAACCATTAAAATTCTAAGGTTATAAACTAAGATTGTTTATTACCTTTCATTTTATTTAGTTATTATTTATTTATATATTTTCTAAAATTAGCTTTACTATTTTTTCACAATCTCCCACTTAAAGCTAATTTTGATAAATTTTTAAAATTCATGTTGCTCATGTATTCCATAGGCCGTATGAGGATCTACACCATTCAAACTTTTCTGTGTTGATTGGTTTTGTCATGGCATCTGCTAGGTTATCTTTAGTGTGAATCTTCTGCATATCAACACTTCCTTCTTCTACTACTTCCCGAACAAAGTGATATTGTACTCCAATGTGTTTTGTTCTTGAATGAAAGGCAGGATTCCTTGCAATGTGCAAAGCACTCTGACTGTCACAATACACAAAAATCTTATGTTGTTTGTGCCCGAGTTCTTCTATCAACCTTTGGATCCAAATAGCTTTGTTTGTGCCCGAGTTCTTCTATCAACCTTTGGATCCAAATAGCTTCCTTGCATGCTTGTGTAGCTGCCATATATTCAGCTTCTGTAGTAGATAAAGCTACAATAGTCTGTAATTTAGATAGCCAGCTCACAGCTCCTCCTGCAAGTGTAAACACGTAACCTGTAGTAGATTTTTGTTTATCAAGATCACCTGCAAAGTCTGAGTCGACATATCCATTGACAATGAATTCTGATCATCCAAAACATAATGCAACATTCGAGGTCCCTTTTATGTATCTCAGGATCCTCTTAACAACATTCCAATGCTCTTTACCCAGATCTGCCATAAATCGACTTACCACCGCAACTGCTTGAGCGATATCTGGTCTTGTACAGATCATGGCATACATAAGGCTTTCCACTGCTGATGCATATGGTACTCGAGACATTTCCATCCTCTCTGCTTCACTACTAGGGCACATACTTGAGGATAATTTAAAATTCATAGGAAGTGGGGTTGAAATTGGCTTACATTCTTGCATGTTGAAGCGTTGCAAGATCTTCTTTAAATAGTTCTTTTGCGATAGACAAATCTTCCTATCCTTGTTGTCTCGGTGAATTTGCATCCCTAAAATCTTGTTTGCTGGTCCTAAGTCTTTCATATCAAACTCCCTAACCAACTGTGCCTTCAATTCTTGGATTTGATCTTTGTTGGGACCTACCACCAACATGTCATCCACATACAACAGCAGAATGATGAAATCATTATCATCAGACCTCTTGTAATAGGTACAATAGTCTGAACTAAGTCTGTTGTATCCAAGGCTAATAATGAAAGAATCAAATCTCTTGTACCAACACCGTGGCACCTGCTTTAGACCGTACAGAGATTTAGTTAACCTGCAAACCAAGTTTTCTTTTTCTTGTTCTTCAAAATCTTCTGGTTGGAGCATATATATCTCTTCTTCAAGTTCTCCATGAAGAAAAGCAGCCTTTACATCTAATTTCTCTAGATGTAAATCAAATGCAACACACATAGCCAAAACTACTCTAATAGTAGTTAGTCTCACCACTGGAGAAAATATTTCATTGAAGTCAACACCTTCTTTCTGAGCATATCCCTTGACAACCAATCTTGCACGATATTGTTCCACCTGATCATTACTATCTCGTTTGATCTTGTAAACCCATTTGTTACCAATGGCTTTCCGACCTGCTGGAAGTTCAACAAGTTTCCAGGTATGATTCCTATGTAATGCCTCAATTTCTTCTTGCATTGCTGTCATCCACATAGAAGCATCTGGATTGCGCATAGCCTCCATAAAAGTTGTTGGGTCTCCATCTTCTGTCAAAAGACAATATGCATCATGGTTTGTCAAAACATAATTTGAGTGCCATGATGGTGTTCTTCTTTGTCGAGTGGATCGACGAACTTCTATGTCATTGGCCTCTGCTTCTTGTTCTTCGTGCTGTGGTTCTGCTTCAGAAAGATCACCTTCTCTGTATTTTTCATCTATTTGAACAGCGGTTATCTCTTTAACAATGCTGTCATTTTCTTGTTCTTTTTGCAATTCATCTTCTGTAAATATCACATCTCTACTGACAACTACCTTGCGGGCAGTGGGATCCCACAGGCGATACCCCTTAACTCCGTCAGCATAACCCAAGAATATACATTTTCTAGACTTTGGGTCCAACTTTGTTTTTTCTTGGGAATTGTACATCACGTACACAGGACAACTAAATATATGTAAAGAAGAATAATTAGGTGGCTTACCTTGCCACATCTCCATTGGTGTCTTCAACTCAATTGCAGTTGATGGTGACCGATTTATCACATAACAGGCAGTTTTAACAGCTTCTGCCCAAAAAGACTTGGCTAAACCTGCAGTTTGCAATATAGCTCGTGCTCTTTCTAGGAGAGTCCTATTCATTCGCTCTGCTACACCATTTTGCTGAGGTGTATATGCAACTGTGAATTGTCGTTGAATACCTGCTTGCTTGCAAAATGTTAGAAAATCACCATCGACATATTCTCCTCCATTATCTGTCCTTAAACACTTGATCTTCTTTCCAGATTCAAGTTCTAACTTTACTTTGAACTCTTTGAACATCGCAAACACGTCTTACTTCTTCTTGATCGGGTACACCCATAGCCTCCGAGAGTAATCATCAATAAATGATACAAGATATTTTGCTCCTCCTAGGGACATCTCCGGCGATTCCCACACATCAGAATGAATCAACTCCAATATGTGCTTGCTCCTAGCAGTTGATCTACCAAACATCAATCTATGTTGTTTGCTTGTAATGCAATGCTTACAAAACGATAAGTTTACCGATTTGAGCCCAGGAATGAGATTACATTCTGCAAGAATCTTCAAGCCTCGTTCTGACATGTGGCCCAGTTTGCAATGCCATATCATCGTCATTTCTTCTTGGCTTGATGAAGCAACTGATGCCTCTGCCTCTTGTAAAGTATCTCCCACAAGCATGTATAGATTTGCTGCAATTTTTTCTGCTTTTATTACCACAATAGCTCCTTTAACAACTTTTAAGATCCCACCTTCAATATGGGTCTTGCAACCAAGTTCATCCAATTGCCCAATCGACAACAAATTCTTCTTGAAGCCTTTCACGTGTCTTACCCCTTGAAGTGAACGAATAGAACCATCAAACATTTTTATTTTGACAGTACCTATTCTAACAATTTCTAAGGCATGATCATTTCCCATAACACCGATCCTTCTGAGACAGGTTCATATGTACAAAACCAATCACGATGAGGAGTCATGTGCCATGTTGCTCCTGAATCAACAATCCAAACATCAGTGAGCAGTTTGCTACCTTTAGAACTAATTGTTGCTTCGCCATACAGGATTTCTCCATCATCAGAGGTGCTCGCAACACATCCTTGAGAACTTGTTCCTTCTGGAACCTTCTCTATACTCTTCTTATTCCAACAATCTTTCTTGAAGTGCCCTCTCTTACCACAATTGTAGCATTTGACCTGCTTCTTACTTTGTGTCCTTGGTCTACTTTGACTCCCACTGGAACCACGCTCCATTGATCTCCCTCTTGTCATCAACAAAGCCTCTGCTTGTTTTGAGCTCTCTAATCTATCTTCCGTATTCTTGCGCCTAGATTCTTCTTCAAGAACCGCAGCAGCCATGTCATCAAAAGAAAGATAATCAGTCAAAACATTATTAGTTAAGTTAATGATAAGCTGATTATATGAATCTGGTAGACTTTGAAGTAAGAGCTCTGCACGTTCATTTTCTGCTATGGTATATTCTAACGATGAGAGTTAGAAAAATAGCGTATTTAGATTGTTGATGTGATCCGTTGCCGATGTGGATTCACTCATTCGAAGAGTATAGAGTCTTCTCTTCAAGAATATCTTGTTGTGAAGTAACTTGACTTCATATAATTTGGTGAGAGCATCCCAAATTTTCTTTGCTGTCTTTTTCTCTGCTACACTTGATAAAACTGAGTCAGCTAGTGTCAAGTGTAAGTTTGCAACAACATTGTTGTCCATCTCCTTCCATTTTTTATCTGTAATTCCAGTGGGTCTACCTTCAATTGCTATCACGCAATTGTCTTTTCACATAATGGCTTTTATCTTCAATTTTCATATGAAAAAATTACTCCCACTGAATTTCAGAATTTCATACTTTGCTGCCATTTTTTTTAGACAGTAACTCACAGCAAAAAAAAAATATTAATCAGCAACCTTTGGCTCTGATACCACTGTTAGGTACCAGACAAATGACACAGCAAAATATAGAGATAAAAAATTAGAAATTTGTATAAAATATAGAAACAATTGAATAACTTTCTTTGAGAATTACAACTTCTCTCTATCACAAGGAGACTACAATAATACTCTTTCTTGACAAAAGGAGAACACACTTCTCTCTACATATATAGGAAAAACCTACTCAAAGAAATATTATATTATTCTATCTGGATGACTTGATTGAAATGAATTAAAGAAAAACTCAATTTATAGGTGAGTCTCTTCAATATGAACCATCCGTCAATTAGAGGTATATAATTCTTCTCTTTTTCAACCACTAAAATTCTAAGGTTATAAACTAAGATTGTTTATTA
>NC_029786.2:89769638-89777655 GCF_000816755.2 Arachis ipaensis
TTGATGATAAAAATACACCTAAAATTTATTATCGATTAAAATATCTTCTAATGGGAATTGCGTAGATAGAAGGACGAAACCAACTCACTTGTCCTGATCGGAACGATTGAAGAAAGAAAGAGAAGGCCCCCTTTCGCTTATCCATTCCGCGGTTTTCAGTGGCTAAGAGAAGGGGGGTTGAATCTTAGCCCATTTTTCACTTGATAACACTTACTGGTCTTTGAAACAACTTCTGGAGACACTTTTTTTTTGTCTCATACCCAACCACGAGACTTTTTCTTTTTATCTCGTGACTCAACACGAGATATTTTTCAATTTTATCTCCTGTACAGCAGAAACAGAAATGGAGTAGAAGAGAGAAAATGACACCCAGATATATCTTGGTTCAACTGCTAAGTGCAGTGCAGCCTACATCTAGTCTCCATCACAATGATGATGGAATTTCACTATAATCATTCTTGATTACAAACACCAATTCTCCCTAGGAACTACCCTTCCTATCCGGGACAAATCCAGAATCTAAACTCCAATCCTAAACTTGACTTGGTTACTGCCAAGCTTTCAACTGCTAAGTGCTAACTCAACTTGCAAGGGGATTTTCACAAAATCATGAAACACAACACAGGTACAAAGGACCTCTAAGGACATCTATGACTTTTTCTTTTAATTTTGCACTCTCTACCTTTTTCCGCTCTATGACTTTTTCTTACAAACCTCACTGTTTGCCTTTTTTCATGAGACTCAAGACAGACAAAATTAAACAGAAAAATACAAAATGAAACATTGAAGGAGAAGAACTTTTGTTAGCTTAGGTAGTTATGAGAACCCTATGCCTTGCACTCTCACTCCTTATTTCAAGTCCTGGCTGTTCACCCTTATATATAGGGGGAAGCCTCCACGGTTGAAACCAAATAAACCAAGCTAATCTTCTTCTTCTTCATGCAAACCGGTTCGGCCAGAGAGAGAGGAGAGGAAACTGAATGTAAAAACCCAACATACAATTATCTCTGGTCCTTCCTTGGTCACCAATCTTCATCAATCCGAGTCTTCCATCTTGCCTTGCTCTCCAAGAAGGATTCCTATCCCTTGATGAGTTACTGATGATGATAGCTTCATCTACTCCAACTTCTGCCTCCTCCATCACGTAGCCACTGTAGCTACCTCCTGTGGTGGTTGAGCAAAATTAGAGACAAGTCATCCCTCCAAGGATCTTCTTTCTCTAACCGAAATCCTCTTCTTCCATTTTTGGTATGGAGAGGCTGAGCTTATTTCACCATATCTTACCTTTCTTGGTTGAAGATCTCAGCCACAACATACTTTTTATTTTCTTTTTCTTACCATCATTACAATGGTCTTTGACTTGCTTCTAGCTTCTTCTTCATTACTCTGATAGCTTGCAAAATCCCTCCTTTCCTGCTAGACAAGACCAAAAGAAAGAGAAGAGAGAACAGAAAAAAATTTGCAATGTAATTAAAGAAGAAAATAAAAATGGGTTAGGTTTACATTACCCATGCCTAGCCTCTGCTTCTTTCTTCAGATTACTTGCTTCTACCATCTTCTTCTCTGACAGTGAGGTGACCGAATGCAAAGAGATGGAAGAGAGAGTAAAAAGAAAAAAAGCAATAGAAGTAATGTGTGATATAAATTATAATCAATTAAAATCAAGTAATTCCACTTCCCATGCTTTTACCTTGTAACGTGCATAACTCAATAAATGCCATCACCATTACAAGAAAAATACCCATTCAACCACACTTTTTTTAAGCTACATTTGAAAAGCGTAGCCTATTCATAGAATAGGCTACGCTTTTCTCCGTGTTGCCTTTTTATAAGAGAAAAGGATACACAAATGCGGCATCATTTAAAAAGTGTAGCCTTAGGTATTATAGAAATCACTTATAAAGCGTAGCCGTAGGTTGATATCTATGGGTTCACTTTTCGTATCAAAGAGAACGCTTTTAAAAAGTAACTTATTTATTATGTTTTGGGTGCGTTTTAAAAGTGATGCCTAATGTATGTATGGCAAATCCCTAACACTTAGTAAATTTTTTGTTCCCCTTTCAATTTCCTCCAGAAGAACACACACCCACGAGACACTTTGCACATAGCAAACCCTCTTCCCTTCAGAAGCACACCCTTTCACCATTCTCACCTTCGCACATAACCCTCACCTTCGCCAACCCTTTCGCACACAAACACACCCTCAAATAAACCCAGCAAAAATTTGCCCTCACCCAGTCACCCTCACTCACGCGACATACACCCTCATCCTCACTCTACCCACACACGAAAGAGGGAAGAAATCTGAAAGGGAGAACGGGAAGAAGAAGAAAAGTGAGGGAAGGAAGGAAAGGACGACGCCGGCTAAGGCTCCGCCGCCGTCGTTGTCGAGCGCCAGTGAGAGAGAGAGCTGGAGGAAAAGAGAAAACGCGATGGAGGAGAGAAGAAGGGGGTGCTCCGTCGCCACTGAAGCTCCATCGCCGTTGCCAGGGCTTGTTGTCATCGCCGTTCTGCCACCGTCGGGCTGCTGTGCTGCCGCCGAGGAGCTCGAAGGGATGTCTCGCCGCCGTCGTGCTTTGTCGCCAAGCTGTTGCGTTGCCGCTCATCTCTTCTTCACCGTCGCCGTTCATCTCTTCTTCACCGTCGCCACTCATCACCAACGTCATATCCTCTGTCACCAGGTAAAATTCTCTGTTCTGTATCCTCCATTTCTCGCTCATTCTCTAACTCGCTCTCACTTTTCAGTTCGAAAGTGGGTATGCTTTTGATAGTGATGATGAACTGCAACGGCTAATTAAGATAGAGAAGGTATGTATCAATTTTCAATTGGTTCTGTGAATTTTTGGGGGTTTTGGGTTCGAATTTTAGGTTTTCAATTAGTTTAGCATCTTAAGGAAAAATTAGTGAAAAGAACAGGTTTCACACTGAAATATTTTGATTTATGTCTTGGTTCATACGCATTCCTTGAACATAGTGGTTGCTTTCAATTTCTAGCTTCAAGTTATATTCCTCTCTGATGCTTTTCAAATGCTTTTTTTGGTTATTTTTCATAGATGCTTTGAATTTTAGTGATAATAGCCAATTAAAATGTGTCAAAAAAATAACAGCAAATAGGAAAAAGGGAAAAACTTGGTCCTAGAATGTATAATACTGTTATTTGATGAAACACACTGGAAATAAGAGTTTTATTAGTCAAGTTTTGAGTCAATTACATTACATATGGATAAAAATAGCTGTATAAATTCTTATGTAGCTTCTCATTCTTGTTGCAATTAAACGGCCATTCCTTACAAAAAGAATTGTAATGTATTATTATTTAATTACGTATCCAGAGAAAATAATAATTGTGCAGGAATTCCGTTAAAATTAAAGGGTTACTATAAAACTAATGAGTGTGAATGAATAAAGTAGGAAGAATTGGACGGAAATATTTATCTGTGCTGCTGCGGTCTCCAGCCTGTTATCCACTCTCCTAAAATTATTTGATTCTGAGTACTCAGGCCCTTGCTAATTAATAACATGGTAGGGTAGGGTTCCACTGCAACTTTCCTCTTATTCCCCCCGTATTGTCGTTTCTTTTAAATACTATATGTAGTTAGTTAGTCCTTTATGGAAGACATGCATAACTTCCACCAAAGCTTCCAGAAATTTGATTCCTTGCCTACGATTACTACTACAGTACTAATTTGATTCCACCAAAGCATCCAAAAATTTGATTCCTTGCCTACGATTACTACTACAGTACTAATTGTCAAGCATTTTTTGTGTTTTTGTTAATTTTTTTTCTCCAAAGCGAGCTTGATGCAGCTGCCACCAAGCTGCAGAAGGTTTATAAGAGTTACTGTACCAGAAGAAACTTGGCAGATTGTGCTGTGGTGGTGGAGGAACTATGGTTAGTTTTTCATGAAAACATGCCTTTTTTTGTTGGTGCGCCCTAGGTGTTTGATTAAATTTCTATCTTATACATGTAAATAATTAAATGTTTTTGAATGATGAAGGTGGAAGGCATTGGATTTTGCTGCTCTTAAAAGGAGTTCAGTTTCATTCTTTGATGTGGAGAAACAAGAATCTGCTGTGTCAAGGTGGGCAAGGGCAAGAACAAGAGCAGCTAAAGTATGTTTTTTTCCAATTCATCATGATTAAATTTCAATATAAAAATCAGGCTGCAACTAACCCAACCAACAACACTAACTTCATCTAGTTCTCTTCTTAATCTTAATTAATTTGATGTGATGTTTTCTTATTATATATAGTTCTACGTTCCTAGTAATCTTAGTGGAAAGTAATTAGCTGAAGTTGCTGATTTTTTGTTGAAAAGTGGTAGTTAATTACTGCACTCACCTAACTATATCAGCTTATAACTTTTGAGAGGTAAAATATCTATATAAAGGTATTGATGCTTTATTTGAATGTATTAATTTTTGTTTATCTATATAAAGACTTGTTTTTGTTTTTGAATGTTGGATGATCTGTTTTGTTATGGTAAGAAATATGCATGCTGAGATAGAGATAGGACGCCTGCGCGTTTTGTTAATAATGTTGCTGGTTTGATTTATGAGCTTATTGATTGTGTGCTCCTTCGGGTGATTTTGCACTTGAGCTATTTGATGAAATGCGCAATAGGCTTATACATGTAAAATCTAAGTTTGTTAGAATGCAGAATTTGTTGAAAGGCTAGAAGCCAAGTTTCATGATTGAATTAATTGATGATACATGCTAATGATTATTTGAGATGATGCTGGTCTATTTGTTATATATGATGCAGTAAATTGATGATAATATATGTGAATTGTTTGAGTGATTTGTGGCTGGATTGCTATGTTGAGTAATGCAGAAATTGTTGATTTCATATGAGTACGCTTAAATGTAAAAAGTGACAAAAAATGGTGATTTATTAATCCTGAATACTTGGAGCTGATTTAATCTTTCCAACAAGTTACAATAGGTAAAAGAAAGTTAGAATGCAAGGTTAGAGTGAGTGAAAAGCTAGGAATCAATTTTTGACCTCTCAAAACCCGAGGTTACATGTTGCAGAATTATGCAGTTTCGGGCAGCAATTTGTGAACAAAACTAGGAGCAATCTAGCCACTAAAAATGAGTGAAATTATTTTTCTATTAAATCTTAAGATGTTTAGATTATTTTCCTAAAATTTTAGAATTTTCTGATGTGTGGTTTGGGAGATATGATTTTTAGAAAATGGTCATTTTCTGCAGAAACAATGCTGTACGAATTCTGAAACAGCAATTTCAAAATCACATATCTCAATACTCTGAAACTCTTTGGAGGTGAAACTAAAGAGGAATTAAATATTAGGATGTCTAGTATTTTATGTCCAAATTTTAGGACAATTTGAATTTTATAGAGAAATTTGTGTCTTCTGGAAGCAGGGCTGTTCACTGCTGCGACAGCACCCTTTCCTTAAAACAAAACCATATTTCGAGAGGCATAACTTTTTCTAGAGAAGTGAAAATGCTCTGGGACTTGAACTGGGTGAAAGATGGGTAAGTCTGGTTCAATCACACCAAACTTTAGGAGAATCCAACCAAAGATGGATTTTATATGATTTTTCTAAATTGGTTACTGCTTGCTATTTTTCTGAAGTGTACTAAATCAGTAGCCAGTTTTTAAAAAATTATATAAAATTAAATTCTTAGAACGCAGTTGCAAAACCAAAACCAAAGTACACTTTAGGATTCCTATTCAAAATAAATAATAATATATTAGGATTTCTTTTGTCTCCTTTTTTTTATATGTATAATATATTAGGTATATGTATAATATGTTATGCCTCTTATATTTTCATATGGTTAAGTTAATTGCTATGGCTGAAAATCATATGTTGTTGGCTTTATTGACACTTTAACACTTGAAGTTGTGTTGTTATGGCTAAAAATTGTTTGTGCAATTCTGGTTGTTGTAATTCTAGTTTTGTGCACTTCTCTTTGCTAGAATTCCTGTTTTTTTGCACTTTTGAATTTGTGCCTGGATTTGTGCATCTGTTTATCTTTGTCTATTACCCGTTTATCTGTTTATTTTTTCTCCTCTGCTTTCTCGCAAGACCCTTCATGATACCCTATCATCCTGGTGCTAGCTTCTGTTCCTGATGTTGCCATCACTAATCCAGTGTGCTGATACATGTGTAAAATTCTCCCTGTATCTGTGATTCCCTTATAGCATTGTACTCAGTTTTGTTTTGAATTTTGAAATAGAAAACTAATTATGATTTTATGCATTATTTTTGACATTTCCTTTTTGTTCAATAATTTTCTGTTTGATGATGAGTTCTCACACTTTCCACCTTCACAAGCTAAGCTAAATTGATATACATTGATATCACCGGGTCTTTTACCCTTCTGATTAATTTTTTTTTTTACTTTGGGTCCCTAACTTTAATTATTTAACCATTTTTCTTGTTCTTATTCATCTTTTTCAGGCAGCTAACCTCCGTGAAAGGTTCGAGCAACACAGATACGTGGTTCATTTCTCATCCAACATTGCATTCTTTTTAATTAGTGCTAAATTAAGACTTGAAATATGTTGCATTTGACTACTTCCTACTACAATACTTGTTATTTGTTATAGTGCGTATTCTTAATTTGTATGTGTTGAATTATGAAATTGAAGTGATCAATGTGACTAACATGATTTGTTAAATGGCATTTGTGCTTCCAAGAAAAGCAATGCTCGATTTAAAATAAATGACATTTGTGCTTCCAAGCTTCATTTGCAATTGCATTTTGCCATAGCCATTGCTTACTCTCCTTTATTTAGTGAAGCTTTCATGGCCCAAGACATTGGTCAATAAGTGGTTCAATATCAAGTGCAAAACTGATAACTTTCAAGCAGATGATGATGTTGATGATGATGTCCTTTATCAAGGTAATTGACCAATTTTTCACATGGCTTCAATGCAATCTAGGACTCTAGAATTGGGATTCTTAGCTTTCATTAAAAAGATTGTTTTTTATTTACTTTTTAAATGGCTAGACTAGTTAACTATACGTATATCTTTTCAATAATACAACCTCAATTCTGTTTAGCTTTTGTGAGCAATGTTCTTTTCTTTTCTTTCTTTGTTTATTTGATTTACCCTTAGTTTTGTTGTTTTCCAGCTTCCATGGTTTTTCCTACCATTATTGGTACCCCCAAAAAATTTTTTTTTGTTTTGTTTTGTTGTGTTGTGTTTGATTGAGTGACATAATTAAATAACAGTAGAAAGAGCACAATTTTATTTATTTTATGGTTTTTCCTTTTGCATTTGAGATATTGGTAAAAAATTGATATATCTGTCTCAATTCATTTTTAATTTTACAATTTAGGTTGATGATTCTCACTTTACTCTTTGAAACAACGTCGTTTTTCCCTTTTGCACTAGAAATTAAACTGATTGGCATGATTTTGTGAATTTAGCATTCAGCTTTAATGAGAATAATAAAAAAGCAACAAGTTTGTTTTCTTGTATTTTTAATATTTAATCTGATACTTGCAATTGGAACATGTGCTTCATTTGTTGCTCTTGCCAGGGATACTTTTCAGAATTCATTCGGTTCTATGATTTTGTTTTCTCCATGTGTCGCGAGACTGGTCAAAAGAATATTTGTAAGTAGCCTGGTCATTTCCTTCAACATAATCTTGTATTGATTGCGTATGGTGGTGAATCAGTATGCAAAATCCTTACATGCTTCTCTTTTTGAATTATGATAATTTGTAGCTGTAAGCAGGGCAGTAACTGCTTGGAAATTAGTTCTTGCTGGGAATGAACAAGAGAATGAACAAGGGAATGAACACTGATACAATTGTTAAGGCCAAGAGTTTTCTTGATGGTGATGAAGATCAGCATGAAAAAGATGTGTTTGAGAAGAATTTGAAGGTGCTTCAGAATATTTTTTAGTCATTATGCCAAGATTAGAAGATTAACGATTTTCTGTTTGTTAAATTCTTTTTGGATATAGAGTGCAAACTTTGCATTTTAATTGATATGTGATACAAGTTTCATGTGACTTAAATTATCTTAAA
>NC_029786.2:89777850-89779130 GCF_000816755.2 Arachis ipaensis
ACTTGAAAAGCGTAGCCTATTCCCAAACGCCAAAAGCGTAGCCCTTGGTGCAGAAAAGCGTAGCCTTTGAGAATAGGCAACAGGCGAATAGGAATCACCCCAAAAAGCGTAGCCGTAGCCCAAAAAGCGTAGCCGTAGCCTAAGGCATCATTTATTTTCACTTTTGGCTACACTTTTCAAGTGTACCTGAATGAGTGTTTTTCTTGTAGTGCGTACACATCAATTTTTAGATTTTCTCTTTCCATTTACCAAGGCATTAACTCCATTTAATCAAATTTGAATTCCAACTATGGAGTGAATTGGTGTCCGTGGGAAGCATGCAACATTTGCTTTCTTTCTTTTTTTTTTTTAATTTGGACCATAATGTTGGTCTTTTCATCACAATGATTTTGGGCTGCACCAAACTTTCTTAGCCCAATTCATGTTAATAAAATAATTCAGCCTCATATTATATAGCAAATTTGGACAAAGCTGAATATTATTATTATATTGGACTTTTTGTTGCTTAAATGCAATGACCAAAATTCTGCATACAAAAATAGAAATTATTAATCAATTAATTTGAAGATGAAATCAAATTGATAATTTTTAAATAATATTAATAATGTTTTGATCATCATCATATTAATTTAGAGTTTTCCAAACTCATCATCTTCAAATAATTTTAAAATGTGATAAAAATATTTAAAAAGAATGTTATTTTTTTGTAAGCGGCAAACAACTTTTGTATTTGATAAACAGCTTATGTATTTGATCTAAAATTTTATAAAAAATAAAAAATATTAGATAATTGCTTAAAAAATCCACACAACAAAGAAGATAAAAATTTGATCTCTTATTTTTATTTTTTTAAAGATATTATTGGTCGTTGACAAAAAAAATTACAAAAAAATATATACTTTAGCAAAAAATTACCAAATTTTAAAGATAAAAATATCTCATTTTTTTAATTATACTTACAAAAAATCGTATCAAAATTCAATCTCTAAAATATTTTTTGAGAATACATATTTAATGTTGGTTATTTTTATCGCGTTTTTAAATTATTTGAGGGCACTTTTGTCGATAACAAAATTTGAGTACATTTTTGTCAGCGATAAAATTATTCGAATACATTTTTAGTAGTTTACCCTTAAAATACCATAGGAAACAAAAAATCAATTACTAAATAAGTCATTTGTATAGAAAATAATAAAAAATATATATTTTATATACAAATACATAATAATTAATTTAATAATTAATTTTTTTGTATATATATAGAATTTTTGGAAACAAAA
>NC_029786.2:89779172-89780671 GCF_000816755.2 Arachis ipaensis
TCTTATTCCTTCTATTTATATACATACAAAGATCGTTGATATTATAAAAAAAAGTTATATATTATTAAATAAACATCTATATCACAATATTTTGATTATTTTTCTGTTGGCATAATAGACTATAGTTAATTATGACATTGAAATCCATTTTCTCAAAAAATATTATCTATTTTTGCTCCAATATATCACAATCGGGTGGGATCCACCCATTTTTTTAAGGATAATTCGGTAAGCCTTGCCAATTTTATTCGCTCCAACAAAATGATTTTGATATTTAGTGTTATTTAAATTTGTCTTTAGAAACAATAATTTTTTAAATTTACTTAAGAAAAATTTCGTATAACTTGAGGACCAAGCAAAAAGTGGAGGTGACCTTCGAAAAGGAAATGAACATAGTAACTAGTAAGTGCACTTCCCACTATACTCTAAGGTTTAATTAAATTTTTATTAGAATATTGTAAATATAAATAATTTCTCTATGAAATTCTTGCTCAAGGAATGCCATTATTTCTTTTTGTTTCTTTACACCTTCCATATATGTTGAATTGCTAGTTACCTACTTCATTTCTCGCAAGTACCATTTTAATTTAATTCGTTTGTGATCACTGATCACCCGCCAAACAAGACAATTGATCAAATTTTGTGGAAAAACACTGATTTCGTTATAGAAATTCTTTCTTGGACTACTTGTATCATGTCAACTTGCCATTCTTTACTTCTTCCTCCCAATTATTACCCACTTTTTCTTTTCTCTTTTTTTTTTTTTTTAAAAAAAAAACTTTAAACTTTTTATTTATAACTTAAAGTCATCTTCAGCTAATCAAGTTTCTTAGCAGTCAACAATTCAATGGATCAGCTTTGGGGAATTCAATAAGGATGTTTTAGGAAAGAACAAGACCAATAAAAATACGTTTCTAACATGTAGGCTTTTATACAAAATTTAATTATACATACAGAAAAACAAGTTTATAGATGCATAGGGATGGCAATATTACTCGAATCCGCGGGTATCCACTCCACCCCTACTCGCTCGGAACGGGTAATTATCCACTTTGCACCGGGGTAAGTTTTTAGCGGGGCGGGTTTTTGGGAGGGGCGGGATCCTAGCGGGGCGGGGCAGGGTCGGATTTAGGTAATACCCGTCCCTACCCGTCCCGCTATATATATAATATATGTAAAATAATTAGTAAATGATTAATAATATTGTATCATATTTAAATTTTTACTTTAATTTATGTTATGTATGTGATGATGATTATATAAATTTTGAAATTTAATTTTATTTATTGAATTTTAATAATTATAGGAGCGGGTAAGGACGGGACGGATACCCGCAGGGGTGGGTTAGAGTTCAACGTTTTACTACTCGCAGGTAGAAATGGGACGGATTTTATGTAGGTTGTTGTACCGCAAAACGAGATCGGGTAGAGCAAAAATCTGTCCCTACCCGTCCCGTTGCCACCCCTATACATACATTCAGTTATGAATATCATATTAAT
>NC_029786.2:89780779-89787038 GCF_000816755.2 Arachis ipaensis
TAGCATTAAAAAAAATACTCAATTATGTAATTATATTATTATTAGTTAAAGTTACACTAAATAACTTTGATCATGACCAATTCCATAAAGCAAAGGATGTTACACGATTTATATTTTCATGCAAAGTGCGTGGACGACGACTTTGTGTACTTTTCTGTTTTCCAAGCAACAGAGCAGACTATAAGAAATTTTATTATATAAACTTTGTCAAGTTTATATATTTCCAATTTGCTCCCTTTTTGCACAAGTGCTAAGCAACCAAGCATCTTTAATATGAGAAAATTACACTAAACAATTAATAAGTGCTAAGGAACCAACTATATTTAATTTAATAGAAGTCGCAATACTTAACATTTAAACAAATCTTACCCTACCGCAAAAAATCCTTCAAAATAAAACCAATCGATTCTAAACAAAAATATTTTTCTGCTTTTTAGTCTTCTTTTTTTCTTTTCCCCCGCCTTCCATAATGGATAGATTTAAGGAATTCAATTAAAGAGGAGTAAAGTATTGTTTTTGTTCTTAATGTTTAGGCTAAATTTTAAAATTATTCTTAATATTTAGATCGTCTTATTTAAGTTCCTAACATTTTAAAATCGTCTCAATGTTATCTTGTCATTAGTGATCTGTTATTCTGTTAACGAATTGATGGTTAGATAAAATTGAGACAATTTTAAAACGTTAGAGACTTAAAATATGATGAAAATATTAGAGATAAAAATAATACATTACTCTTAAAAATTACAAAATCAAGTAAAATGATAAAGAATTTTAACAGAACAAATTGTATTACTAATTTAAGATTTTTACTCATACTTATAGAATGACTAGTATATAAACTTTTGGAAAAGAAAAAGAAAGAGTATGTATATATATAATAAAATTTGGCAGTTAGAAAATACATACAAGGCAACCTTCGCTCTACAAGATATCTGAGTTTCAGTGCTCTGTTAGGGTTTTAGTGCTTTGCTAGGGTTTCAGAGTAATACTAAAATTGCTAGTCAATTTCCGTCAAGTGCCTCACGTTTTATAATGGCAGCCAATGCTGCTCCTCTAAATAGACAAGAGGGAGTGAGTGATGCAGAGGAGAATCAGGTGATTTCGTACGCTGATGAAGATATCCAAAAAGGGATTGAAAAATGCTCTAAAAATTTAGTTGGAAGACTCCTCGCTGACAGACAATTCAGCGGAGGAACATTCGAAGCAGCCCTCTATGTCATTTGGTTTCAACCAGAGGGTTCAAAGTTCTAGAGTATAGAGGTAACCTTTATCAATTCTTCTTTGAAAAAGAAATTGATGCTTTGTGAATAGAAAAGGGAGCTCTGTGGCTGTTCAAGAATTACATTCTTAATATAAAATAATGGAGGGAGAATTTTTCGATCTGTGATGCAGAATTTATCACTGTACCCATCTGGATTCAGATTTGGGGCCTTCCAGAACAGTGCAAAACAAAAGGTCTGGGAAAGAGGATAGGAGAGACTTTAGGAGAAGTGATAGATGTTAGTATTTTCTCTATAAGGAATAAGGAGGGAAGACTGCTAAAAATTAAGGTCAAGCTTGATATTACAAAGCCATTGAGAAGAGTGCTAAAAATCTCTGGCAGCAATAACATAATTACTGAACTTCAACTCAAATACGAGCGCATTGGTAATTTTTGTTATTGTTGTGGGAGTATTGGACATGAAATCAGAAATTGTCAACAGCACTTGAAAAATATGACTACAGGAAAGGAAGTAGAGGAAAAATGAGGAGGATGGCTCCGAGCAAACCAATTTGGTAGAAGAGTGGAAGATGAAAAAAAATTGGAATCCAAACAGCAATAACAACAACAGACCTGGAAAAGGCGGAAAATAAAAGCCAATACTTGTTAATTTAATGTTAGAATTTGCAAACCTCTTTGTTCAAGATAGAAGTTCACAAAAAAAAAAGAGAAGAACGAGGTTCAGAGCTCTTGCAGGGTCCTAACTAGTAAGGAAAATGAAGGAAGAGAGACTGAAATAGTAAAAGGAGTGGAGGTTATAAGGGGTGGGGGAGAAGAAAAAAGCATAATTACAAATCAGAACAAAATGGAGGGGATAACTTTCTCCATTGGGGTGGTGGAGGCGAAGGGAGAGAAAGAGAATCCAAAGAAACTGAAAATGAAACAGATAGCTAGAAGAAAAAATTCGTACAGTGCAATCTCAGGGAGTAAAAGGAGGACGGAAGGGAGCAGCGGTTTAGCTAGTTATAAGAAACAATGCTTGGAGGAAATAGCTGAATCAGAACATGAAGTAGGTGCCACCCAACAATTGGCACCCAAGAAGGTATGAAGATGGTAATGTGGAATTGTTGAAGTTTGGAAAAACCCTTGATAGCTCACAACATTAGAGGAATTAATAAATCCCATCCCCCCTGTATTATTTTTATCCAAAACAAAAAATAATATCTCGACTGTGGAAGAAATGCTGTGGAGGATAGGTTTTCAGTCTTGCTTTGCAGTGAATCCTACTGGAATGGCAGGAGGTTTGGTCGTGACATAGAAGGAGGGAGTTAAGGTACAAATCTTGAATCATGATACGTTCTTCATTCACTTTATCATGGAAAACCAACAGGAGGGTAGGAAATGGGAAGTTATTGGTGTTTACTTACATACTAATGAGGCTGGAAGAGATGAGCAATACACAAAGCTACTGCAGATTATGGCATATGGGAGAGACCGAGTGGTAGTAATTGGGGATTTCAACGCTATCAGAGCGTATCACGAGAAAGAGGGTGGTAGAGCTAAATCAGATGCCTCCATCCAAAAGTTCAATGATTTCATTAATGCGGGAGGATTGGTGGACATGGGGTTTGAAGGAGAAGAATTTACTTGGAATAATAGGCAGTTTGGAGGTAATTTTATACAGAAAAGGCTAGACAAAGCTCTTGTTTCAATGGCATGGAGGTCTGAATTTTCTGATGCCTTTGCAAACACCTAGATGACTTAGGCTCGGACCATAAGGCATTGCTATTCTGCTCAAACAAGGAAAAAAGGAGATATAAAAGAAGATTTCAATTTCAAGAGCGATGGTGTGAGAATGAAGAGGTTGTCAATTTAATCAAGCAAGCTTGGAGGCACAAGGTAGTGGGGTCAACAATGTTTAAATTGGCTGAGAAGTTAAAATTTTGCAGGCATAAGTTGGTAGAGTGACAAAGAACCTCTAATTCCAATTCAAAATTAAAAATTATGAGCCTTAAAGAGAAGATATCAGATGAACCAAACAAGGCGCAGTTTGCAAATGGAGCAACAATTCGTATTTTGGAAGCTGAGCTTAAAGAAGCTTTTGAGCAAAAAGAAAGATACTGGAGAGAAAAATTCCGGGTACAATGGTTGAAATGGGGGGATAAAAATACGAAGTTCTTCCACTCCAAGTTTCAAGCTAGGAATAGAAAGAACAAAATTAAAGAGCTTAGAGATGAGAACGGGGAGACAACATCGGATGCGATGGATATTGCTGAAATCGCTCAAAGGTATTTTGAAAAACTTTTCTCAACCAGCTTTCCTAAAGATCCTACTGAAGAGTTACAAGGAATGCCTAGAAAAATAACAACAGCAATAAACCACACTCTAGTGAGGCCTATTTCAGAAAAAGAAGTCAAATCAGCTGTGTTTTCAATTAACCCTTTTTCAGCTCCGGGGGAAGATGGCTTCACGGCTAAATTCTTTTAATACTTTTGGAAACTATCAAAGAAGATGTGGTCTGTGCAGTTAAGAATTTTTTCGGTGGAGGTAAAGTACTAAAAGCTTTCAATCATACCAATATATGCCTAATTCCTAAGGTGCATGATACTAATTCTTTGACACAGATTAAATCTATAAGCCTTAGCACTGTAGTTTATAAAAATGTTTCAAAGATAATTATACACAAATTGCAACCAGTTATGCACAGGATTATTAGCGACTCACAAAGTGCCTTTATAAAAAGAAGACTTATTAGTGTCAATGTTTTGATAGCCCATGAATTTATGCACTCTCTGAAGAACAAAAGATATGGTGATTATGAATTTGCTTTGAAACTTGATATGAGCAAAGCGTATGACCGGGTTGAATGGAATTTTTTTTGGGCCATGATAGAGAAACTGGGATTTTGTAAAAAGTGGGTGGATTGGATTAAGGAACTAGTGACTACGGTTTCCTACTCTGTTACTGTGGATGGTGCACCTCATGGTTACTTTAAACCATGTAGAGGATTGCGACAAGGCGATCCTCTTTCCCGCTATCTCTTTTCATTCTGTGCAGAGGGTCTATCCCATCTGCTCCACAGAGGAGAACAGAGCCTAGAGTTTTCTTAGTTGAAACTTAATCGCAAATGTCCTAAAGTTAGCCACTTATTTTTTGCAGATAACTCAATTTTGTTCAGTAAAGCTATGGTTCAAGACTGCCAGAGTTTACTCTGGGTCTTACGTAACTATGAAGAGATTAGTGGACAAACAATTAACTTGGACAAGTCTTCAATCTTTTTAGCAGGAACACACCCATCCAGACCCAATATATGTTATCTGAATTACTACATGTTCCACACATGGGTAACCAGAATATATACTTGGGCTTGCTGGCTATAATGCAGAGGTAAAAAAAATCACTTTTAATTACAACAAGGATAAAATGATACAGAAACTACAACATTGGAAACAGACTCTACTATCATCGAGTGGAAGGGAGGTTCTTATCAAGGCAGTTGCCACAATAGTGCCTATTTACACTCTCAGTTGTTTTAAACTCCTGAAAACACTAATAGAAGACATATAAAGAGCCATCTTGCAGTTTTGGTGGGGTAAAAAAGGATCGGAAAGGAGAATGCAATGGATTGGGTGGCAGATTACTTGTAGGCCCAAGAGTCAAGGGGGTCTTAATTTCAAAAATCTTAAAACTTTCAACCTTGCAATGCTAGTCAAGCAAGGCTGGAGACTGCTTACAAGAACAAACTCTCTAATCTTTAGGGTGTATCAAAGTAAATATTTCAAAGACTCCAATTTTTTCAGCGCTGAAGTTGGCAACAACCCATCTTGGGGATGGAAGAGTGTAGTAGAGGGCAGAAAAATTCTAGAAAAAGGTATCCTATGAAAGGTGGGCAACGATTCAGATATCAGAATAAGAGAAGATTCATGGGTTCGTGATTATCTGTCTATTACTCCTAATACAAAGACTAATTCAGAGCTTAATCCTACATGGGTTTCAGACCTAATTTTACCAAACAAAACATGGAATTAGATACTAATACAAGAACTATTCAGACCAGAAATTATAGAAGCTATCATAAACACTGAAATCCAACAAAGTGATGATGAGGTTACCTGACTGAAGGAGGAAAATGGATGCTATCCAGTAGTGTTTGGGTACTAGCTAGCATTCCAAGTCTTCCACTCCCCAGTAGAGTTCCTGCCAGAACAGTGTCGAAATAAGTAACTATGGGCTGATATTTGGAGCATCAAATGCCAACCCAAGATTAAAAATTTTCTCTAAAAAATTATGCACAAAGGCCTACCTGTCCAACAACGGCTAAGTGAAAAACTTCCATCTGTGAGTCCATTATGTCAGCGATGCAACCGGTCTCCTAAAACTATTGCTCATTGCCTCTGGATGTGCACATACGCTACTGAGGCTTGGCAAATCACTAATCTACCTGTTCCAACTTTAATTGAATAACCATGGATTTGGTGGAGTGAGCTTGACAAAAATCTGAAGTTTGGAAGTAATTCGACAAAGAAGAAGGAGCTTGCAGCAAACGTACTATGGCAGATTTGGAAGGCCCAGAACGAGACTCTATTCGAAAACCAAAGGCGCCATCCTCTTCAAATTGTTGATGCTGCTCGCCACGCCATGGAAGAAGACCGTCACCTTCCTTGACTATCTATTCCTGAAGAGTCCCTTCACCTACTAGTTACTTTACTTTTTGGTTTTCTTTCTTGCTATTAAATTAGGCTATTATGACTTAAGTTGGACCATCCACATTTACCTTTGTTGTGCTGTCCGTTTTTGGACCACCCATTTCATTCAATTAAATCAATTTTATCTTGAAAAAAAAATGTATATATATAATAAAGTATAAATTATATCTTTTTATCTCTAATATAGCAAACTTGGTTAATGTTTAATTTAATTAAATTTTATTTTTAATTTTTTAATAAATTTTAATCTTTTCTTTAATAATTTTATTTTTTATGACAAATAATTACTTCATTTATTTTTAAATTTTATTCTTAATCAAAAATAAATTCACTTAAAAAATTAATGTGATTA
>NC_029786.2:89787482-89800442 GCF_000816755.2 Arachis ipaensis
AAATGTTGAGAAATTAAATAGGACGATTTAAATGTTAAAGATAATTTTAAAACTTATCTCAAATGTTAAAGATAAAAACGATACTTTACATAAAAAAAATTAGTAATAAGTAATAATTAGTAAAAGGTAAACTGTGAGATAAGGTTTTCATTTCAAGTATATATAACTTCGTTTTCTTTTCTTAATGTGAACTATTAGGATAAAAATACTGCACAAATGCAATATAAAATTTACTCTAACGAACCAGCATTATTAATTTGGGTAGCCAAATAAACAATGACAAGAATTAATTTTTGGTGATAAAATGAATAATAATAAGGGTTGAAAATTTGATTTATGTTACAGTATGAATGACCACTAATTCTTTATTCAATTAAAAGGTGTTTGGATAATACAAAATTTTAATGTAAACGGTGTCATCTTTTCTAAAGCTTGAAAAAGCTAATCTTGTATAGCTATAAATAAAGTTTTATAGCCTAACGTATGATATACAGCAATAATAAAGAAAATACTGTCTCTCTCTTTCTTACACTACAAAACATTTTTTTACTTTCTCTCTTCATATACTACTAATATTTTTTTTTTGTGTCTAAACAAGGAAAGAAACAAAGCAAAAACTATCCTAAATCCGAGCGGATGATTCGTTGGAGATCAACACCAGGCTCAGACCAAATAACATGATTAGAGTTACTCTTGGCACCATATTTAGCCATCCAATCCGCAGCTCTATTTGCTTCTCGGGACACCCATTCAACGTGAACAAGCCAAGGACGAGATAAAAGCTCCTGAATCTTGTGAACCAAATCTGTTACTTCAGATGAATACCCACTTGTAAGCTCATGCATGATGGGCAGAATGTCAAGGCAATCCGTTTCACATATAATATCTCTCAAACCGCAATCCCAAGCTAAAACCAGCCCCCTTCAAGCAGCAAATAATTCACATCTGATTATAAACCAAGGGGGAATACTTCCAGAGCAGCCCGAGATCCAATCTCCCTTAGAATCTCTAATAATACACCCAAATCCTGCTAAATTTGAATCCATATGCAAGCTTGCATCACAATTAACTTTAAAACTATTGCCTACCGGTGGTTCCCAACACAGGCAATTTCGGAGAGACCTAAAGGCATTGCTTCGATTCCTGTAAACCTGTAAGTCCTTGGCGGTGGCCTTGGCCATATACTACTAATATAATATTAATATATTGTTATTATAGTAGTATAATAATATTGGTAAATACTAATAGTAGTGTTTTTTTATTTATACTTTATTTTATTACCCCTTTCCTATTTATTTTACAATACGTTATTAGCACGAAACTCTAACGAAATTTTAGGAAGACTCAAGGTAACAAATTTTCATTATGTTGAAACTCTTTCATCTTGAATATAATGCTTTTGATATATCTGAAAATAATTATTTATCATGGATACTAGATGCTAAAATCCATTTTGATTTAATGGATCTTGAAGATACCATTAAGGTTGAAAATAATACATCCCAAAAGGATAAAGCCAAATCCATGATTTTCCTTCGTCATCATCTTGAAGTATGATTGAAAAATGAATATCCCACATTAAAAGATCCTGCAAATCTGTGGAAAGACCTTGAAGAAAGGTACAATCATCAAATACTTCCTTAAGCCCGATATGTTAGAGAAAACTTTCTCGACCTTCCATGTCTCGAATGTGCTCCTGCAGTAGCAATAAAAAAAAAGAATTTAAAAAATATTCTGAGCTAATTTCTTACTTTCTTGTTGTTGAACGCAACAAAGAGTTGCTCTTAAGAAATCATGAAGCGCGTCCAGCTGGCGCCGCCCCATTTCCTGAAGCAAATGCGGCAAATTATAACCCCAGAAGAGATAAATGGCAAGATTTTGATAACAAGAAAAATTATGGAAGGAAAAGAAATTATGTTCACAAGAAAAGATCTCACCAGAAGTGGGATAAAGAAAGAAACAATGGGCAAAGTATATCAATTGAGGATATATGCTTCCGTTGTGGTAGAAAGGGCCATTGGTCACGTACCTGTCGTACCCCAAGGCACCTAGTTGATCTTTATCAAGCATCATTGAAAAAGGATGACAAAGAAAAGGAAACAAATTTTGTTTCAAATTATGAAAATTCCACCACTCATCATGATGTATCTAATTTCTTTGAGGATTTTGAAGGAAATATTGGCCATTTGATTAATAATGGAATAGTTTAATATGTGTGTTTGTTAAGTATTCATGTGAATAATTTTTTACTGTGCATGTACTTTTACTCATTTTATTATTATCATTATTTGTTTTTGAAGAAAAATGGCAAGGACATATTCTGAAGATATTTGCCTTGCGAATAGTGCAAGTTCGCACACTATTCTTAAAAGTACTATATATTTTACCCATCTTGTGCCAAAAGAAGAATATGTTAATACTATTATTGGCTCGGACAATGTGATAGAAGGCTCCGGAAGAGCTATAATTTTGTTTCCTGGAGGAACAAAATTCATAATAAATAATGCACTATTGTCTACCAAGTCTCTGAGGAACTTGTTAAGTTTTAAAGATATTCGCCGAAATGGATATCATATTGAGACTATGAATGAGGGAAATCACGAGTACTTATGTATCATAACTCATTATTCAAATAAGAAAGTTATATTAGAAAAGTTGTCCTCACTTTCATATGGGTTGTATTATACCAAGATTAGTGCAATTGAATCACATGCCATTGTAAACCAGAAGTTTACTAGCCAAAATGAATTCATAACTTGGCACGACCGATTGTGTCATCCGGGAACAACCATGATGCGGAGAATTATTGAAAACTCCCATGGACATTCACTAAAGAACCAGAAGATTCTTAAAACTAGTGAATTTTGTTGTGCTGCATGTTCTTAAGAGAAGTCAATTTTAAGGCCATCACCAGTAAAGATTGGATTTGAGTCCTCTGAATTCCTAGAAAGGATTCAAGGTGATATATGTGGACCTATTCATCCACCATATGGATCTTTTAGATATTTTATGGTCCTAATAGACGCATCTTCGAGATGGTCACATGTGTGCTTATTATCTTCTTGCAACCTGGCGTTTGCGAGATTACTGGCTCAAATTATTCGATTAAAAGTACAATTTTCAGAAAATCCAATCAAAGCAATTTGTCTTGATAATGCTGGTGAATTTACTTCCCAAGCTTTTGATGCTTATTGTATGGCTAATGGAATAAGTGTTGAACATCCAGTAGCTTATGTTCACACACAAAATGGGTTAGCAGAATCACTTATTAAATGCCTCCAATTAATTGTTAGACCCTTGCTTATGAGAACAAATCTCCCAACCTCGGTTTGGGGGCATGCTGTTTTACATGTCGCAGCACTTATTCGTTTGAGGCCAACGAATTACCATCAGTTCTCTCCTATGCAATTAGCTTTTGGCTAGCAGCCAAATGTTTTTCATTTAAGAATATTTGGATGTGCGATATATGTTCCCATTACACCACCTAATCGTACCAAAATGGGACCCCAAATAAAATTGGGGATATATGTTGGATATGATTCTCCCTCTATAGTGAGGTATCTTGAGATACAAACGGGAGATGTATTTAAAGCCCGGTTTGCGGATTGTCATTTTGATGAAACAAAATTTCCAACATTAGGGGGAGAGAATAAGCTTCCTGAAAAGGAACTTAATTGGAATGCAACATCGTTGATGCATTTAGATCCTCGATCAGGGCAATATGAACTAGAAGTTCAAAAGATTATACATTTGCAAAGAATAGCAAATGAATTGCTTGATGCATTTTCCGATACAAAGAGGATAACCAAATCTTATATACCAGCGAAAAATGTCCCAATTCGAATTGATGTCCCAGTAGGACAAGCAGCCACTGAAGCAAATTCATGCCAGAAGCGTGGCAGGGCGGAAAATGCCCCAATTCGAATTGATGTCCCAGTAGGACAAATAGCCACTTAAACAAATACACGCCAGAAGCGTGGCAGGCCTGTCGGTTCCAAAGATAAAAATTCTCAAAAGAGAAAAGAGGTAAATACTATTCCTGTTGAAAAAGACATAGTAAAGACACCTGCAATTATCCAAAATTCTGATATAATTTTAACGCTAGAAGACGTTCAGGTACCTGAAAATTGTGAAAATGATGAGATCTCGATAAATTATGTCTTTACAGGAGAGAAATAGGACCGAAATAAGACAATTGTCAATGAAATATTTGCATATAATGTGGCATTAAATATCATGCATGAAAGTAAGGATCTTGAGCCAAGATCAGTCGAAGAATATCCACAAAGGAATGATTGGCCAAAATGAAAAGCAGCCATGAAGGCTGAATTAGACTCACTTACAAAACGTGAAGTCTTTGGACCTGTAGTCCATACACCTGAAGATGTAAAACCTGTTGGATACCGACGGGTATTTGTGAGAAAACAAAATGAGAAAAATGAAGTTGTGCGCTACAAAGCCCGACTTGTGGCACAAGGTTTTTCACAAAGACCCAGTATAGATTATGAAGAAACGTATTCCCCTGTAGTGGATGCGATAACGTTGCGTTATTTGGTCAGTTTATCTGCATATCATAAATTGCATATGCATTTAATGGATGTGGTAACAGCCTATTTATACGGCTCATTAGATCGAAATATCTATATGAAAGTCCCTGAAGGACTAAAGATATCTAAACCATCCAGTGAATATTCGCAAGGGTTATACTCAGTTAAATTGCAAAGATCTTTATATGGTCTAAAGCAATCTGGACGAATGTGGTATAATCGTCTTACTGAGTATCTGGCCAAAAACGGATTCATGAATGATGATATCTGCCCCTCTATTTTCATAAAGAAAACTGCATCTGGATTCATTATTATTGCTGTGTACGTTGATGATTTAAATATCATTGGAACTCTTGAAGAGATTCCAACAATTATAAAAACTCTAAAAGAAGAGTTTGAGATGAAAGATCTTGGAAAGACTAAATTTTGTCTCGGCCTGCAGATCGAGCATATAAAAAAGGGATCTTTATTCATTAAACAACATACACAGAAAAGATCTTGAAGAGATTTTATATGGATAAGTCACTTCCCTTGAGTACCCCAATGATCGTAAGATCTTTGGATGTGGAGAAGGATCAATTCCGTCCTAAGGAAGAAAATGAAGATATCCTTGGTCTTGAAGTACCATATCTTAGTGCCATTGGAGCGCTAATGTATCTTGCCAATAATACACGACCCGATATATCATTTGCTGTAAACTTACTAGCAAGGTATAGTTCCTCTCCAACCAGAAGACATTGGAGCGGAATCAAGCAAATCTTTCGATATCTTCATGGAACGGTTGATATGGGATTGTTTTATCCCTATGGATCCAAGACACAACTAGTTGGCTATGCAGATGCTGGCTACTTGTCTGATCCACATAAATGGAGATCTCAAATAGGATATCTGTTCACATATGGTGGTACAGCTATATCATGGAGGTCTACAAAACAGACGATAGCAGCAACCTCCTCTAATCATGCTGAAATACTCGCGATACATGAAGCTAGTCGCGAGTGTTTTTGGCTCAAGAGTTTGATCCAATATATTCTGTCGTCATGTGGACTGATTGATCATAAGATAGCTCCAACTGTCCTGTTTGAAGATAATACAGCATGCATTGCTCAACTTAAGGGTGGATACATCAAAGGTAATAGGACAAAGCATATTTCTCCCAAATTCTTCTTCACTCATGATCTTCAAAATCAAGGGACAATTGATATCCAACAGATCCGCTCAAGTGATAATCTGGCAGATTTATTCACAAAGTCACTCCCAAAATCCTCCTTTGAAAGATTGGTGCATGAGATTGGGATGCGCCGATTTCGAGATATTAAATGATGTTGGCAAGAGGGGGAGACTGTACTCTTTTTTCCTTGGTCAGATTTTCTTCCATTGGGTTTTTCTTGACAATGTTTTTAATGAGGCAGTCTCCATCACAAAGAATATTGTACTCTTTTTCCTTCACTAAAATTTTTCCCATTGAGTTTTCTTTAGTAAGGTTTTAACGAGGCATATTCATAATGGTCATCCAAGGGGGAGTGTTACAGTATGGATGACCACCAATCCTTTATCCAATTAAAAGATGCTTGGATAATACAAACCTTTAATGTAGACAATGTCATCCTTTCCAAAACTTGAAAAAGCTAATCTTGTATAGCTATAAATAAGGCTTTATAGCCTAACGTACGATATACAGCAATAATTAAAAAATACTCTTTCTCTCTCTTTCTTACACTACAAAGCATTTCTTTATTTTTTCTCTTCATATACTACTAATATAATATTAATATATTATTATTATAGTAGTATAATAATATTAATAAATACTAATAGTATGTTTTTTTATTTATATTTTATTTTATTACCTCTTTCTTATTTATTTTACAACCATTTAAGAATTCTAAAATTTGCATTGCGATTCCGTATCTTCCGTTATGGCTACTACGTAGTAAGTAATGATTAGGTAAAGGTAAACCGTGAGATAAGGTTTTCATTTCAAGTGTATATATATAGTCTTTAAACTATTACAAGCAACTTCGTTTTCTTTTCTTAATGTGAACTATTAGGATAAAAATACTGCACAAACGCAATATAAAATTTACTCTAACCAACCAGCATTATTAATTTGGGTAGCCAAATAAACAATGGCAAGAATTAATTTTTGGTGATAAATGAATAATAGTAAGGGTTGAAAATTTGATTTAAGAATTCTAAAATTTGCATTGCGATTCCGTATCTTCCGTTATGGCTACTACGTACGCTTCGAATGCCATCAAATTGAGTCAACTAAACGAATCTTACACACAAAAAGAATTGCTTCTGTTATGAAAGAAAGAATGAATAATATGATGTATGGTTCAATTATCAATTTTCCCTTTACGTAAGTATCCAAATTGTTCCCTCAATCCAACTACAAGAAAACACGTTGTAAAGCGAAAACAAGAATAATAATAATAATAATTAGATACCAAAATGGTATTTGAAAGTATATATCGCTAACAAAAATAATTTTAAATTATAGATACGATGAAGATTTAAAAGATTTTTTGTATTTATAAAACAATTTTTACATTTGATTTGAATTTGTGTGAATATTTAAATAACTATTTTAAAGGTATATATAAAAAATGTTTAATTACTTTGTTGATCCTTATAGTTTTGTAAAATTTTCAATTAGGTTCCTATACTTTTTTTTTCTTTTTAATTGAGTCCTTACACCAAATTATTTTTTCAATTAGGTCCCTTTTAACAGTAATTGATTTAATTATATAGGGGCCCAATTAAGAAAAAAAATTGGTATAGAGACCCAAATAAAAAGAAAAAAAAAGTATAGAGATGTAACTAAAAATAAAATTTGGTGCAAGAACTCAATTAAAAGAAAAAAAAATATGGAGACCTAATTAAAAATTTTGCGAAACTATAAAAACTGACAGAGTTGTTTAATTTGTCGATATAAGTGTTGTTTAATTTAATAACTAATTTTTAATGTATATAATTGTCTTACCAAGATTTGTTGTTAGGTATAAGCTATGGATAGCTGCAATGAATATCAGAAAGAATAATAAATCAATGTAATTACAAGTATTTGTACATTCTTTACTGCACCCAAAGGCAGATTGTTGCAAAACAATATAAATAATACACAAAACACTTCAATGGGAAAAAAATTTTCTATGTTTCAAATGTTACATCCTTGAAGAATTGTAACTATATGCTCCATTTGGAGATTGTTTTTCTCAAAAAAAATCAATGAATACATTATAATCCCCTCCACTTCCACGAGGGTAATTTCGTCATAAATGCCAATCTCCCACTATAATCTTAATCTATGCCTTGTATTGATTATACACAAAAAACCTTCTATCTGTTCCTTCCCTAAAACGGAAACTCATACCTTTTAGTGAAATGAGAAGAACCCTAACACAAATGTCCCTTTAGATTCTTCAGCAGCCACATCAAACTTGGCTTGAAACAAAGGAAGAAGCAACATTCCCACCATAACAACATGAATGAGCTTTTTCCTTTTTTTAACCTTTTCTTAAATACAGTGCCATTTTTAACATAATACACATTGTGAAGAACCCCAACCAATTTTAACTACGTATCAAAAAATCCAGTGTACTATCTTTGCGAGTCGAGGCCGATTCGATGATCAAGTTTCAGTGCTGTGATCATCTCCTGAGACTTGTTACATACACAACCGGGGAAGGGATTCGCGAAGAAATTCTCCTCGATTCTTGGCGACTCGCCTACCTGTCTAAGATAAGGAGCACCTAGCCTATTAGAATGCAAGTTCATCACCTCAGAAGAAAATGCTTCCCATTCCATGGAACCTTCATCCAATTGATCAATCAGTCTCACAAAATTCAATCTGAAAAAGAAATGAAAAAGATTATATGTCAGTGACAAATACCATTTCCATGTAAAAATTTCTAAGGTCCCATTTGTTGCAACATTTCTAAGGTACCATTTCTAAAAGAACTTTGTGAACTGACCTGTCAGGATTGATAGTTTTCCTGAATCCTTCAAACCTCCTATGGCCCTGCACAGCCTTTGCCATGTTTCCATCATAAGTATAAACAAACACATCACTCTCCAATGCCACGATATAATCCAAGGCAGCGAGCCGGTTCTGGTATGGCTTGAAAGGCTCCAGCTCCTCCTCAGTTGCAAGAGTAGAGTGAGTGAAGACATTAGGGTACTCTGCCCTAAATGCCGCCATGCTATTGCTACCATATATAGGCCCGGCGACAATGTAGATTGTCGTCGATGAAGGGTACCCCATTGCCTTCAAGAAAACGGCTGCCTCTCTTGGTGACATAGGGCATCCACCAAGCAATCTTTTCTCCACACTATCAATCTCTTTTTCCTTCCAATGCTTCACTTCATATCTCATAACCCTTAGTTCCTCTGCTTCCTCTGCTGTTAGATTGTGGCTGCAGCCAGTGAAAGCTAGCATGTCTTTCTCATATCTACAAAGTAAGCAAAAACAAAGTAGGAAGCCTTAGTTTGATTGTTGATTAAAGTCTTGTAAATAAATTAACAAAAAAGAAAAAGCAGAGCTTCACTCTATAACTAGAGTCAAGAAAACTTTCATGCCTCGATCGGTAACAATTTGTCCATTTTTTTAGTTGATATAATGCAGAAAATGTTTCTGTTGTGATACAAATTTGTCCATTTTTTTAGTTGATCCAAAAACTGGTGAAATAGAAACAAAGATAGTGACACGATCTTACTGTCCTATTTCTATCTTGTGTATCTACTGAACTTGGTGAGACCAACAAGACAACAAAAATAAGCAAAGAGAATTAAGTGAAGAACAAGAAAACACCTTAAATGAAGGGCAATATATCGTTCATTATTGGTTCTTAGCCTGTTCACCAGTGTCCTTCCTAGCTCTTCAATCTCTGTTGTGTACCTGAGAGCTTCGTAATTGGCACGGCATCGAAGCCTCTGAATTGAGGAAGCAATGCCATTGTTGGCAAGTCTAGAATCCGTGTGAGTAAACTGTATGACCTTGTGTCGCTTCAACAGTGGTAGAATCTCTCCTCTGTAGTAACTAGCCTGCAAAATGAAGAAGCATCTAAGCCACCATTGCGCCCACTAAGAAAAGCAAGAATTGTTTCAAGGTAATCAAACTCAAGAGACCACCTAAGCTGAGCTTAGCTAAACTTTGTTCATAAAACTCGACTCATAAACTCGATTTGGAATCTAAGAGTCTACAACATCCGAATCGATGATGAAAAAATCAACAATGTGAAACTTAATAAGATACAAACCATATGCATGATCTAAAAACAACAACTTTTTATTTATTTTCTAACGAGTCTGTTGCACTTTACTCCCTAAAACATAGCTTTCACTTTAGAAGAGCCGAATCATTGCAGAATAGAATTGTTTCCCAAACACACCTTTGACCAAGAAACTGGGGCCTTGAGAAGTGGCTTGACAGATGCATACTTAACCGGCAAATACTCAACTATGTCAATGTCGTCTTTCAAAACTTTCATGAAGTGCCTCCAATCAAAAATATCTTTAAAGTCACTGAAATATATTAGGGACGTTATATTTTTGGAAAATTGATAACATGAGGATTTAAAATCATCAATGTCACACTTTATACATAAAAAACTGGAATTGGGAATTTACCTTGGATCAGTCCAGAATGAATCATGATCAAGGGAAGGAAGAACAAGTGTGGCATTCATTACTTTTGCCACTGCAACCATATCACATATCTGCATTTTAATCAAGCTTCATAGGATTAGCATATTAACATAAATATCAATATTCATTTTGGCAAAAGAAAAAATGACTCACTTTTGTATCAAATTACAGGATAAATTATATTAACCTTTCCTGTGGTGTGCTTAGGTGATATTACATTTACATATAATCATATAACTAAAGCAAAATTAAGAGTCTTCTTAAATCTTACCCCAGTTCTCATTTGATTCAATCCACCATTGGCATGAACAAGAAGATAGCCATTGGTCTTTTTTGATTCTGAAATTATTAAAATGTGCAATTACATGTGAGACAAGTGAATCAAACGCAATAAGTATAGATAAACATATAAAGACAAATATATAATATACATACTGGGTCGATTCTTGGGTCTGGAAATGCATTTGTAATAGTTGTCACTATTTGGTTTCCTCCATATTTCTGGAATCTATTAAAAAATTGAACCAAAAAAAAAAATAAAAATAAATAAATTAAATTTATTGGTCAGAGCCACCACACTTAGAACACTACCCATTCAATTTTCAGTATCCGTGTTGCCAGTAGGCGCCCACTATACAAACTGACACGTTCTAATAACGAGTCAAAATTTTGAAAAGAAAAAATGGCCTAAGAAACTTCCAAATATTACTACGAGACAATTCAACTTAATCACAAAATCAAAACTTCAACACCAAGAAAATCACAACTCCAAAATAAAAACGACTTTTTAGCACACAATCGTTAGATTCATTCCTAGTTAAGTAATTACTTTTTGACACCAAACTAAACCGAGACTCAATATGATGAATAATGGTTAACAACCAAATTAGCACTTTTTTTTTTTAATTTTTAACCTTTTTTATTTATTTAACCACTAAACTTTGTCTCCATAAAAGAAAAGTAATAAAATAGGGGGAAAGGAAAAAAAGCTGTGACTCCCCAAAAGAGGGTAAAAGACAAATAGCTTTATTGGTAGAAACGTGATTGAGAGGGAAAGGGACAAAAAATCAGTAACGGCTAACCTCTCAAGGATATTGCAAAAATGTTAAAAATAAAACCAACGATATCAACGAAATATTGTAATAAATAAAAAATCTAGAGAGATGAATCTTATCTGCTTTAACGATACATTCATTTGTAACTCTGTTAAAAATATAAAATGCACCGAATCACCAAAGCTTGAAAAAAAAAAATGCCAAAATCACCACTATTATAATCTTTCTACCTCAGCTTTTTTTCCCACCAAATTGAAAAAAAAAAAACACAAAACAAAAAGGGTTTGAGCAACCCAGACAAGGAAAATGAGAAAACAAGCTTAAAGTATATTCCCTTTTAGACGCACACGAGAAAAGAATTAATCTTAAATTCACCTTAAAATCATTTTACAACACAAAACCTCTATTTTTTTTTTTAAATTGAATTAGTTAGTTATCTATTAAGTATTAACACAAACATTAAGTGTTGGAATAAAACAGTTTTCCAGAAACGTGACTAAGAGGGTGAAGATTGAAGAAGAATTAGAATAGAATAAAACAAAGACTTACTTCGATCCTCTCAAGAACCCTTTTGGGCATTGAAGTTTGAGTCTCCGTGGTGTCGGTTTCCGTAACAACCTTCTGCGCCGATATCCAATCGTGTTTGAACCTCTGCAATATCAACTGCCCGTTCTCGATGCTCTTTCCGTTCATCTCAACCATCCCTCCGATCATCGAAACCTTCACGAAAAGCGACACCACCACCATCACCATCATCGCCACCAAGATCTTCCTCCCTATCTTCCTCCCGCTCCTCATGGATTGGATCGTCACCAGCATCCACAGGAACGCGTGTTCGAACCGCACCAGAAGCGACTCCACCGGCAGGTGGCGCGTGCGGTGGACCAGGTACCGCGTGATTGGGTGCAGCGCGTGGTGGTGGTGGTGGTGGTGCGGAAACGACGACGACGATGAAGGATTGTCGTCGTCGTCGTCGCGGTTGTCGGAGAAATCGGAGAAGCTTGAAGAGTGTTGTTGCTGTTGCGGTTGGTTTTGGGGGTTGGGGTCGCCGTCGACGAGGACGAGGTTGTTGTTGTTGATGGTGGTGGAGTCGGCGACGCGACGGCGAGTGGTGGTGGGGCCCGGTGCGACCCTTGGGCTTGTGCTTGATGAGCTCGCGGCGGCGCCGCCGGACGACATCGTGGCTTTTGTTTCGGTGACCGATGCCGAAGCAAACACAATAAAAAAACAAATAATAATTAATTTTTAAAAAATAAATAAATATAAGAAGTTAACTAAATGTGTATGTTTATTGTTTCCGGTTTGCGGTTTTTGCAAACAATGATGGAGAAAGCGTTTTTGTTGAAATGAGAGAAAGAAAGAAAGATAGAGAGAAAGAGAGAGAGGGTTTCCGAAATCTGAGGGGGAAGTGGGAGAATGTGAATTTGTGTTGTGCTAAATTTCTGCGTTTTCTATATTCTCATGGTTTCATTTCATATATATAGTGTTTATGCTTTGCTTTGATTTTCCCCATGTTCGCCTTCATGTGACAATCCACTTTAATTGACTCTTTTGCCCTCCTTTTCCTTCCCTTATTTCTATTTTCTACTATTTACTTATATTCTTCCCCTTATTTGGATAATCTCATTCATTTCATTTTGACTCCAATAATTGCCATTATGTACATTCTTTTATTTTTGATATTAAAAATATTAATAAAAAATTAT
>NC_029786.2:89801773-89812070 GCF_000816755.2 Arachis ipaensis
AAAAAAAAAAAAAAAATCATCTGTCACTCAATAAAACTAAACTGAGATTTTTTTAAAAAACTATTTTCTGTATTTATTTTCTTCTTTGTTTTTAATATTCTATTTTATAAAAAAAAATCATCTGTCACTCAATAAAACTAAACTGAGATTTTTTTAAAAAACTATTTTCTGTATTTATTTTCTTCTTTGAAATTATTTTTTAATATTTTCATCTTAATATTGTTTTGAAATCATAATTATTTTTCTTTTCTTCTAATTGGTAACAATATAATTTTAATTCACTATCCGAATATTGTTTTGAAATCATAATTATTTTTCTTTTCTTTTCTTAATATGCATTTTGTTAATAACAACTCACGAATTAATGTTATTTTTTTTTTGTCCTTTTAAAAAATTCAATACAAAATAAGATATCTTAATTGTACAAGTTTTAATTGAATTCTTCTTTATAATAAAGAATCAATTTAATTAAATAAACCTAAAGCGTTTATATAGTTATTTTTATGATTAAAAAAATCTGATAATTTTTCAAGACGCAAAAAATTATTGATAAAGAGATGTATGATGAATTACGAAAGATTTTTTTAGATACACAATTTTTATATTTTTCTATTTTTTTATTAATTATCTTATAGTTTGATATTTAAAAACAAAAAAATAAAAAAAATTTATTTCTTTTGACCTTTGATTATTTGTAGGAAAATAAATGTCTCTTCATATTTAGATTCATATTTTGGCCTATCATTTAAAAAAGATGAAGACAAACATAAATATCCATAATATTTAAGCAAAATTAATCTTTTAAAAATAACTAACATGCATTTTAATTTATATATAATATATATATATATAAACTAACCAATTTAGATCAGTACAATAATTATTTTATTAGTCTGTTTAAGTAAGTATTGAAACAAATTTAAATGTTGTCTTATATAAACAACAATTCATTGGTATGTTCCGTTCAAGGATACTTTCTCTGAGTTATAGCTCGAACGTGCGTCTTCTCGGCTGATTACTTCTTACTCAAGAGGTGTTCTTCGGAACTCCGACGACCTTGACGTGGAATTTGCAAAAGAGACTCTGACGCTCAAGTCAATAAGTTTTTTAAGAATATAAGGAGTTTTGAAAATAAAATCGGTATGTGGATTTTGCTATAGCTCAGTCTCAGTGGAATTGTCTTATTTTCATTTGAGGTTGTAGTTGTTTATATAGACCTGAGAGGGCTGAGCTTTGTAACGGTCTGAGAAGATAATGTTCGGGATTCTTAGGTTAGTTTTCCATATCTTCGGTTATGTTGTTTAATGGTGCGGAAATCTCGGCTCTTGAATATTCTGAGGAGTTCTATTCGGTTGTGCCCAATGCTCAGTCAATGATTCTGTAGCCGAGGTTATTGGTATAGTACACAGCCCCCAAGCTTATCCTGTAAAAAACAGGTTGAGCTTCTTTTTTCTCGACTGCAGAATTTTGCGTATGAAGACGTATTATCTGCATGGGCCCTAAGTTCAACTTGTTTTTTTTTTTGGCTTGTGTTATTGGCTGGCGTTTGGTTTCAATTTTTGTTGTCTCGTTTCCGCTGGTTGTGGGAGAACGTGCGGGTGTTCGGAGTTGAAAAAGTGTCTTAGTAACTTCTTTGTTCCCTTTCACCCTATCCGTTTGTCTTCTATTCAAGTAATAACGATGAGTAAAAAAGGTTAGTACATTGTTCTTTCACTTTCACTGCTATACTGTCTCTTTACTTTTTTCTTGTCGTGGTATGGCTAGAAAGGACAAGATTGTGGTGGATAAGGATGATCCATACGGTTGGGTAGCCAGTGATGTGAAGAGTCGTGCGTCGATTTTTAATATGGTTGAACCTGTTTCTCAGTTAAACAACTGTAGGTGGGTCAGGAATGGAGAACGATTAGGGATAAGGATTCTGCCTTGTGGTGAGGATGATAGGGTTTGTGAACGTAGGTCTGACTGGTCGTACTTCTATGTTTATACTTGCATGTTGACCGAGCTAGGCGTGAGGTTTCCATTTTCTGATTTTGAGTGTGGTGTGTTGTCGCAATTGAACTGTGCTCCTACACAGTTGCATCCAAACTCCTGGGCTTTCGTCCAGGATTTTTTGAGTGTTTCTTGGAGTATCTTGAGTGTTACCCTTCGTTAGGTTTATTTTTTTTTCCTTGTTCCAGGCCAAGGGGGTGTGGAGGGGAGGTTGGGTGAATTTGAGCAGTCACCCTGGTCAAAGTATATTTAGTTTGTATAAGCAGTCTTTCAAAGATTTTAAAGAGATGTTCGTTAAGGTGCAGATTGAGGAGGAGTTTTATCCTTTATTTTTAGACTCTTTAATGGTTGAAAGGTTCCCTGTATATTGGTCTTCCGAACCAAAGCAGATTCTGGATTGCGAGGATAGGGTAAAGAGTGAAGATTATGTGTTGGATTTTCTGATTTCTGCGATGTCTTTGTCTGAGTTGTTGTCGATATCTAGTATTTTGAAAAGAGGCTATTGAGGAGTATCTAGGTAATCTAGTGTGGTATTCTGGTTTCTGGTGTTTTTTTTCTTTTGTATTGAGTTTTTGTTGGTGCTGGTGTGTTTTCTTTTGTTCTAGGTGAAAAGACTTCTACTCTTACCACTGCTAATTTGAAAGCATTTGTGTCGAAGGCTAAGAAAAAAGAAAAGGAGGGTTCCTCAACTAATGTGAAGGAGAGCGAAATTGTTGTGGGTCGTTCAGTTGCTGATGATAGTCTGAAAAGGAAGAGGGGTGATGGGTCGTCAAGGTCCTTGATCTTACTGGCGTTAATGAGAATGTTGGGACATTTACTATTGAAGAAATCAACTCGGCGCATGAGAGCCAGGTTGTTCTTCATGGCTACAAGGATGGTCCGGAGCTGCTCTTTGTGGTCTGCTGGGTATCCCCTCATGGCTGTTTCCGATGAGTTTGCGCAGGTTGAGTCTGATGTGAAGATAATTCACAAAGCTGGGGAGACTGGGGTGGCTCGGTATCTTCAGGTGAGTATATGTGAAATTTTTTGTTACGTTCCCTCTGTGTGGTTGTTGAGTTTATTTTTCTTGTTTTAGGTTATTGGGGCTCGATTGATGTCCATTGATCGGACTTCTGAGCTGGATGCTATCCTTGAGGTTGATAATTTGGCTGCTTTGAAGAAGTTGAAGGTTTCTTTGCAAGAAAAAGATGAGAAGATGGTTAAGTTAAGAACTTAGCTGAAGAACTTGAAGGAGAAGTTGAAAGAGTCGGGTACTGAGCTTAACAAGGTGAAGGAGGATCTAACTTTAAGTGCTGCTGAGAATGAGAAGTTGAATGTGAGAATTTCCGAGCTTGACGAGGAGATCCTGGCTGCTTTTACCATGGGCTTTGACCGAGCTGTTAACCAGATTGGTGTTGTAGCGCCTGGTGTTGATGTTAGCAAGCTGGATGTTACGAAGATTGTCAGTAATGGTCAATTGGTTGATGATGGAACGTTGGGCAAAAATCAGGATGAAAGTGTGTCAGTAGAAAAGGCTGATTAGTGTTTCCTTTTGTGCAGGATTTGACTTTATTTTGTATTTTGATAGCTCGCTGTGTGAACAGCTCGGTTTGACTGTTGTTTGTTTTGCGAAACATATATTTGGAGTGCTGACTTGTCATGCACAATGTTTATTCCCGCTAGGGTTTGTTTTTGTTAATTTGTAATGAGGAAAGAAAAATGGTTTAGTATACACTTTTATTTGACTTTCGACAAACTTGGTACATGAAGTGATGCGGGGTGGGGGACCTCATTAAAACCTCTCCGAGAAAAAATTCATGGTGGGAAAACCTCGTTAGTAGGAAAAAGAGTGTCTCTCCGTGTCCTCATCACGTTAGACAAAGTAACTTCTTAGAGATGAAACGTTCCAGATACCGGGGATGTCGTCCCCTTGCAGTGTTTGTAGGGAATATGCTCCTTTCCCAAGCACTTTGTGTACTCGGTATGGTCTATCCCATGTTGCGGCGAGCTTCCCATATGTTGGTGGTTTCCTGGCTTCTTCTATTCATCGAAGGACGAGGTCTTGCTCGGGGAACGTTCTTGGTTGCACTTTTTTATTGTATTTTCTTTTGATTATTTCTTGCATTGCTTTTTGTCGTAGTCTCGCGTTTTCTCTTACTTCATCTATTGTATCGAGCTCTGTCTCCCTTATGTTGTTGTTGTCGGACGTTGTATGCTTGGTTCTTATTGAGACTACGGCAATTTTGACTGGTATTATGGCATCGTAGCCGTAGACTAATCTAAAGGGGGTTTTCTGTGTAGTTGTTTGTTTTGTTGTGTTGTATCCCCATAGGAGTTCAGGGATTAGCTCGGCCCATGCTCCCTTGGGGTTGCCGAGCTTTTTCTTTAGTGCCTGGAGGATGACTTTTTTTTGCGGCCTCTGCGAGTTTGTTTGTTTGTGGGTGCTCTACCGAGGAAAAGTGGTGTTTGATTTTGAAACCCTGCAAAAATCTTGACAAGTTCTGGTTGGTGGATTGCCGACCATTGTCAGTGATGATTTCATGTGGTATTCCAAAGCGGCAGATAATGTTTTTCCATATGAACAATCTGACTTTATCAATGCTTATTTTTGCTAAAGGTAAGGCTTCGATCCATTTTGAAAAATAATCTATTGCTACGAGTAAATATTTTACCTAGCCGAGGGCTTTTGGGAATGGGCCGAGGATATCGAGCACCCATTTGTGAAAAGGCCAGCTTACCTCCGAGGTGTGTAACAGCTCGGATGGATTGTGTATTACTGTGGAGTGCTTTTGACAACTGTTGCATCTCTTTACTTTGCTGATGCAGTCTTGTTTCATTGTTGGCCAGTAGTATCTGGCCCTGGTTATTTTGGATGCTAAGCTCATTCCCCCTATGTGGTTGCCGCACACTCCTTCGTGGACCTCGTCCATGATGATGTTAGCTTCTTCCTTGTCCACACGGCATAGCAGAGGTTGAGAGAAACCCCTCTTGTATAGGTTGTGACCTAATAAGGTGTAAGATGCTGCTATTTTTTTGAATGTTTTTGAGTCTGTCAGTCCTTCAAGAATGTTCCCTGTCTGCAAGTATTGTTTGTATGGTGTTCTCTAGTCGTGTTCCTGTGATATGGAAAAAATAGATTTGCTACTGAAGCTCGGCTCAGCGATTGTTAGTTGAGATATAATAGATTCTTGCGTAGCTTTCCTAGTTGTTGCTAGTTTTGATAGTGCGTCCACTCGGGTATTCTGTTCCCGAGCTATGTGTGACTTGTACTGATTGAAATTGAGAAATAAGATCTTTTACCATTGAGTGATACTTTTCTAGTAGCTGGTCCTTTACCCGAAAGTGTCATGTTACCTGTTGTACCACTAGTTGTGAGTCACAGTATACTTGAAGGTGGGTGATGTTCAGTGACTGCGCCAGTCTTAACCCTGCGAGCAATTCTTCGTACTCGGCTTGATTGTTGCTTTCTTGAAAAGTAAACGGAATTGACTGCTCGGTATGTAAGTCGTATTTGTTGGTGAGTAGAACACCTGCTCCTGATCCTTCTGCATTTGAGGCTCCATCAACGTATAGTTTCCATGTGTAATGTTGTTCTGACTGCTCGTCCAATTTAGCTATAAAGTCCGCCAAGAATTTTGCTTTTATTGCTGTCCTTGGTTCGTAGGTGATATCAAATTCTGATAGCTCGATCGACCATTTTGTCAGCCTTTCGGAGACCTCAGGACTTGTTAGGATTTGGCGTAGGAGTTGGCTGGTTTTAACCACGATTGTGTTACTTTGAAAGTAGAGTCGTAAACGTCTTGCTGTGACTACCAGTGTGTACACCAACTTTTCCAGTGGTGGGTATAGTAGCTCGGCGTGTTCTAACATCTTGCTAACGAAGTATACTGGATGTTGTTGCCCTCCTGTTTTTGTAACCAAGACCGAGCTTATGGCGTTAGTAGAAATGGATAAATAAATTAGTAAAGGCCTACCTAGGCTTGGTTTTTGCAGAATTGGTAGGGATGAAAGTATTAGTTTGAGTTTTCGGAAGGCTGCTTCACATTCGGCGTCCCATTCAAATTTTCGCTGCTTCCTTAGTATATTGAAGAAGTGTTGTGAGTGTGCAGAAATTGCTAGGAGAAATCAGGATAAAGCGGCCAGTCTACCATTTAGTTGTTAAACTTCCTTCACTGTTTGAGGGCTTCTCATCTTTATTATTGTTTCAAATTTTTCTGGGTTTGCTTCGATCTCTGGATGTCAACATGAAGCCGAGGAATTTTCCTCCTTTTACTCCAAATGCACATTTCTCGGGATTAAGTCTCATGTTATGTTTCCTCAGTTGTGTGAAAATTCTTCAATATCGGGTCCGTAGTTTTCAGGCTGTTTTGTTTTTACCACCATGTCATCGACATATACTTCGAGATTTCTTCCTATTTGTTTGGTGAAGACTTTGTCCATGAGTCATTGGTAGGTGGCACCCGCATTTTTATGTCCAAAAGGCATGACCTTATAACAATAGTTCCCCATTTCAATGATAAATTCTATTTTATCCTGATCTTTGGGGTGCATTAGGATTTGATTGTACCCTGAATATGCATCTAAGAAACTTAAAACATTATATCCTGATGCATTATCTACTAGTTTGTCAATGCAGGGGAGGGAATATGCATCTTTGGGGCATGCTTTTTTTAGATTCGTAAAGTCTACGCACATGCGCCATTTACTTGAAGCTTTTCTTACCATTACTACGTTGGAAAGCCAGGTTGTGAAGCGTAGCTCTTTTATGAAGCCGGCCTCTAAGAGTTTCTTGGTTTCTTCTAGGTAGGCTGACCTTTTTTCGTTGCCCATGATACGTTTCTTTTGTGCTATAGGTCGGATCTTTGGATCGATCTGTAGTTTGTGGCAAATGAAGTTTGGATCAATTCCTGACATGTCTGCCGGGGTCCATGCGAAGAGGTCAGCATTTATTTGCAATATGTCCGTTATATGTCGTTTGATACTTGCAGGAAGTGAACTGCTTATGTAAGTGACATGATTATCATTGGAGTTTAGGATTACCTTCTCGAGGTCATCTGTTGGAGATAGCCTATTGTGTAGGTCCTTGCGAGGATCGAGGTCAGCCGCTTCTGATATGTTTGACACATGGAGGGTTTCCCTCTGGAGCTCGGTCTCTGGATTTCTTTCTGTTTTGATTTTCAAACTCTCGTGGTAGCATTGCCGAGCTTGGATTTGGTCGGAGTACACAGTTGCTGTTTGGTCGTCATTTGCCTGAAATTTAACACAAAGATGGACAGTGGATACGATAGCGCAAAAGGAGTTTAAAGACGGCTGCCCAGGATTATATTATATGGGCTTGGGCAGTCGATGACTAGGAACAGGACATCTTTTGTTCTGCATAGGGGGTGGTTTCCTATTGTTACTTTCAACCACACGCTTCCCAGGATGGAAACTCGTTCTCCTGAGAAGCCGACCAATTCTCCTGAAGAGGACTGCATTACATTTGCGATGAGTTTCATCTTTTGGAAGATTGAGTAAAAGAGGACATCTGCGCTGCTGCCAGGATCGAGCAGTACTTTTCTTACAAGATCTCCTGCTTGGATTGATATCACTACAGGATCGTCAAGGTTGGTAGTTGTTAGTTTGTGATCATCTTGCCCGAATGTTATTGTGGGTATGGCCGGTGACCTCGTGGTTGTCTCTTCTGCCCTCTGGACTACTAACATGGCTCTGTAACTTCATTTTCTTGCGGAGTTTGTATTTCCGCCTCCTGTGAATCCTCCCGAAATGCAGTTTATAACTCCCCTTGTTGGTGGTGGTTGTGGCCTTTTTTTCTGTAGTGTGCTGATTCCGCTCTGGTTGAGGATCGGTGTTTGTTTGAGTTTGTTTTATTCAGCCGCCTATGTACTTGTCCAGGTGACCTTGTCTGGCTAACCTCTTGAGGAGGTCCTTGGCGATTACGCACTCATCGGTTGTGTGGCTGAATTTTTGGTGAAAGGTGCAGTGTTTCGATTTTTCGACGTATCTTTGGTCTTGATACAAGCCTGCTCGGCTGGGTGGCTTGATGATCTTGGCATTCAGTATTTCCTTGATGATGTCTTCTCTTCTGGTGTTGAATTGGGTGTAGGCGCCATATTTTGGTGTTATTTTGAAAGGTTTCCTATTGTCTTTATGATTTGGCGTCTTGGGGTGTTTCTCCTCTTCTCGCCGGGTTGTTGTTTTTCTGCTCGCCGAGCTTCCCTAAGCTCTTCAATTTCCATTTGTCCCGCCGCTTTTTCGCAGAACTCCTCCAAGGTCTTCGGTTTGGTTACAGCTATTGTTTCCTGAAATTTGCCTGGTCTCAGGCCGCTCTTCAGTGCGTGGAGGTGTACCTTGGGGTCGAGGTCAGGTATTTCCACGGTTGCCTTGGCAAATCTGGTCATATAGTCTTTTAAACTTTCATGCTGTCCTTGTTTAATGGTGTTGAGGTAATCTGACCCGTGGACATATATCCTCGAAGTTGCAGAATAGTCAATAAAGGACCTCACCAAATCCTTGAAGCTAGAGATGGAACCTGCAGGAATCTTTGAAAACCAAAGTAAAGTAGCACCGTCTAAATAAGTTGGGAAAGAACGACAAAGTACAGGATCAGAGGCACCGTTAAAGAACATCATGGATTGAAACTTTTTTATGTGCACCCGTGGATCGCCGAATCCTTCATAAGGTTTTAGCCCGGTGGGAAGTACGAAATTTTTGGCATCTGAACGCTCATGACCTCCTCCGAGAAGGGGTTGTCAAGTGTGAGTTTCTCCTTCCGGGGGGGGGTGATCTCCAAAGGCTCGGCTTCCCGAGCATGAGAAGTATTTCCAGCTGGGGTTTTAGACGACTGCTCGGCTACTTTTTGGACTTCAGTCTGAAGGTCCGTGATCATGGCTAGTAGCTCTGCTTGTGAGGGTTGTGGTATCCTGTTGTTTGCCATTAAGCGAAAATTTGAAACCCTGCAAAACAGAACAAGAGTAGGGTAGAGAAAAGTGGGGTTAGTTGCTTTGAACTCCAAGCCCCACGGTGGGCGCCAAATGTTCCGTTCAAGGATACTTCCTCCGAGTTATAGCTCGAACGTGCGTCTTCTCGGCTGATTACTTCTTACTCAGGAGGTGTTCCTCGGAACTCCGACGACCTCGGCGTGGAACCTGCAAAAGAGACTCCAACGCTCAAGTCAGTAAGTTTCTTAAGAATATAAGGAGCTTTGAAAATAAAATCAGTATGTGGATTTTGTTATAGCTCAGTCTCAGTAGAATTGTCTTATTTTCGTTTGAGGTTGTAGTTGTTTATATAGACCTGAGAGGGCTGAGCTTTGTAACAGTCTGAGAAGATAATGTTCGGGATTCTTAGGTTAGTTTTCCATATCTTCGGTTACGTTGTTTAATGGTGCGGGAATCTCGGCTCTTGAATATTCTGAGGAGGCCTATTCAGTTGTGCCCAGTGCTCGGTCAATGATTCTGTAGCTGAGGTTATTGGTATAGTATAGGTTAAACTTTTAAATAAAATTTCGATTCATAACAAATTAGTCTTTAACCTACCTGACTGAAAGATACTGTAGATAACAAAAAAAATGTATATAAAAAATAACCATAAATAGTTTTAATTTCAAAATACATATACATATTAAATATATTCCACAAGACAAAAAAAAAAAGAAAAAAGAAAAGAAAAGAAAAAACATGCCGATATTTGTCCAATTTTAATAAGGTTGGAAGGGATGGATTCACAGCGTATAATTTTCGTTACAACTTTAATTTCTTCTTAACAAGTTTGATAAATGTGTGTAAAGGACTAAAGGGGCTTAATAGTCAAACCGAATTAATTAAATTTACTTTCATACTGTGGGATGACTTGAAAGATAAACTATAATTGGGTCTAATTGTTGTTAACCTGTAGGCGATGGATTTTCTTCCTTTTTCTTTTCTTTTTCATTGGGTGCATTTTCTTGTTGGCGTTTTCTTTTTCTCAATTTTAGAGATATATCATATACATATATGGGTCTTCTAATCACTTTTTAGTAGCCCATTGGAAAGAAAGAAAGGAAATAAACAAAGTAATCCTGCATGAGTGGCTGTTAATTAGAGGGAATTGAAAGATGATGTGTACAACGTTTCTTTCTACTAAATAAGAGGAAAAGTTGTAAAGTTTATTTTATTTTATTTTATTTTTATTTTGGGAAAAGTTACAAAGTTAGCCAGAAAAAGACTTTGAGATGCTTAGTCCTTAGCTTGTTTGGATTAATGTTTGTAAAAAGGGATTTCAATTGACCTGATTTTATAAAATTAATTTCAATCAAAATTTTAAGTTAACTTGTATCTATATGACTATA
>NC_029786.2:89813009-89813639 GCF_000816755.2 Arachis ipaensis
TATTATTTATCCAAAAGAATAATAATAGAAATTTGTTATAACAAAAATAATTATAATAGAATAGAAACTATCTTTATATAATACTAGTTAAAATCCTTTTGAAAAGTGTAATTACAAAAAGATCATATATAAAATATAGTATAAACAAAAAAGGGAGGGAAAAAATTAATGTTTCAATGACAAAATGGTAATATAAGTTATATGAAGCTTGAATGTTGAGTCCCCAATCAAGAAGCAATAAGTTATCGCTTCAAAAACTGGGATTAGGAGCGAAATCAATTTTCCAGAAAGACAATAAAACATCTTTGCACAATCCTGCTCAATTCTCTTTAAATATTAATTATTGAATAAAGTAAAATGTATAATAATTAATAATTTAAAATTTCAAAAAGGTCAATTCTCTTTGCATTATTTTGCATTTTGTGTAGTTTCTTGACCATACTCAAAATTGATTATCGAATAAGAACCAATTTACGAAGAATACACTTTTTTTTTTTTACTTTTTCTAGATTATTTTACTCTAATAATAATTTTTTTTTGACAAAAAATTACCATTATATATATAATCAATTTCATAAGAAACCAACTTTATAATTGCAATCCCGCTAACAAGCGGTACGGTGCAATTAA
>NC_029786.2:89813652-89814823 GCF_000816755.2 Arachis ipaensis
CTAAGGGAGAAACATCTAAAACATAAGAAAAAAATCCAAAAATTTAAGAGAAAAAGCGTCTAAAACTAGTAAAAAAATTATCTAATGCTAAAAATTTTTAGAATTTTTTATCCCCAATATCATCCATGTAAATTCATTAAGAAAAAAATATTTGATTGCAAAAGTGTATTTGAATTCATGTGCATGATTAGAAGTTAGTTCTTTGATCATTCACAACCAAACCCTTTGATCATTCTCAACCAAACCCTTTTGTATCCCAAATAAGGCTGAATCATAACTCCTTTGATGAGGAAAGGACTGCGAAAGTGACTTTGATATGTTGGGGACCAAAATCCTAAAGTTAAGGACGGATCTAAGAATTTGGTAGAGGAGGGGTTGAAAATTAAAATATTATATAATTAAATATAATATTATATATTCATTAATATATATAATTATTAATATTTTTTATTAAAAAAATAAGTGCTTGTTATATAAAGAAAATTATCTTAGTTTTCATAATTTTTTTTTATTTTGGATTCGATAAAATATAAAAATTATCTATTTTTTCTTAGTTTATTTTATTGAGTATTATTATGATAGTAAATTATATTTTTACGTATTCGGCTAAGTATAAAAATTTTTTTGGACCGATCTGTACTCGCATAAACTACGTACACATAAATTCATTTAGTGCGATTTACTAAATATTCTTAACAAAATTCTTTCAAACAATAAGCCTAAATAATAAGTACTGATTAATTCTTAACTAGTTACCGAAGTATATATTATTTACCATTAATATACATATGTAATTCTGTCAAATAAAAATTTTTTTTTTGGACTGACCAATATTCACATAAATTATATATTATTATATTTCTAATGCTCTAAAATAAATCAATTTTACAAAAGAGACTATTTTGATTACATACTTTTCAATTAATTTATTTTAAAATTAAACCTTATAAAATATATGAGTATAATATGATTCAAATTGTTACTAATTTCTTTATGTAACAAAACTAAAATATTTACACAGCACAAAAAATAAAATAATAAGCCACAATATATAACCATCACATAATATTATGAATCCTTATTATTAATCAATTGTTAATTTTTGTGCTTAAAATAAAAAATTGAATCCACAACAAAAATATTCAAATAACAAAAAAATCACAACAACTCT
>NC_029786.2:89814860-89821352 GCF_000816755.2 Arachis ipaensis
ATGGCTATAGTAAATATATTTATTTATTTATTTTTTAAAGATAAATGTTATTTTATTAATATAAAATAAAAGTGTTTCCATAAGAAAGTACAAAAGAATTGGGTATTCCCTTTTATCACCAACTGTGACTGAAAGACTAAGAGTTTAGAAAAGAGTAAAGTAAGAGTAAAGAAAATTAGCAGCATCTATTAGGTATAGCTCACGAGTTCACGCACTAAATTAATGGCTTCTTTCACTATCTCTGGTGCCGGGCTTATTACCTTCTCAAAAACACACCGATCCCTCGCTTTCCAACTGCTCCAACACAACGCCGCTATGAGGAGGGTCTTTTGTCTACCGTCGAATTGAGCCGCTGCCCAGGATAAGACTCGTTGCCACCAATTGAAAAATGTCTCTTCTTCTCTCATCCATAGTCAGGGTTATTAAGCTTAGACTCCATATTATTGAAGACAGGGGGTATTGGAACAAAGCATGAGAAATTGATTCAGCCTTCAACATGCATCTTGGACAAGTGGTAGGAGTGGATGCGAACCGGATGTGAATTTGTTGCAACACCAGAAACTTTTCATGAAGACTTTTTCATAGAAAAACCTTAATTTTATGAGGTAATTTCAATTCCCAAATGCTATTCCAGACTCTGTTGTTATGTATGTTCTGGGGCCTCAATGAAGTAAGAGAATGAAAGAATCCATAAGCAATTTTGTATCCTAACCCAACTTCATATATACCAGATTTTGTCCAGCACCAATTAACTTCATCCTTCTCCTCTATTGGTTTGATTGAAAAAATTTTATTGCATATATCAACTGAAAAAATTGACTCAATCAGATTTCTAGTCCAACTTCTATCAGGATTTAGTAACGCACTAACGGGACATTAAGGGGCACTGGTGGTGGGAGCCAGGGGTCATGGAAGATGCGAACATTAGTACCAGAGCCTATTTTCATAACAAACCTTTCTCGATCACCTTGCGCCCTTCAAAAACACTTCTCCAGTCCCACGACGGTACGCTTCCTATCTCTACATGTAGGAAATCTGTATATCTGAAATATTTAGCTTTGAGCATTCTTGATAGAGTAGAATTAGGGTATTTCATTAGACGCCAACATTGCTTGCCCAATAAAGCCAAATTTTGCGCCCTTAGGTCCTTGATCCTCATCCCTCCATCTTTCTTCGGTCTTGTCATTGTGTCCCATTTAATCCAAACCATTCTTCGTTCTGTGCCTTTTTGACCCCACCAAAATTGCGAGAGCATGCTATGAATCTCAGTCAACAGCGTGTCCGGGAGCTTGAAATAAGAGAGTGTATAAATAGGAATCGCCTCCCCCACCGCTTTCAATAGCGTATGCCTTCCACCTGATGGTAATAGACTTCTTTTCCAACCCATAATCCTCTTCTGAACTTTATCATTGATAGCTCCAAAGGTTACTTTCTTTGATTTTTGAACTATATAGAGGGCAGTCCTAGGTATTTGTCTTGTGCTCCGATATGTTCAATATTTAGTGTCTGAGCAACTGTTAGTCTTGTATTCTGAGGTGTGTTGTGACTGAAAAAGATAGCCGACTTATTCAAATTGACTTTTTGCCCACTGAAACCCTTATAGATCTCTAACAATTCTAGAATACTTTGGCTTGTATTAGGTGCACTCTTGCAAAAAAGGATTGAATCATCAGCAAACAAAACGTGATTAACTGTTTGGCATCTCCGATTAACTTGAACTCCTTGAATTAATCTCTTTTACTCTGCCTTGTGTAGCAAGAAGGAAAGCCCTTCTGCACAAAAAAGAATGAGATATGGAGATAGGGAGTCACCCTGTCGGATGCCCCTATTTGGCCTAAAATAGCTAAAAGGTTGACCTTTCACAACGACAGAGTAAGAAACAGTCGTTACAAATTCCTTAGTCCAGTTAATCCATTTAGCATCAAAGCCCAGTTTATCCATAATATACCATAAGAAATGCCATTCAACCCTATCATAAGCCTTGCTCATGTCTAGTTTAATAGCCATCTCATGATCTGCCCCACTTCTCTTATTTTTCAAATAGTGCATAAATTCGTGGGCAATTAGAATATTATCTGAAATGAGTCTACCTTTGAGAAATGCACTCTGATTTGGGCTTATAATTTTATTCAGAATACCTTGTAATCGGTGCACCATAACTTTAGAAATAATTTTATACATAACTGAAGACAAACTGATTGGTCGTACCTGAGTCATGTCACTGGCATCTGGCACCTTTGGAATCAAACAAATTTGAGTATGATAGAAGCTTTTTAGAATTCTGCCACTGTGAAAAAAACTTCTCACTGCCTTAAAAACGTCACTTCCAACTATATCCCAGAAAAAGTGAAAAAACTTAGCTGTAAACCCGTCATCACCAGGAGCACTCTGAGCATGAACACTAAATGTAGCTCTTTTGACCTCGTCCATAGTTACTGGCCTTTAGAGCCTACGGTTCATGGATGTTGTAACCTTAGGCTCCAAATCCTCTAAGTATGGATTCGGATTAGCCGAACAAGAAGAAGTAAAAATATCGCAAAAGTAGTCTTCAGCTACCTTTGCAATATCCTCCGGTTTCGATACAATCTCATTGTCCCTCCCCACTAATCTCCAAATTCTGTTCCTTCGCATCCTTGATTAAAATTTCTGGTGAAAGAATCTAGTGTTTTGATCTCCTTCTTTTAGCCACTTGACTCTAGATTTTTCTCGCCAATAGCTCTCTTCTTTCAAATACACCAGCTCCAACTTCTCCTCCAAACTGGTAACCTCCTCTCCCCCATTGATTCCAGCCATCCGCAACTCCTCTAGTTTAGCTTGAAGGTCCTCAATTTCTTTCTGAGAGTTTGCTTTGTGAGTTTTCTGCCATTGAACTAGTCTATGTCTACAAACTTTCAACTTTTGGGTCAAGGAGAACATAGTCGAGCCTACAACTTTCATTCTTCACACTTCACTGATAATTCCCTTGACATCCTCTTCTTTACACCAACGTTCCTGGTATTTAAATCGCCTTTTACTATGCCAGAATTGAGGTTCTGTTTCCATCAAAATTGGAGCATGATCCGAGGCTGACTCTGTGAGCCTGTGCACCACTGCATTCGGAAACTTCAACTTCCATTCCATCCCAACTAAATAGTGGTCAAGCCTCTCCTTCACCAAATCCTCTCCTTGTCTTCGATTTGTCCACGTGAAAGGGTCCTCACCATTCTAATATCCACTAATTCGTTACTGTCAATAAAATTAGTGAATGTTGCAATGGTGGTTGCTGATTTTTTGCCTCCACCCTCCTTTTCCACTTGGCTTGTTATAGCATTAAAATCGCCTGCTATTACCACTTTTCCTTTCAGGTGTTGGCTCATTGTTGTAAGCTCCTCAAACTGTAAGGATCGAATTTGTTCCGAACAACTCAAATGGACACCAATGAATGCACATACCTCATTGCTTCCGACTTCCTTAATTCGGCTGCCACAAAGAATTCTCCACTGCTAATAATTTGAACACTGATGTTATCCTTCCAAGCTAGCACAAGTCCTCCTATCACTCCTGCCGGGTTAACAATATGCCAGTTTTCATAGCCGCATACCCGAAGTTTTGCTTCCACCTGTCGAGATTGGTTCTTTGTTTCACTTATAAACACAATCTCGAGGGAGTGGGATTTACAGATCCCTTTTAAGGTGTGAATTGTCAGAGGTCTCCCCAAACTCCGACAATTCCAAACTATAGTTCTCATGGCGCCTTGGGTTCCATTTGTAGGTTGGCACCCTCCACCATCTGTTCAGCTGCATTTTCATCCTCTGTTCTTGCTTTCTTTATAGATCCTTCAGCTATACCACTCATCAACCTTCTTTTGAGTTCACTTTTAGTATCTGACTCTGCAGCACCTTGTCTTGCTAACCTTTTCCACTTCCTACCTTTCTCTGTGGTGAGACACTACCCAATAGCGAATTGCATAAGCTGCCATTCATCCTCCTTGGTATTGGACTGACCATCTATGATAACCTCCATGCATTCTGTTCAAAAATTGGCTGATTGAGGTGACTCAGGTGTTGCCCTGTTACCAGTGTCTTGTGGTTTCAAACTTTGTTGCAAATTCTTCCAATAAGCAGTTTAAGACCGGTTTTTCTTACGTTGAGTGGCCATATTCTGATTTTGGGTTGAGTTGTTGAATGTTCTTTCTCCTTCAGAGTAGATTTGCGTTCCCACTTGGCTGGTTTTAACCCATTCGCCAATGTCATCCTCTTTTACCATATCACTCTTTGTGTCCTTCAGCAGATCATGGCAGTTTTTCACCTCGTGCCTCAATTTTGCGCAATAGGTATAGAATTTTCAAAGTCTCTCATAGCGCAGTGCCACTTCTACCTCCTTTTTATTAGGTCCTGCCACTATTAACTGATCTCTCACTTTCCTGGCAGCATCAATATTGATTTTGACCTTCACAATCTTAGTTTCTCTGCCTCGCATCTGAAATTTACCTACCTCCAACACTGTGCCCAATTTTTCTCCCAAATTTACGTCCAACTTCAAAGGTTTTAAACGATTCTGGCAAACCCCAAAATTGAACCCAAACTGAAAAATTGGAAATAATCTCTTCATCATAGTTCTGATCTTCCTTCCATCTCTTGACATGGAGCACATAATCTTTGAATAGCCATGAAGAACCACGTTTAACACGCAAGACATTCACTTCTTTATTAAAAAAGAATTGGAAGGAATTATCTCCTTTGTCACTCACGTTAAATCCTTCCGAGTTTCCCCATATAGCCTTTAAAGCATTCCCCATGATTCCAACTGAGAAGATTTTGAAAGTAAAGAGTCTGCCATAAAGACTATTAAAACAAATGTTAATACCTTCTCATATGTCTGCCTCTTTCAGTAAAATCACATTCCTACCTCCTTTAATTCTCCTTTAGGTCATGATGTTTAAAAAAAATTAATGTCATTCTTTATAATACTGCCAAAATCTATCAATATTGCACAAGATAATATAAAAATATACATATTATTGATAATCTGATATATCTTTTATTCCCATGAAATTATCCGTCATTCTCAATATATTATTATAATTAATTTACACTAATAAATTTTATCTGAAAGATAATGAGAATGAATGGTTTGTAAATCCAAAATTCACAACATCAAATATTAATTAAGATAAATCGAATATCTCTCAATGATTTAATTATAGATGGTTCTGATATCATTTGTTAAAATTTTTTTAGAATTTCTTAATATGAAGACCATTCATATTAAACCATTAAGAAAAAGATACTTGAATAATACAAAAGCGTACCTAAATTTATGATCATAATTAGGAAGAGTTTTTTTTTCTTTCTCTGATGGGAAAGGACTGTGGAGGCAACTTTGACATGTTGAGGACCAAAATCCTGACTTCACTATTTATATTTAAGTGTTTAAAGCTCAAATAAAATAATATTTCTGATTTTATTCTCATTTAATTCTAAATAAAAAATAATAATAACTTATTCCATTAGCATTATAAATGAGATCACCTATATAAGTCATATAATATGAAATAGCCGCTAATGTGATTAAGACCAATTATATGTATTGTCCATAAATAGATTAAGAAATTATAATTTCCTAACATTCAAAACCCGGAAGAAAAAGAAGAGTAACGCGGCCAAAACATGGCGTCCTTTTTTGCTGCTAACCGTTTTATCATGACCCTCGGTGGGGCAACAACACAGCGTTATTGTGGCGACCGTGTGGCAGTTTTGGATGCTTGTATAAGATGGCGTCTCCATAGCGTGGTGCGCAACTTTGTTCCACTTTCCACTGATTGCAACGTCGACGTCGCGTCTTCACGTGGGTGATCTATGGCGGTTGGCGGCACAGAGAACGGTGTCGTCGGGGTGCATGATGGGCAACGGCAGCATTAGGGTGGCGTGTTCGCTCCCTTCTTTTGCGGTGCGCGTTGCGGCTTGGCGGGTAGGAGAGTCTCGATGGTCGGTGGCTTGACGACCGCAGCTATGGAGTGAAAGAGAGTGACAAAGGTATGTGAGATTTTTTTTTGTTTTAATTACTGCGTTGGTCCTATAGTTTTGTGAAATTTTTAATTAGGTCCCTATACTTTTTTTTTTTAAATTGAGTTCTTGTACTAATTTTTTTTTTAATTGGGTTATACTTTTTTTCCTTTTATTTGTGTTCCTGTACCAATTTTTTTTAATTGAGTCCCTATACAATTAAATTAATTACTGTCAAAAGGGACCTAATTAAAAAAAATTTTGGTGCATAGACCAAATTAAAAGGAAAAAAAGTATAAAGACCTAATTACAAATTTTACAAAATTATAAGGATCAATAGAATAATTAAACCATTTTTTTAACTGAGTCATGAGTGCGAATATAAGTGAAATTAGGATTAAGTGGAAGAAAAAATAAAATTAAAATAATTTTTTTAGATGCTGTTTTAAATTTAAATTTTTTTATTTTAAAGTTAATTTTTTTTTTTTGTAATTAATTACAATTAACT
>NC_029786.2:89822729-89823357 GCF_000816755.2 Arachis ipaensis
ATAATTAATAATTAAACCATTTTTTTAACTGAGTCATGAGTGCGAATATAAGTGAAATTAGGATTAAGTGGAAGAAAAAATAAAATTATTTTTTAGATTCCAATAATCCATAATCCTTTTCAATGATGTCATGTCATGGTGGTCAAATTAGTTCGTAAATTATGTCAACATTTGATGACAAAGAAAAGGACTTTGTGAAAACGATATGATTTATATTCAGAAGTTTTCTTTAAGTTATTAGATATAATCTTAACTGCACTACTAGTTGTCCTGTATCTTTCTAACTATTGCAAGACCAAATATTGAACAATTCTGTGCGCTTTCCAATAATCCTTTTCAATGATGTCATGTCATGGTGGTCAAATTAGTTCGTAAATTATGTCAACATTTGATGACAAAGAAAAGGACTTTGTGAAAACGATATGATTTATATTCAGAAGTTTTCTTTAAGTTATTGGTCATAAGATATAATCAATGTCAATTATATACATATTTTTAAGTTAGTGATTGTAATGTTTTTTCGACTTGTGTAAACTAATTTGATTAATTTACTTATTTTGAGTAAAATTCGGTTGACGACTTCAATATTAGAGTGAGATAATTACCCACTCAATTAGTAGAGTGGTGC
>NC_029786.2:89823440-89829515 GCF_000816755.2 Arachis ipaensis
GAACCAGAGAGAGAGAGCTTGCGAGGGAGAAAGGAGACGCGAGCCGGGAAGAGAAGAGACGCGAGCCTTGTCGCCACGCCTTGTCGCCACGCCTTGCCACTGTCGAGGAGCTCGTGAAGAGAGAGAGAAAACGCATGGCTAGGGAGAGGAAGAGGGGTGCCTCGTCGCCGTCGCGCTCCGCCACTGCCGCTGCTATTACTGATCTCGCCGCTACTTCGCATCCTCGCCACTGCTCCTTGCCGCTGCACCTCGTCGTTTTCGATTCTGCTTCTGCTTCTGCTTCTGCTTCTGCTTCTGCGTTTGTTTTTGCTTCTGCTTTTGCGTCTACTTCTGATTTTGATTTGTTATTTTTCTGATTTCATTGTTGTTGTGCTTTTGATTCTGATCGTATTTCTGTGTTGATTTTATTGTTGATTTGAAGTTGTGGTTTTTGAATTTGAATGTGTTATTGTTGGTGTTGAATATTGTGTTTTTGAATCTGATTATTGGTATTTGGTGAGAGTAAAGGAAGTGGTGGTGGTGGTAAAAGTGGTGGTGGTAAAGGGTATTTTTGTCCGTAAAAAGTTAAAAGAACAATTTTAATACCAAATAAAATCGTTGGGGACAATTTTAAATCCAAAATAACGTTGAGGATGAATTTGATTTTGACCCTAAATTTTAGGGAGTAAAACAGTACTTATCCCTATATATTATTAGATATCCGTACAAATTAATTAGACATATAAGTATGTATTAACTGGATAGTTTATGATAAAAAGATTAATTGGTTCTATTCATGATTATAAAATTATAAACCAAATATTGAATATGTTTAAAATTATCAAGTTGACTATCGGGCAAAAACTCAAAAATAAAATTGAACTTTATTAATGTAACTTTTCAAATTAGCATTAGTGCAGATTATTAATATACATAGATTATCTAATACAATAGATTGTCCAGTGTAAAGTCAATTTCAGCTGAACTATTATTTATGTTTTTGTTTTACTTTCATTATTTCTTCAGCCATATATATTATAACAAGGAGACAAAGATTTCTTTCATTCCTCATATATAGTAGAGTTGATTTCTTCTTTTATGAAATACCTATTACTTAGCAAGCATCCTTCTTTTTTACTTAAGTTCTAGGAATTATAGCCTAACCAATTTTCCATTTATGTAATACGTATGTACAATAATTACAAATATTAAGGACCTAGCTAATAGTATATATTATATTTATGTCAATTAAATGGTACTATAGTATATATAGGGATAATATAAACAATATAAGATTGGATAAGTTAAAGGGAAATACCAAAAATAACGAAGGCTGAAAAGACGAGCATACGCAAATGCAAGCAGATTTTAATTACTTTAGGTATATGATTGACATTATATTTATATTTATATTTATATATTTGGTTAAGTAGACTCAATCAGTGGGTGCAATTATTTATTTGAATTACGTAATCGATAAGAAACTCAATGGCATTGTCCTCACGCTTGAAATTGTTCTTAATTATTAATGAATGACATTAATTAAGGTTTAGTTAGTTTTTGCATGCGACTGTCTTTTTGTTCATAAGATTAATCTCAGACGAAGTTGAAGTAATAATAATGCTGCTCTATATCTTTTCAGTACGGTAATTCTTTCTTGTACTCAATAACTCAAATATATATGGTTTTGGATATGATGAAAATCAGTTTTTTATTGAGTCATATCTGTACATACATTATTCAATTTGTACTGTATGATTTGATTTCATATATAAAAATAAGGTGCATCTTTCTTGTTTGTGGAAGTGGGCAATTGTTCCCAAATCTAAAACGTGTTATTAGAACTAGGTAGAACACATCAAGCTTAAAAGGTAATCCCCTCTTACAATTTAATTCCGAGAAAGAGTGAATATAAGACCGAGAAAATTAAATGAATTTGTGCATACCTTTCTCCTCATTATTGTTCATACTTTTTATAATTTGTACATCCCTTTTAGCCGTTTATTAGATTTCATTTAGTTCGATAAGACTTGTTGCTATTTCTTATTTGCATGGTATTAGATTTTTAGTGTGTATCATGCGATGAAAAAAAATATTTAATTCAGAGTAATTATCTAAATCAGTTCTCAAAAATTTTAAAAGTGGATATTTTAGTCTTAAAAAAAAATTAATATACAAAAATATCTTAAAAATTTTACTTCGAGACAAATCAATTGCAATTTATTATCCGACAGGATAATTATCCAAATCACATATCAATCCCAATATTTTTTTTGTTAGACATAATAGTCTCTCATCTATTTTTTAGCGTGACTCACTAACAAAAAATGTAGAGTTGGCACGCAAACTCGCGCATAAGTGGCAGTTAAGTTACAAATTTGACACATTTTTTTTTCTAACAGTGTTTGCACACATTATAAATAAATAAAAAAATATGTATGTATCACATAGATGTGTATGTTAAGTTAGTCTAACTATGAAGTAGAAATTCAATTAGCGTTTTGAGTTAATTGATAATTTGGTGATTAAATTGAGATTTAAATGAAAATAGAAGAATAACTTTGATACTTAATTTCTAGCTATCACACCAAGTTTAATTATATTAAATACAAAAAGATCAAATGATTTCAACCTTAAATTTCTTATAAAATAATCTAATAACTTTATTGAATATATTATTATTATTATTATTATTTTTTTTTTGTTTTTAATTAGGTAGTTATCAGTAATTAAAAAAAAAACTTGTAACTATTTAATTATTGAGTATGTTTCTATGAGGTTGTGGTTACTTATTAACTATTGAGTATGTTACTATTAAGGGTGTTGTTACTATTAGGGTGTTGTTACTTATTAACTATTGGGTATGTTACTATTAAGGTGTTGTTATTAATTATTGACGATGTTACTATAAGGGTGCTAATAATAATAATAATAATAATAATAATAATAATAATTATTATTATTATTATTATTATTATTATTATTATTATTATTATTATTATTATTATTATTATTATTTTATTATGTGGTGTAATTGATACTAATGAATATCACTGAAAGCATGTTCGATGATGATGATTGTATGAGTATATCTACCTATAATCTATACTCATGTATATAATTAATGTTTGGACCACTTCTTAATAAAAGGTATATCTCGTTTAGAGTTAGAGAATACTCAACATAACAAAGTGAAATGTACAAACAACAAGATATAAAATTAAACAAACCACAATAATATACTTTTAATTTAAGAGAATATAAGATTTATCATATCTCTTTTTGTTTGATTTAGAATTGTGTATGTAGTGAGAATGATTTAATAATTTTTTTTTTTTGAAAAAACACCATATTGAAAATCAAATAGGTTTAACTTAAACTTAAAAGTTAATTTGATTATAATATCTACTAATATTCTTTTTCTAATAAATATTTAAAGAATTTAGTGAGTCACGAGGAAAAATGGATAGGGAATTGTTATGTCTGACGGAAAAAAATGTTGGGGATTGATTTGTATATTAATTTTTTTGGGACTAAAATATCTGCTTTTAAAATCTTTGGGATTGATTTGGACAATTACTCGACTAAAAAATAAACTGAAAATTAATTTGTCTGCTAGAGTAAAATCTTAAAAATATTTTTGCGTACTAATTTTTTTTTAAACTAAAATATAATTTGGATAATTATTTTTTAATTTATTATATATAGAATTAATAAATTAAGTCAATATTAGTATCAACTTTCAAATTTTTAATTTCTTTAATTTTGAGTTTAAGCATTTTAAATGCTATATAGAATAACAAAATTTATCATCATAAATTATAGAAAATTATTAAATTAAATATAAATATATGTAGGCATATAAGTGTATATATATATAATTATTGGTACAGTGTCTATAATAGCCCTCTTCTCTGTCCCTTGGGCCCTTCTTTTTCCAAAAGAAAATATCTTACATTTCTTTTATGATAAGGAAAATCAAATAATTGTAACTCGAGTCCACATTTTTTTATAGATACGGAGAGAAAAATGTTGAGGACGCAATTATAAAATGTATGGATATTTTATGCAACTGTGATGTCAGGAACAAAAATCGGATCGTCTAATTTTTTTATACAAAAATCGAACTCTCTGGTTTATGTTTAAATAATTAAAAAAATTTAGAATGTACAAATTCGGACTTATACAATTGCGTAAAATAATTTAAATTGGATGATCAGATTAGTTTAGCCAAAATTTAAATTTTTTCTCTTATACAATTCGGACTGTCCGATTAGAGGACAAATTTTTTTTAATAAAAAAATCGGACTATCCGATTTCTCTTTTTACTGTTTTAAAACAAACTGTTTCACATCCATGTCCAATACCTATATTTTCCACATCCACACACAACACACACGCTACTGCCATATCGAAAAAAATGAGCCAGTGGAGTCTAATAATTAAACTTTTCTTAAATTTCATTCAAGTTGGAAGTGTATGTTCAAATTTTATGTCTTATTTTAAAATATCAAATAATTATAGTTAGTAACCGCTAGGGTATGGTATATGCAAAATGCAATGTATGCAAATATGAAATATGCAATGCAACCACTCTTTAGCTAGAAGGTTGTGAAGCATAACTGGTACAATTTGGCGGCACTTGCCAATAATGATTAATGAGTTATGGCATCTGCATTAAAATCCGAACGTTCCTTCATGACCCTACACACTCTCTGTCTCTTTATTTTTTCTCCTCTTCAGTCCCTATCTCAACATTAAATACAAGAGACAACGATAGAAAATTAAATTATTATTATATTATAGATTTATCCATCTTGTATCTAAGTAAGGCTTACATAGTTAAAGTTAATTAAAATATTAAATCTGTTTTTGGCTAACTAAATATTTTATTTAGGTTAATTGACCAAACTGATTTTATATGATAAAATTAATTATTAATTAATTAAAAAATTAAATATTTATGAATTATTTTATAAATAACATTATCTAAAATAGGACTATACACGGATCGGATCAGATCGAATATAGTTTAAAATTCTATTCGATATGCACTGCACTCATCGGATCGGATCGGACCGGATATCGGGTATATTAATTCAAAAAAACTATTTTAAGATTCTGTTTGGCTGTTTTTACAAAAAAAATATTCAGAAAATTCATTTTTCACATGTTTAAGCCTATTTATTTCTAAAATATTATCAATAAAATTTGTCTTTAATAACAAAAACAAAATAATAACACAAAATTTAACTTTAATTATTCTAAGTTGAAGTACAACATAAAAAATTAATAACAAGATATCATAAAATTTATAAAATAACACACTAAAATTCATATCACAGTAGAGTTTACTTTTTTAAACTATGCTATTTATATGGAATGTGTGGATATCATTGCCAAATCCGCAATCCGATCCGATCTTAGTGCAGATCAGATCTAATCCGATCTGATAGCCCTGCGGATCGGATATTATCCATAAAATTTGAATCGAATGCGAATAATTATCGTAGATATGCAGATATTATCCTACCCATGTGTAGCCCTAATCTAAAAATTATTTTGTGATCATTTAAATCTTTTAACTACGGTAACTCTATTTTTGAATTACGGTGCGAGGCTATAAGGCTATAATTGACCAAAAAGTTGGGCTTTGGGAAAAGTTAGTGGGGCTCACAATCACAATATCACATAATGAAATGAAGCCAACCAACCCTGGTTTGAGAATTCTGACTTGTGAATCTGAACATTCTTTGATGCAAAGAAAGAAATCTAGTGGGACGCGTGGCATCTTTTTTGGGACTCTCACACGTTTTTCTCTGTCTCTGTCTGTACCGTACAATGCGCCGTCACACATACGTTCTTCGCTTTCACATCTCATCGCCTTCATTTATTTGTTTCTTTTTTTTTCTCCTCTCTCTCAAATCGAATATTGTTGGCTCTCGGCCTCTGGCACTTGGTTGTATTTCATTTTCTAATTTTCTTTTTTTGGTCATGATATTTTATTTTCTACTTTTTAAGTATTAGTAGGTAGAATCAACTTTGTAAACTGACTGTTATCTTTTAAGTATTTTATTTTTATTTGATTATTTCATA
>NC_029786.2:89829782-89830967 GCF_000816755.2 Arachis ipaensis
AAAAGTCGTTATATTTATATAGACATTGAGTAAAATATATATATATATATCATCAACGCTGAACAATATCTTTTAAATTTATAGATATTTCAATAAGAGTAATTTTTCACATCCAAATAATTTTACATCCAAATTTATTCAAGTGATTTGAGTTATACATTTATTTTTTTTCTGTTCTTCTTGAAATAAATGAAATAATTAATTTAAAATTTTGAAAATTTTCATATCCAAAATAATTATTGAATTTTCAATACTTGGTTTAAGAAAGTAATAAGTCATTTTTGCTCAACTATACTCCCGTAGTCAAAGAAGCTAAATTAATTAGCTTATGTGATAATAGTTCTGAACTTGTGATGGTTCTTTTAAAAAATATTAATGTAAAACTCAAACAAAAACATGTATACACTAACTCTTAATTATTCAAACACTCATTGTAGCTGCTTTATTTTCATATTTTTCTTATTATTATTATTACTATTTTTTAATGTGGAAGCAAAGAATTAGAAGAATAAAATGGTAGGTGAAGTGTATATATAGCCAGCGCAACAGAGAGCCCTAGGTACTGGAAAATGGTTTCGTTATGCGGTGCCCTGGCGGTGCCAATAAAATGGAACAAACTAACGAAGCAAAAAATAATTGTAATATTAATTAATAAATAAACAAACAAAGTAAGATAAAAAGTTCAACGCGGAGAATCAGAAACGAGTGAAAGTAGACCATTAATTATGATGATGATTGATTACATAGCCAGTATGCATCTTAAAGGGGAAGAAAAAAAAATATTGTGGTAGTTGAGATCCCATTTTTTACTTCTTAGACTCAGTTACCAACCAATTTTAGAAATTATGCACGAGACCTTTTATCTATTTTAAAGTAGAAATTATTTAAACACTCTCAGATTTTTGTATGTCATAAACTTATAATGTAATCTTTATTGTTTAAAAGTTTTTTTAAGGAATATAAGGAAAAACATACAATTGTACTCTTATATCATTCTTAACCCATTATAATTTGATTGTATCTAGCAATAATCAAACAAGATATGAAGATGATATATTCGTTAGAGATCGGTTAGTATTATAATTTGGCTCAATATATTATAAATTGACTATTAATATCGATATCACATAAATCGTTTTAAATATTTTGAGTAAATCTAAAAGTAAAAGATAAGATAATAATATT
>NC_029786.2:89832343-89832759 GCF_000816755.2 Arachis ipaensis
ATTACATTTTAGATATTGAAAAAAATATTAAATATTGTTGTATTTTAAGTACTGAAATTTCGATCTATGACGCAACAATGACTGACATATCCTGAATGTATTTGAAATATGTGTTACTTGAAAAGATGGATACTGAACATCGGTTTAAATGCTGATTAGGATCTCAATATCCGAAATAAGTGCAAATTGGCAAATCAGGTCAAAGTATATTTTGAATACCAAGAAAAAAATTTAAATATAATCTTATCTCGGATACTGAGACCCTAAACAACATTTAAACACATCTCGATACTCCATACCTATTTTCTCACATGACATGTATTTTGGGTGTATCCAGCCGTTGTTGCATCATAAGTTAAGATCTCAATATTCGGTATATGGCTATATTTAAATTTTTCTCTCCATATCTGAGATAT
>NC_029786.2:89832912-89833391 GCF_000816755.2 Arachis ipaensis
ATCAATTAACGAATTGAATAAATTAGTAAGCATGATTGTCCAAAGTAGAGGGTAATGCAGACCCACTAGTTGGTTTGATGGAGAAATTTTAGGCCTATCATTGCACTATAATTATTATTAATAATAGTATAGTATCTGTGACTATCAGTCTATGTGATAACCTAAAACAATGACTTCATGTAGAGTAATAGCTTACTATTTTCATGATTAATTAGTACTAGTTACTTCTATCTATAACGTTTCTAATTTTAAAAGAAAAATGGTTACGAAAGAAGCATGCATGATGATTGTTAGTTTGTTACACGTCATAATGTGGCATGACTTGAATTGTTCCATAAATAAAAAACAATTATGGAAACAAAAAAACATAAAAGGAATGTAAAAAGTGAAATTTGGTTTATGAAAATATCTAAACTTAATTGATTAAGCGGGGATATATATATAGAGTAATTTAAAGTTGAAGAAATAAGTTTTAGGAC
>NC_029786.2:89834600-89845808 GCF_000816755.2 Arachis ipaensis
ACTCAATAAAATTATTCAATAGAATAAAAAATTTAACCCTAATACACTATCAGTATAAAGATATTTTACATATACATAAAAACTATTAAAAAAATAATAGAATTGGATGACTTTACAATATATTTTATATTAAAGTACACCAAATTAACTTAAAAAAATGAATGTGTAATTTATAGAGATCACATAAAAACTAAAATTCATAGCAATATTCATTAGCTACTATATATATGTGTGTGTATAAAATCGATAATTTTAATTCTTAAAGACTATATTTAGAGTTTTTATCGGTTTTATATCCATTCAATACTACTCTACTGTTGCATAAAAAAAAACAAGTTTGGATTTATTATTTTTTATATCATTGTTATTTTTTTGGTTAATCCTTTACCAATAAGCAGCTACAATTGAACACTGAAATTTGAATTCTGAAGAACAAACTATTAGAAAAATCTTTTACATCCAAGAATTTCGAACAGAGCTTGCCAATTGAAAAAAAAAAAGAAAAATCTGATTGAGCATATTTGATAAATCGATGTGTCTAAATTAAATACTTCCTATGCATAAATATTGTTTTTTATAATTTAATAGAGAAGCATATCAAAATAGAAGCTAAAGAAAGAAGGAGGTGATGACGAGGTTGTTCATTTCTTTTTCGGGTTTTGATTTTGAACATGTTCTCATGATTTTGGAAAACTGGATTTTAATATAAAATAAGAAAAGAAAAATGATTGATACCAAACTCATAAGATTGCATGTGAAGTTGGAAAGCCGGCTGGAATATCGTCATCGTTGAATTTAATTGTCACACATGGCAGCAAACCCCCACTGCCAAATTAGTGTATGTATCTTACCTTTTTCATTGTTTCGGACCTATCATTTAGAATTTTAACGGCCCAATACAATTCCTCTAACAACATTCTCACTGTCTTAACGGTTCGAAATTATTTTTACCTTTTAATTAGGGCAAAATACCATTATAAGCCAATGCCATCTAAAATTTACGTATATAAGCCAAACCAAAAATGATTTCAGTAATGCGCCAGAACGTATATTAATATAATTCGAACCAACATGGTTCAAACTACATTTGTTAGTAATTCGAACCAGCGCAGTTCGAATTACAAGTTGACTGTTGTTAATAAATCGAATCAAGTTGGTTCGAACTTCAAGTGCACATAATTCGAACCAGGGTGGTTCGAATTATAGAGAGAGAACGCTGACAAAGTAATTTGAACCAGGCTGGTTCGAATTAAACCAACCATAATTCGAACCAGGCCGGTTCGAATTAGTGGGAGACAGAAGCCTATATATATGTTTCTAAACGTGAGTGGTCTCATTAGAGGGAGTAAGATGGCTAGTGAGGAGAGTTTTGTTGTTTTGGTTCACCACAGAGGATCCATTAAGAGAAAAACTCGTTCCGGTGTGAAGTTCACAGATAAGGATCCTCTCTGTATTGTCGTTAGTCCTAGGACGAGCTATGATGACCTTGTTAGATCTGTGCTGATGAAACTCGGTCTGGAAGGTGCGAAGCAGGTTAAGAAGTTTTTCTATCGCATTCCAATCACGGTCCTCTAGGATACCGTGAAGTATGATTGTTTCACGATTGGTAGTGATGAGGACTTGCAAGTAATGTTTCTTTGTCGGCGGCAGTTTCCGGAGGTCAGGACACCAGAATTGTTGGCAAAGCTTGTTGATGTGGTATCCAGCTCAGGAGTTCGAACCGGAATACCACCACTTTAGCCACGGCAGCCGGTTCTAGTTCCCGGCCTGCCGTTGCTTCTTCCTCCGTCCCTGTGTACGAGCCAACGGTCCAACCCGTCGCATCCCCGTCCTTTGCTGCTGATCTGAATGGCAGCGGAGGGGACGAGGTAGGATCATTTGACATTGCGCCGAACGCTTTACCGGGCGTTGCACCGCTTGGCGTTGGAGATGGATTTTTGGGGGAAGGAGAGGAGGATGACGTCGAGCCGGATATGATTGATGATGACAGCGGCGATGATATTGGAGCGAGTGAGCCTGCATTGACGGTAGGTGGTTCTAGCTCTGGCACACAGCAGTATCCACCACATTTTTCCTCTTTGGACTTGGATGCCATGAGGCAGGAGGGGGTATCTGGTCACTCTGTTGGATTCGGGGCTAGAGATGTGGAAGGGACTGCTGGTCTGACAGAGTTCCAGGTTGGTCAGCAATTTCAGGATAAAGATGAGGCCCTGTTAAGTGTGAAGACTTATAGCATCCGGCGAGGGGTACAGTACAAGGTTGTGGAGTCTGATCATCGCCGTTACGTGGGCAAGTGTTCTGAGTTTGGGAATGGGTGCACATGGTTGATTCGACTGAGTCTCCGGCAGCGCAAGGGCATTTGGGAGGTCAAACGGTACAATGGACCTCACACTTGCCTTGCCACCTCCATCTCTAGTGACCACCGGAGTTTGGATTATCATGTGATATCGGCGTTCATTATGCCAATGGTTAGGGCCAATGCATCCGTCAGCATAAAGGTGCTCTTAAATGCCACGGCAGCACACTTTGGGTTTAGGCCAACTTACAGGAGGGTCTGGATGGCGAAGCAGAAGGCTATTTCCCTCATCTACGGTGACTGGGATGAGTCATACAATGAGCTCCCTAGGTGGGTGTTGGGAGTCCAGTTGACGATGCCTGGTATTGTTGCAGTCCTACGGACGAGCCCCGTTCGAGTTGGTGGACAAGTTGACGAGTCTCAAGCGTATTTTCACAGACTTTTCTGGACGTTTCCACCGTGCATCGAGGCATTCCGTCATTGCAAGCCGCTAGTTAGCATCGACGGCACACATCTGTATGGCAAGTACGGGGGAACGTTGCTCATCGCGATTGCACAGGACGGGAACTCGAATATTCTACCTGTTGCATTCGCACTAGTAGAGGGTGAGAATGCAGAGTCTTAGTCATTCTTTCTCTCCCACCTTCGACAGCACGTGACACCGCAGCCGGGATTGCTGGTTATCTCGGACAGGCATAACGGCATCAAGGCTGCGCTTGAGGCACCTGACGGAGGTTGGTTACCTCCATCTGCATACCGTGCATTCTGCATTCGACACGTAGCGGCTAATTTTGCCCTTACCTTCAAGGGCAAGGACGCACGGAGGCTTCTAGTGAATGCGGCTTATGCGAAGACCGAGGTTGAGTTTGATTACTGGTTTGATATTCTGCGGTCTGAAGACCCGGCGATGTGTGAGTGGACGAACCGGATTGACTACTCCTTGTGGACTCAGCATCGTGATGATGGGCGGAGATTCGTCACATGACGACTAATATCTCCGAGTGTGTGAACTCAACACTCAAGGGTGTCAGAAATCTCCCTATATCCTCCCTGGTGAAGGCAACATATGATAGGCTTGCGGAACTCTTTGTTCGTAAGGGGAGAGAGGCTGAGGCTCAGATGGAAACCGGACAACAATTCAGTCAGCACTTGGTGAAGTCTATTGAGGCCGACTTGAAGATGGCCAGGTGCTTCACGGTGACTTTGTATGACCGTGATAACTCCGAGTTCACCGTAGCAGAGACCACTCCTACTGGTTCTTTCTCGTTGGGTAGCTATAGAGTATCGCTTGCCTCTCGGACCTGTGACTGCGGGTACTTCCAGGCGCTTCATTTCCCGTGCCAGCACGCACTTGCATGCTGCGCCTACTCACGGGTTACCTGGTCATCTTATGTTCACAGCGTGTATCAGATTAGTTCAGTGTTCAGTGTGTACCGGATGGGATTCACACCACCGATACCGGAGGGCTTCTGGCCACCTTACGACGGGCTCACGGTGATTCCGGACCCTGCCAAGAGGCGTGCGAGAGAGGTTCGTCCAAGATCCACTAGGATACGGACGAATATGGACGAGGCAGATCCGAACCGACCAAAGAGGTGTGGCCTCTGTCGCCAACCCGGACACACCCGTCGGAGTTGCCCACAGCTTGGAGGATCGTCTCACACGGGGGGCCAATAGTAGCGATGTTGTTAGTGTTAGTGATTATTGATTTTTATTTTTCCTATTACATGTTATGTTTGAGGACTTATGTAATCTGTTGATCTTTCTACCTTCTAGTAATGAAAAAGCTGTTTTCGAATTTGAGTATAGCTAGAAATCCCATAAATGCAAAAGTTGATAACTAATTGTCAACATTAAAGTGTTATATGATTCAATGATAATAAATATTCACTGATCCATTAGGTAAATACCAGATTTCGAAGTACAATAAGATGAACAAACAACAAGGAAAAATAGCTCTAAAGTAACAACAGTAGTCCACATGGGTATCATACATGAATGAACCCTAACATCCAAAATAGATGAAAAGTAAATCATCTAAACAAGTGGGAGCCCGTCCCACAACGACGGGGTACCCGTGGCCTCTGACCTCTGCGGATAAACGGCTCCTCATCCTCGATCTCATCCGCGTCCTCCTGCGGGGCAGGCTGTGCAGGTGGCGTAAAATGGACGGGTGCGGCAGACGGCCCAGCGACAGACTCTGATGCAGCGGTGTAGGCGGAAGGTGGGGTACCTCCCAAACCAAACTGGTCACCAACAGGTGTCGTAGCAGGCTCGTTCAGATCAACATCTAAGGGTGCCTGCGTGCCGGGGGTCTGACCACGCCTCCTGCCCGGCACGTCCTCCTGCATGATAGCCGTAATCTCCTCTAGAAACTGTGGACTGCCGAAGTCCGCATCAAGCGTATCTGCGCCAAGAAAGTCCTGCCATTGTGATCCCGGAATAACCCATGGAGTATCGTCCTGCTGAGGCTGGTCATCGGCGGGTATACCAACAAAGTAATGTCCAAGAGGTCCCGACCCAAGTCCAGCGTCACTAGGCTCAGCCCCGTCACCCATCTTTGAGCCATACCACTCACCTCCGTGCCCCCCATCCTGGGTACTAACACCAGCAACTGCAGCCGCCCCTGCACCATCCCCGCCCTCGGGCCCATGCTGATCGTCGTCATCGTCCTCAGGGTCAGGAGCAGCGGCATGAACCGCAGCACGCCCTCTACCTCTGCCTCGTTGGCCTCGTCGTCGACCCCCAGCGGGGCCGGCCTCGTCATCATCCTCCATAGCACGATCAAGCCATCTCCAATCACGCTAGCTCCGCCGTGTCCCCACGCGAGCTCTCCTCTCAACCCGCCGCCTGTCCGGCACGTCGTCAGGACGATCCATCTCAGGAACTCGCCCAGCTCCCCGCTGTGAGGCCTCAACAGGAATAGCAACGGCTCTCGGATCCCCCAAGTGCGGATCTGGAGACAAGAACCTCTTCCTGTGCTGACTCCACCACTCCAGGAACTCATGCGATGGACCAGGGTCAGCAACAACATCGAACCTCAGCACGCTCTCCGCACGGGACTCCCAATGGAGATGCCACTTCTGCAGATGGTACGGGAACCATCGATCGCCGCCTCTGCCGTCCTTCGACATCAGAAAGTCGATGTTCAGGGCGGGATGTGGACGGGGCTGCACCCCTCCAAACTGCGGAAGAACCCTATCTATCTGATGCCACTCTATGACGGCAAAGTAGATAAGCAACGTAACAGACCGCCACAGCGCCATATGCCGAGGCTCCAAAACCTCTGGATGCACAACCTGAAGTACGTCGGGGCTGTTGTACGGCATCTAGATAAACTGCACCAAGAACTATACAGTGTCAGGGCAACTCATGAACCCAACTCGTAAAGTGTGGTTAAATAAAGAAACTTATTAAGTAACATACTGACCTCTCTATCCTGCAACCGGTCTATCCAGAGCCTCCACATCTGAACTCTAGGACCCTTCTTGCTACTGGAAGGGTTGTAACCTGACCACCTGCATCATACACATGTCTTACCGCTACTTAAATGTGTGCTTAGGGTATCCAATACATTATAAATGAACACGTAGTTATGTATAGTAAATTGAAATAGACAAGGCTTAGTACAGTACCTCGAGGCCAATGGCCAGCTGAACGTCTCAAACCCTGCAGGCCTAAACCGAGGAAATCGCCAGAAAATCCATGACTGAAGTAGCTGAAGTGGGCCCGCTAGCTTGATAACATTTCTGTTCGCCACTCGGCACATGCACCGGTATAACCATGCCAGTGCTGCAGAACTCCAGCTGTAGGTCCCCATCTCCTCCAGCCTAGCTACAAACGGAAGCCATCTGATGTGAATGCGGTTGCCGGACTTGTCCGCAAACAGCTGCGTGCCCAACAACATCATGATGTACGCACGGGCATATTGACGCACAGTCTCCTCATCAGCTCCCTCTGGGCACTCACCAAAAGTCTCCTGAAACCAGCTGCAGTTGACTGCGTACTTCTGAACCTGGCTAGGAGGAGGTACCACTCCAAGCAACTCCTCGAACCACACCCAGGCTGGACGGCCACCCTGGATGTATATCTGGAACTCTGATAGGCAGCCGCTGACGTAACTCCCATCCACTGGCAAACCCAGCTGGTATGCCACGTCCTGGGGTGTGATCATGCACTCTCCGAACGGCATATGAAACGTGTGCGTTTCCGGACGCCATCGCTCGACGAATGCACTGACAAGGGCCTCGTCCAACCGGAACCATCTATCGTTCAACCTTGCAAGATGGTATAGACCGGCCATCTGCAGGTACGGAACATATCTGTCATCGAGGAGCATGCCCTGCTGCCGCCGCATGCTCCTGATGCATCGCTGAGGCTGCGGAAGAAATGAACCGCATTATTAGAACCAACTTAATTACCAGTGACAAACATAATCAACACGATAATTCATAAACCAAAAAATCATACTAAATATGACCGCTTAAAAATCCAAGAACGAGAACCACTTGCATAAACAACTAACATAAGAAACCAGCATAAACCACTGACATGAAAGATCTAACATAAAACAACCACAACTAAACCGCTAACATAAACCACTAACATAAACCACTAACGACAACCTCTAAGATAAACCACTAACATAAACCGTTAACGTAAACCACTTACATAAACCACCGATATAAACTACCAACATAAACCACTAAGATAAACCACCAACATAAACCACTAACATAAACCACTAACGTAAACCACTAACATAAACCACTAACATAAACCACCAACTAAACCACCATCTAACCCGCATGCAAAACCACTAAGTCACATGTACCGGTAGAACAAAGTTATTTCCGTACTAACCTCCTCGTTGATGACCCCAGCTATATGGGCGACTCCGTCCAAGCGATATAACCGTGCCGGATCGTCCCCCATCAGCAGAGTATTCCGTTCAGGTCTTCCTCGGAGAGAATCTGGGTTGTTTTCTTTGAGATTTGGTGGGGTAGGGGAAGGTGAGAATGGTTCGAATGAGGCTGATTCGAACTTCTTATATAGCCGAATCACTAGTAATTCGAACCAGGGTGGTTCGAATTACTTGAAGACTTTACTTACCTATAATTCGAACTAAGCTAGTTCGATTTACGTGGAGACGGAGTTCGAACCTTGCTGGTTCGAATTACAACCAACTTTTCATCAACCTAATTCGAACTTGGCTGGTTCGATTTACTAAGGAATCTAATTCGAACTGAGCTGGTTCGAATTACATATATATAGCTCTTGGCTCATTACTGAAACGAATTTCAATTTGGTTTATTTACGTAATTCTCAACTTGCCTTGGCTTATTCTAGTTTTTTGCCCTTTTAATTATTTTTTAAAATTATGTAAAATGCAATCCTTCTTATAAAGATAAGATAACTCGCTAAAACCTATAAAAAGGGAGTCTCATCATTCTTCCATATATTATTATTCAACTTTATACATTTATTTACTACTTTTTTTTAGCTTTTTGACTTAGACATTGGGATGTCTTTGCAGGTATCACCTCACATTATCAAATTCAACCTCACCAGCCGGACCGACAGACATCCGATCCCTCTTCACCTAAACAAATACTTTTTGAACCTTCAGGTACCGCTTGAACATTGATGCCATCTGTGAAGATTGTTGAGATTCTAGTAGCATGACAGACGTCTGTGAGGAGCAACTCAACCAAAACTCGGAACCTAACTCTTATCGATAGTTTGATCAACCTAAATCTCAGAACCACAGCAACCTCCCAGGCCATGGGCGGGTGGCCAACGTGGTCCACAACCACACGGCATGTACTCAATCGAGACAGCAGTCTCAAGAAGAAGATCATCAGTCTAATAGAAGCAGGTCATTCGACGGCCTAGGAGAAGATATAAACCGCATAATTCAGGAGCTTTGTCACCGAGTTCAAACCTTGGAAGGTAGGATTGCCACAAATGAACACTACCAACGAGAGCACACGGGCGAATCGATATCTCGAACCGCCTCTAGAAGGGAGCACAGAACGAGAACCTCGGATCAACGTCACAAGAGGCGTAGGAATCACAATCGATCTCGATATTCCAACTGAGAGGACCATAGAAAAAGACACCATAGAAATTCCAAGCGAAGGCAACACGAATGCGTGGTACTGGGAGCAACCCGATTCACCGAGAAAGTCCTAAGAATAAGGTCATCAAAAGGGTTCGATAAGCCAATCGACATGAAGTACGACGGCACCAAAAACCCCCAAGAACACATAACGACCTTTGAGGGCAGGATGAACTTCGAAGGAGCGGTCGACGCTATCCGGTGCTGGGCCTTTTCGGTAATCATAGCCAGTCCGGCTATCAAGTGATTCAACGCGCTCCCGAACTGTTTGATCTCATGCTTCAGCGACATCTCTCGAAAATTCCTTGCACAATTCACCACATGTATAGCCAAAGCAAAGCATCCGTCAGCCTCCTAGGCATCACTCAACACCGGGACGAGTCTACAAAAAAAATATCTTGATAGTTTCAACGACGAGTGCCTAACCATAGACGGACTAACCAACTCGGTGGCTATTCTGTCCCTAACTAACGGCCTAATGAATGAGGACTTTCGGAAGCACCTTACAACGAAACCCGCTTGGTCGACACATGAGATTCAGAGCGCGGCGAGGGAATACATAAACGACGAAGAAGTGAGTCAGGTTGTGGCCGCCAATAAATGACACCACAACAACATGGCACCTCAAAACAACCCCATCCAAAGACATAAATGAGAAATGGTTTAGGCCATACACTCAAAATCAACCACCATAAAAATCTTTCTCGTGATCTAAACGTCTGACAAGATGACCTATCGAGACCAGAACCGGAGAGAGACTTAGAAAAGCTACAAATAGGACAATCCAGAGGAAAAGTCACTTACATTAACAAGAATTGGTAACTTATCTTTTTGCATCTTTTCTTTTTTGATAATTCATTTTTCTTTCTCGTTTTTAAAGGGAACTCTTTCCTACCCAAAGCAACAGAAGGTTTTAACGAGACCCTCACGTTGTAAACATTTTTCATTTAAGTAAAGTTTTCCTTTTTTTTTTTTAACAAGTAAATTCTAAACGTTAAATGAAACTCGACAAAACGCCTACCCCGGAGATTAATCATCTCGGAGGCCAATGAAATGGATATCCAAAGTTAACAAAACTAAAATATCAAAACAGCTCATCAAGAAGCAAGTCTTTAAAACACAAAGTAACGTTTCGCTTCCCCACGTGAGATTGACGATCTCCCAAACCACGGAGAACCGAACTCAATCAGTGTAAACTCCTGATTAATTAATAAATAATTAAATAATAAATTAATTATGAACCAAAAATTAAAAAATTAAATTTTATAATTTGAAGAAGTACAAATATTTATAATACTGATTAAAAGACTAATTTTAAAGATTTTGGCCTAAAGATGGGCCAACGGGCTAAACCGGATGAACCGAGCCTATATTGGGCCCAACCTAACTTATATATCCCACAAAAACCTAAAAGTTCAGCCACTTTTCACCCTTGTGGTTATGTTCCACAAAGAAGAGAAGAAGAGGTGAGCCAACCCTCATACACTATTCACACATCACCTCCAATAGCTCAAAACTTTCAATCTGCAACTTTGATTGATGAACTGTCTATGTGTAACACCCTAATTAGCCTAAACCTTACCTCGTGTCGTAAAGCAAAAGTTAATCAAAGGTTACGAAAGTTCTAAGATTATACATATATTATATAGAAGAAATTAATAATATCTAAAAGCCCGATGAAGAATATAGCTCAAAAACATGGATTTCAAAAGCACAGAACGTACTAACGAAGCTACTGACTTAAAGCATAAGAACAGATATCGAATAACAAAACATCATAGTATAATAGTATAATATCATGAGACACTAGCCATGACTCGCAGAGTTTAAGCCGGCTAGCCATATACAACCATACATGGAACCAGACAGTAAAAACAGCTTATACAAGTTTTGTTCTCTCAAATACAAGCCTCTAGGCCAAACAAAATACAAAAGTGAGAGACATATGCAAAGTATATCAAAAGACTCAAAATAAGTATCTGGATTCTCCGCTTCTGTCACCAACCAGATAACTCACCGAGGTGGGTTGCGACCTGCATCTGAAAAATACAACAGAGATATGGTATGAGAACCGGAGGTTCTCAGTATGGTAACAGTGCCCAGTGATGTATGATATAAGACCCCAGGATGCCAAAGGCAATCCTAGACTCTATATCCATCACAAGAATTCAAACTTAAAGCATTCTAAACCAAATCAGCGTAATATGTAATTCCTTAACACAACTTAAGCCGTAGTACCAAAAAGGGTAATCTATCTTAGAGAATTTCTACTCTAATTAGAAACCGCTGTCCCACAGCCTCCACCAACTGAGCTGCCATGCGATCCCATTGCCACCACCTTCTGAACCTCCTTAGTCCCAGTAAAAGCACAAGTACATACAATACAAGTAAAACACAAGTAGAGACATATATAGCAATTAATACAATTAGTAATTAGACATGTTAAACAGATAGAGAAAAACAATATCAAGTCGGCAAAGCATACAAACAGGTAGAAAATACATATGATGAATGCCTGCCCTACTGCTTGTGATATCACACTGTCGGTTCAATTGCCAATCCGACACATCTCCATGGAGATGTTGCCCTTCAGATTCATGGTGTGGGAACCCCCGAGATATAGTGCTCGGATCACTATCCAGGGTTTTGCGCCTGTATGCTCTGATGATCCGAAGGGATGCGAGCGGGGTCTATTGCCACCGACCTCACATCTAAGCGTAAGCGGGACGAACCACCGCCCTTACGCTGCTGCCGCTACCTCGACAGGCGGGATCCAACCTCGGCCCCTGCC
>NC_029786.2:89852049-89869108 GCF_000816755.2 Arachis ipaensis
GAGATTAAGAAATAAAAATTTTATAATTTGAAAAAGTAAAAATATTTAGAATACGAATTAAAATACTAATTTTAAAGGTTTCGACTCAAAATTGGACCAACAAACTAAAACGGTTAAACCGAGCCCATATTGGGCCCAATAACTCAAGCCCACATATATTAACACCCTCACACTTTACCCAAACTTAGAATTTCACATTGAGAGAGTGAGGGACACAACTAAAAGAGAGAAGAGAAGTGAAGAACCTTAACTCACTATTCACCTTCAACTTCAATCACTCATAACTTTTGATTCAGAGCTCTAATTGATGAGCCATTTGTAGCCACGCGTTCGTCTCAAAATTCTCTTCGATTCTATTAGAAAAAATGGTAAAAAACTTCCAAAGAGATTAAGAAATAAAAATTTTATAATTTGAAAAAGTAAAAATATTTAGAATACGAATTAAAATACTAATTTTAAAGGTTTCGACTCAAAATTGGACCAACAAACTAAAACGGTTAAACCGAGCCCATATTGGGCCCAATAACTCAAGCCCACATATATTAACACCCTCACACTTTACCCAAACTTAGAATTTCACATTGAGAGAGTGAGGGACACAACTAAAAGAGAGAAGAGAAGTGAAGAACCTTAACTCACTATTCACCTTCAACTTCAATCACTCATAACTTTTGATTCAGAGCTCTAATTGATGAGCCATTTGTAGCCACGCGTTCGTCTCAAAATTCTCTTCGATTCTATTAGAAAAAATGGTAAAAAACTTGAAATTTATTATCCAATTCTTTCTTCTATTCAATTTCTCTTTTTTAGTTTTGATTTTGAAGAAATCTTGAATTTTTTATATTTAGGGCAGACTCAATTGTGAGTTCTAGTGGAATTTTAACTTAAGGCTACAAGGAATAAGGTAAAAAAAAATTTTTCAATCGTTTACACAAATTTGTGTTATGAATTTAGGTTGAATTATGTAAAATTATGTGATTAGATAACACAGAGCTCGATTTGATTGGATTTAGGGTGAAGCGGAACTAACCGGTGCATTTTGGTGCAAAATTGGATTCAAGGATCGCCTGGTGTAAAATCAGTGGACGTTGGAGTTGTCCGAAGGAAATCAAAGTGTTGGAGGAACCGCTACCTAGAGGTATGGATTTTAGTTTCGAGTAGGCATTATGTAAAATTATGTGAATGCGTAGGTTAATTGTCCCTAAGATAGGATTTGAATGAAATTTGTTTGTTGGTTGCAAATTGTGAGTAGAATGGTTATTAGGTACAATAAATGCATATGTGTGAATTGAATTTGAATATGAAATTATGGTTTGATTGTTAATAAATATGATTGATGTGGACATTGGGTCGGAGGCCGTGATGGGGTGAGGAATTTTTCACGTGGTAATTGGAGGTAAGTGTTGTAATTGATTGTAAGATTGATTAGATTGTTGAATTGTTGATTATGGATGGAAATTGTTGGAAATGAATGATTCACTGGATAATTGGTTGATTAGGTGTTGAAATAGTTAGAAAGGGGTAGAGAATTTATAAATACATGTCGGGTACGCTTAGAAAAGGTTTTGGTATGGTTTAGAAGTGAGTTGGATTGAAAACTGGTGAGATTAAGTAATTGTGCAAAGTTTGGTAAAAATCAATTTTTGACAGGGCTTAACTTGGCGCTCGAAGTTCGTAATCAAATGAAATTAGTTCTAAATTAAAGCTAGGTGAAAGATCTTTAAAACTATATAAGGATGAGGGAAAATAAAATTTTGTAGAAAAAGTTATGAATATTGGAAAATGAGGTTTAGAGCTGAAATATGAAATGTTGTAGAAAACCAGAATTTTGGCATGTGTGTCCACGCACACAATGGCACCTAGGGGAGTTCGGTTTGCGGTTTGGTTCGATTTTTTGACAAAAATTCATCCGATCCAATGTTATTTTAATTATACAGTTTGGTTTGGTTTGATTTTTTATCGAGATCATCCGAACCAAACCAAACCAATTAATATCAGTTTGGTTTGGTTTGATTTTTTCGGTTTTTCAATTAATTTCAGGAAAAAAAGTTTAAAAATTACAAGAATTGTTAGAGCCAAGACTGGAGTATAAAATAATAGTAAAATGGATGTGAAGGTTGTGACATTCATGACAAATTAGTAGAACTTATTCAGTAAAAATCAAGTTCAATTAATCATGAAAATGAGCAAAGTTGAGGGCTGAGGATGGAGCAAAATACCCGCTAACATATTTATCGGCAATAAAAATACCTGTTAACATATTTGCCAGAAATTAGACATTAGCCGTCTTATACTTTGTCATTAAAAAAAGTTTTAGTGACAATTATACAATTGACAGTAAAAATCTTTTTAATGATCGCAAAAAGTATATAATTATCATACTAAAAATCTATTACTAAAAGTGATTTTTGTTGTGGGTGCCTCAATAACACTCTCATATATTAATTATAGTCAAGGTTGTCAAACTCACGAGTCTAGATAAATTTGTGGAGCTGACCTAGACTCGACTCGTAAACTCGTACGAACATTGGCTCGAGGCATTTTCTCTACCCCTTCTTAATTAATTACTTGGCTTCGTGGCAGGATGCTTACTTTTTTTATATTTAAAAAATATGTCCGAGGTTATCTCCGAAGTGAATGGTGGACCAATTCAGTCACGTTTTTATGTTCCAATTGATTCCTTTTTTTGATTATTCTCAAAGGAGAAGATTTGGACCTTGGACATATCATAGTTCCGAATCGAATCTCTTTAGAAAGAAGATCTTTTGTCTCATGGTAGCCTGCTCCAGTTCCCTTACGAAACTTTCGTTATTGGGTTAGCCATACACTTCACATGTTTCTAGCGATTCACATGGCACCTGTTATAAATTTTTTATAAAAAATATATATATCATGTATAATATATATATATATTTATATATATATTTACTCAAATATAGACTTTTAAATGTAACAATTTCAACATCAAAATACATAATATATTAACATAATACTACAACTATAACAAGTACTTTAGACTACACATTCAAATTCTTCACAAGTATGCATTTAGTTTAACATAAAACACACGATCACAAAATCAAAGCTTCATATAAAACAACCGAAAAAACAACAACAAAGCAACAATTAAATGTTCTAATAAAGTAAAACTCTAAAACTGAAATTTTCAAATATCTTCATCTTCCATGGTATCAACATCATCATCTTCACCATCTTCATCAGAAACATCATTTCAGTAGATCTAGGAATACTAAGAACTGAAGACCCTATCCCTGAACCAACATTCTCAGACATTTTGTACTTTTGTCCTTGAATCAACAAATCAACAAACCAAATAATTAATTTAGCAAATTTATCCACTTATTTTTATCCATCTTTGAATAATAATTAGAAATTATTTTAGTGTTATCCACTAAAATACAGAATTTCAAATTCAGTTGCAAAATTATCCACTAAACAGTTGCAAAATTAGTTATTACAGAGTTATCCACTAAACACTTACAAGGTTATCCACTATCAAAGTTGATAAATAATAAATTCAGATTTTAGATTTCAATTGTAAAGTTATCCCCTATCAAAGTTGATAAATTCATAATTAACACTAAGAAGTAACAACTACAAATTACAAGAAGCAACAATTAAGAATAAACTAAACTAACACATTTCAGAGTTTAATCTTTCAGATATTCAAATTAATTAACAAGTAACAACTAACTAACAGTTTAACACTAATAACTAACAAGTAACAACTACAAATTACAAGAAGCAACAATTAAGAATAGACTAAACTAACACTAACATTTCAGAGTTTCAATCTTTCAGATATTTAGATTCATTAACAAGTAACAACTAACTAACACAATAACACTAACAACTAACAAGTAACAACTACAAATTACGCAGCAGCAATTAAAAACAGACTAAACTAATACTAAGTAACAACTACAAAATGCAGCACTTCAGTAACTAGTTTTGTTTTAAACCATTCCTTAATCTGAATGAATGAATGGAGTCAGAAAAGTGACAGGCTGTGCTGAGGAACCAGGCGTTGCTGTGCTATGCACGCAAATAAGCAACGGTAGCGTCGCAGATGGCAGAGGACACGACGAATGACGACAGCATGATGAAGTAGCGGACAGCAAAGGCTCCATGAGTCCATGTGCTTTGATGCAGAACAAATCCAACATAGAGCAGAGTGAGAGAGTGAGAGTAAGAGAACAACGGAGAGGGAGACAGTGATGAGCTGTTTGGGGAACGGCGGCGAGGGATGGACGGCGGCGAAGGACGGGCTTGGGGAAGAGCCGAAGAGGGCTTGGAGAAGAGAGTGAGGGCTTGGAGAAAAGAGTGAGAGTGTTAGCACCGTTTGGAATTAGGGTTACGTTGCTGAGTTGTTCCCTTTCTCTTTTTTTTTGTTTTATTTTTTTGCGTCAAAAACGACGTCGTTTTGGCAAAAATGGGCATTCAAATCAACTTCGCTGACTTGTTCTCAAACTTGCGAGTTTGACCGATTCTGTCCGAGTCTATCCGAGTCTACCCAAAAATAAATGTGTGTCCGAGTTAACTCGATTTCATTATCTAAACTCATAAACTCATACGAGTTTACGAGTTAACTCACGAGTTTGAAAACAATGATTATATCTATTATTTGAAAAATATTTAAACTGTGTTAGCTTGACGAGTTTGAACAAATTTAGAATATTAGTACGTATTAGTATAGAATATTCTTATTTCTTTAATTAATCACTATATTCTTATTTCTTTAAATGAAAATAGCAACACAAAGTAAAGACTGAAGACTTATTTAAAAGAAAATAATCAATATATATAAAAACATAAAAAATAACATAAAAAATTTCTACTCTAAATAACCTTATCACCTGTCCAAAATGCCTGTTAATAAGATACTTATTAATATATAGTATTATAAATAATATTACAATTTGTGATATTTATAAACTTCGAAAAATTAGTAAATAATTAGTTAATAAATTAATTTTTTAATAAAAAAATTAGAAATGTTAATTTTATAGTAAAATAAGATAATGCTAATTAAAACAAGAATTTTAACACTAATTTTAAAGAATTTGGCCTAAAATTGAATCAAACGGGCTGAATTGATCAAACCGAACCTAAAATGGGCCCAAGACCCAACCAATTCATAAAAACCAAATGAGCTCAGCTCATTCCTCATTCATTAAGTGCCCCACACTGAGGAACACAAAGAGTGGTGAGGAAGGGTTTCAAAACCTTTGGATTCAATTCAATCCACTATAACTTCTTGCTCCGAGCTCCGATCGCCGATCGCCGCACTGTTTGTGGCTACGCGATCACCGCATCGAGCTCTACAATTCCATCGGAACAATTTCATAGGTAAGCTACTCTATCACTCTCAGCCTCTCCTTCCCCCAATTTTTCGAAATTATGTAAATGGTGTTGAATTTTTGCCATTTTGATGTATTAGGATTCGATTGGCTTGAGAAAAATATTCACTCTTGCTTGTGTGACGCTTGGATAAGGTGAGGATTCGAGAACCCTAGTTAATTTCTTGAATTTGGGTATTGGGTATTGAATTAGTGTATGGATATGTGAACAATGTGAACTTAGGTGTTTATGCACATATTGGAACGTGATTTTGGACAATTGAGGCTTGGTGGAGGATTGGTGTGAATACTTTGGTAATTTTTGGACTTGTGGGGCTGTGCAGTTTTGGTGATTTGACTTGGATAATACGTGAAAATTGGCCAAGATATGGTTTAGGTTTCGCATATTTAATATATAATGTTCTGTGAAAACTTAGGCTAGATGATCATAGGTTAGGAATTGAATTGTATTGTTGTTGAATGGTTATAGTGAATGGTATAAATTATGTTGCCATTGGTTTTGAGGGTGAAATTGATGTCTTTGTTGATGAATTATGAAAGTTGCGTGTGATGATATTGAATTATAATTATTGGTGATTAATGAGATTGAGTTATTCAATTAAGAATTTGTTAGAAGTGGTGGATTGATGAATTGCGGCTTGGATAAGAAAGTTGAGAATGCTTGGTATAGAATTGGTAAGTTTTGGATTGAGTATGTATTGATGAGTAATGGTTTAATAACATAAATGTATATGTTTAGGAGGGATGAATTATGATTTTGTTGATGTATTTAAGAGATTGATGCATGACATTGTTGATTTGAGATATGGTAGGATATGGTGGTTGTTGTAGTGTTGGTTGTATGCCTAAGAATGATAGTATTGAGTTTTTTGTGGTAAAAATGGAGGTTTGAGGTTTTGAATAAGAACTTGATTTTTAAGTGAATTTCGTCGAGCCATAACTCGGCTTCCGGACCCCTAAATGATTTCAAATTTATTTTATTTAAAAATTGGGTCCGTGAAGTTTACGCCGTTTGAAGAACGGAGGAAAAATGATTTAAAACGAAAAAGTTATGTGCGTCGGAAGTTTGGTGTTTAAATTAGCAAATCTGCAGAATTTGGACTGGGTGAAATTTTTTGGAAAAACGTACACCCACACGTACGCGTGACATGAGACATCCGCGTACGCATAACCCTCATTCGCGGAAGGTGGCTACTGCCTAGTGCTAATGTGTATGCGTAATCAAGGAATGCGTGCGCGTCTTGGGCTAAACGCATACCCACGCGTACGCGTGGCCCTATTTCCTGCAAAAACTAAATTTTAAGTTTTTAAACTGAATTTCAAACTTCTAAACCTTCGTTTTTGTTCTTTTAGCCCTAAACTATAGTAGTAAGTCTAGTAATGAGCTGAAGCTAGGAAAATGTGATAACTTGAGAGTGAAGTAATAATCTTATATGATGAATTAGGTACAAATTGCAATAATATGAGGTGTATGTATGAGATCAGGCTAGACTATGGCTATAAAGAATGAATGTAAGGAAATGATGATGATAAATGATGAGATTTGGGATGATTGTATGTGGTCGGAATGGTCGAGATGTATGTGTGGCCGAAATGGTCGAGATGGCAAGGTTTGGGTGTAATCCTGCTTGCATATTAATTTGAAAATGTGTTCGATGGCAAGTTAAGGACGGAAGTTCCCTCTCTTGTCGTGATGTGGATGTTGGGAAGGTGGAAAGGCACACTCCTTCGATGTGGAAAGGCACTCTCATTCGTGAAACCTCCAGGAGAAGGTGGAAATGCACTCTCCTTTGTTTATGATCCTCCTGGAGATGCGCAACCTAGAGACCAATGTTTGGGTTAGCTCCAGATGTGTCGAGTTTTGGCAAAGTAACCGACACGTGAGTCATGACTAGTAGGATAGACATTCATCATATGCATTTTGTTTGTTTGATTGCTATGCCTTATTTGGGATTGCCTAACTGAATATATTATGATAATTGTGATAATTGCTACTTGCACTACTTGTCTCCTACCTGTGCTTGCAATTGTCTGTTTGTATGTATTTGTAAACCCACTGGAGATGGAGGAACGGAGGAAAGGTGGTTAGGATGGGTGTTAAGATAAAGTTTAAGTTAAGTTTAAAATTTTCTAGACACCTACCCTTTTATGGTTTCTGTTTAGTAATTTTAAGTTTTATAATCTGAGTGTTGGCGTTCTAGGATTGCCTCTGGCATTCTCAGGACCTTATATATTATATGCGTGGCACATTTACCATGCTGAGAACATTCGGTTCTCACCCCATACTGTGTTGTTGTTTTCAGATGCAGGTCGAGAGGCTCCTCGCTAGGTGTCTGGACTTCTGAAGCGGAGTAGTTTATGGGTTTTATTTTGATGTGCAGTTTTGAATATATATGTACTTAGTTCTTCTCCAAGAAACTTGTTTATTTTGTCCCTCTTAGAGGTTTGAGGAGAGTTAAGATTTTATCTCTGTATTTTGGGTATTTTGGGACATGTATATATGTTTGTAAATATTCTCCGGCCAGCCTTAACTCCGCAGGCTGAGCTAGTAGCTTGTTATATCGTTCTCTTGACTCTCTATTCCTGTTTCCTATTTAGCCATGATTTTAAATTTTAGCTTTCTTCTCACGTAAGTAACCCTTATTTCTGAGCGTTGCGTTTTTAATTTTGCGATTTTGCTTTACCTATTCTTCAAGGCTCCTAGAATACTACATTCTTTCAATTATTAGTGAATTATATTTTATTTTAGAGTTCGTAATATCACACCACTTCTATTTTACGATTTAAGCATAAAACCCTGTGTGGTAGGATGTTACAATATTAGGTTAAGAAGAAACGTGATATTTGTGTGTTAATGTACAATGAAGATTATTTATTTATAGGTTAAGAGTACGAATTTAATTATAATGATAAAATTAAGGTGAATTTTATTAAACTCTTTATTTTAAAGAGTAAATTATTTTTTGTTATATGTTATAGTATTATTAATTGAATATGTTGATATTTTATAATTAAATTTAACCATTCATTTAATTTAAATTTTGATAACTTAACTAATGAACTATAGTATAATTCTTTTTACAATTTATAAAAATTATTAAAAAAGTTCTATTTTATAATTTTTTTTTCTCAAACCACATATTTAATTATTTATTAATCATTTTCAACCAAAAAAAATCTCAAAAAAATAAAATGAATAGATAAAAAAATTCAAGACATAAAAAATTTTCATTTACACTCTATCACTTGATAATTCTATCTTACTTCTTTTGTATTTTTCAAAAAAAAAAAATCATTCTTCGTACAAGAACTTCTTCGTACAAAGACAAAAACAATTTAAAAAAACGGTTAAATTCAGAGTTTCGGAGTTGTTGACAACAGGAGAAAAAAATGGAGATAAAAAACTATGCAATCTACACGTAATTTAAAATTCAAATTCAATTGGATGAAACTAAGTGGGTTTTGAGTTTGATTCATAGTTTAGTAAGGGAGTTTCACACTATTTTTACTATGTATCAATTTTTGTCTCCTCCTTTGCTTTGTTTGCATTGGGTTCCACCTCCAATTCATTTTATTAAATTGAATTGTGATGCTAGTTGTTTTGTTTTTTTTGGCTATGCTGGCTTTGGTTGTATCATTCACAATTCTCATGGATGTTGGTTGAAAGGTTGCACTGGAAAAGTCGAAGTGTGCAGTGTTCTTTTTGCTGAATTGTATGCAATTTGGAGATGTTTACTTCTTACTTGAAATAGTGAATTTCGTGAGATTATTTGTGAAACAGACTGTTTAGAAGCTCTTTTCTTAGTAAACCAAAGAATATTTGGTAAGGATATTTTGAAATGGGATTTGGCAAAGCATATACAGGATGTTATGAATTGGAATTGGAGAGTCTCTATTCTTTTAATTCAGAGAAATACAAATAGTGTTGCAGATTGTATGGCTAAAGCAGCTGCTTCTAGCGCGGACATTCACTCGAATTGGAGTCAACTATGGAGTGAACTTCAACATCTAATAGATTTAGATATGAATCTAGCCAATTAATTTAGTTTTGTCTTTATTTTTTTCTTTTTTTTTCTGTTTAGTCACAATAAAAAAAAACTAAACGGGTTTATTTTATAAAATGTGTTGTTATCTCAAATTTTTTTATGAATTTACGTGCTTTTATATATATATATATCAATTTATTTATTCATTAAGTTCATTTAACATGCACGGCTCTAATTTAACTATAATTGAAAATAAATTTTATTGTAATGAAAATTTTTTTAATAACTACCAAATATATATACTATATATGAAGAAGTTTTTTGGAAAATATGAAGAAAATAAGAGAGAATTATCAAGATATAGTGCGTTTGAAAATTTTAAATGTCTCTTGAAAATTTTTAATATTTGCTTTTTTATCTTTTGATTTTTTTTGGAAATGATTAATAAATATGTGATTTGAGAAAAAATAAATTACAAAATAAGATTTTTTTAAATAATTTTTATAAATTGCAAAAGAAATTATACCATAGTTAATTAGTTAGGTTATAAAATTTAAATTAAATAAAAAGATAAATTTAACCATCATAAATTAATTTATTTCAATTAATAATATTGTGACATATAACAAAGGATAACTTACCCTTTAAAATAGAGAGGATTAAGTAGAATTCACCAATAATTAATCTAATATCAAACTAAATAAATATAAAATCAATCTGAAATATACCAAGATATAATATTAATATATAATATCTTAAATAATATATTCTACTAATACTCATCATTAGTAGTCAGCAGTTTACATATTCATGTGACTTGTTGAGGATTAGAGATCCTCATCACTTTACTAGCCATTAAATGAAGCTTAGCTTGTATCTCGTACCTTAATCATATTATTATCAAGTTCAGATCTTCACTGCACAAACAAAACAAACTTAACTCACTCTTTGAATTCCTCCATGTCTCTCAAAATTGCTTTATAAACGTATACAATATTTCTGTATTGCCTCTTATGGCCCATGTTTATCAATAATTAATTTGTTGTATCAAGTTTTTTTCTTACATGATGTAAGTTTTGGACCTACAAAATTGTCTGAAAAGTTTATAATAACTTCGGAGGCATAAATTCATTTCATATGAAGTGATTTTAAAATTCTAAGAGTAGAATGAAAGAAAAAGAAAAGAAGAGGTGACATCTACAGGGTAATTAATCCCCCCCTTCCCCTCATAAAATGCTAGATTGAGTTAGTCAAATTAAGATGTACCTTAAATTGTAAACCATAAATCCTAATCAGATTTAGTGAAATTCCTTTTAATAGAACATAATCATAATAAGTTACATTTTAATTTCTAGCATTTCAACATTTTGTACCTTATATGCATCAGGTGGTTCCTGCTCTTTTGCTTTTCTTTTAGTTTTGAAAATATAAGGTTGGTATTAACGAACCAACTTTTACAAGAAATCACACCTCGGAGAATGCAAGGATATAGGAGTTGGTCATGGTTTGTCCAGATTATCACATGATACAACTTCTTCATAATTTATTAAACTTGTCTGCAACAACGTATAAAATGATAGGATCCTTTTCCACCAAATCAATGATTCATTACAATATGATGATGATATTCTAGTCCTCATCAATAATAGAATGCATGTGGTTTCCTCTAACTTAAAAAACCATGCCAATTAAGTTTTTTTGCCTAGAAATAATATTGTCATCAATCATAGAGCTAGTTAAACTCTAAAGTGGTCCCTCACAAAATATACTAATTTGGTCCCTAAGTTCCCAATTACACTACTTATATCCCCAAGATTGAATAAAATACACCTAGGTGGTCCCTTACCTATTTTCCGGTCAAATTGCTTGTCGCGAGGAGTGACTTGGCACTGACTTGGCACCATAAAGTGTCTAATGGTTATATGAGGTGGCAATTAAAACTGTGTAACCCAGTTTGGAGCCCTTGAAGGTAATGGAAGTTCTATTCGATCAACGATAAAACGCCAAGTCAGAGCAGACACAAAAACCCTAGCTAATAATCTAGTTTCAATGATTTTTTATCAACCTACACAAAATCCATAAGTAAAATCCACAATGATGCATACCTCAACACGGTAAAAAATGGAAAAAAAAAATTTATTTACTGCATACCTACCTCTGTGTCAGGGGGTTTCGCAAAGAAGCTTTGCTCCTTCCTTCAACGATATCGAGCCAATGATGACTAATGTTCCGACGAACTCCAAATGGCTTCACCACAACAACCCTCACGATGACTCGCAACGTGGTTTATGTTCGAAGAAGACGAAGTGACATCTTTGCTATGGGGGTTTGAACGTTTTAACTCCCCTATAGTTGAAACAGTGTCGTTTTATTATGGGTTTAGTGCCAAAATTAATACGACAACATTTCAGGTTGTCCAGCGTGGTAATCATTTGCCAGGTCACTCTCGACGGCAAGTAATTTGACCGAAAAATAGACAAGGGACCACCTAGGTGCATTTTATTCAATCTCGGGGATATAAGTAGTGCAATTAGAAAGTCGGGGACCAAATCAGTGCATTTCGTGAATCTCAGAGACCATTTGGGATTTAAGTCATGATAGAACGTATACACCTACTTTGTTCTAGTTTGATAGGATATAATCATTGTATATCATGAACATAAAATATACTCTGTTGAATACCATCATTTGAACATCCAAAAGTTAGTGTGTACATAAAGTATTCCAGAACTTAGGTAAGTCCATACCACTGGAAAGAAGAATCTTAACCTAGTATTGGTGTGTTAGGTAAAGGCAAAGCATGAAGTATCTGTACTCCAAATTTACAATAAGGTCTAAAGTTCTTAGTTCTTGATCAAAGCAAAATAGTAGGACTATGGTGGGTAATGTATGCTCCAATTGCAGGCGTTGGAGTATTCAGGGTTCTGGATTAGGTTCCTCTTTTAAAAGATCATCAAGACGACTAGTGCGCGTATACTTTGATGCCAAATTTGATTCTTGTCTCGGCACATCCAGAAAGTCTTGCAATCCGGTAGTCAGTGCTTGCTTTGATGTCAAGGAAGCTCCAAGGAGGCTTAAAGCCTGCACCAGAAGTTTAAAATAATGAAGAAAAGGCATCACATTAAAAGGAGAGGGATGAGAGTTAGAAGTGCTAAAAAGATTTTAGCATAGACAAAGTAGTCCCTCGAGATTTAAAAGTGACGTATTCGTCTCTCATTGTGCAGAAAAGGCAATGGATTGGTCATTCCATACAAAATCCTTAATATGTCCAAATTTTTTTAAGTAAAATTTCTAAATCTAGTGATAGGTGACTAGCTGCCATACCTCTGCCTCACCAATGCTTATCACCTTCATTTCAAGATCATCAATGGGAAGATTCAACTCTTTCAAATAAGAAATGCAAGAGTCACCAGAAAGTGGCCTCACTCTTAAGTCATCTCCTACGGCATACAACGCTGGTCTTCTCACAAACCCCACAACACTTTCTTTCAATCTCTTTGGGGATCTTGGGTCTAGGGCAGTCAGAAGTTTTACGCCGGCAATGTCAGAATTTGATTTGGAAACCACTCCCCCGGTCCAGGTAACTTCTCTTTTTCTATTACTATAGTAAGGATCTGGCTCATATGTCCCTTTTCCATAATAATACGTAGGAAGTTCCCCCTCAGGAATGTTGAGCAGCTGATTCGGACAACTAAATTGTGGCGCTACACCAGGATTGAGCAACACAGAACGCGAATCTGTACACCATGAAGAATCTAAGGTCTCCACACTCTTGTACAAGTTATCAACACATCCAACTGAAGTGTTACCACCTAATTGCTTCACAATGGACCCCAATGGTATGGTGAGTAAGCTAAACATGAAGTCGACAAAATCTTCCTTAGCTTCTGCAAACATTATCTTGTTTTGAGACTTACTCTGTACTATCTTTATATCCATTTTACTCTCACTGGTTGCAGGCCTCATAACTCTAATTGCCGATGCGAATGGGTTTAATGGTTTGTCTTTCTTCTTGGAGTCGCTTGCCAAAACCATATTAGTCAAAGGCTCATATGAGGTTATGGTATACTTGAGCAGGTTCAAAATCTATAAAGAAAAATGAAAAGAAGCAGGTTCTTAATCAAAATAACAAACATAATTCACAAACATAACCCGTTTTCACTAGAAAGATGAAATTTCATAAATGAAACATCAGGTATTAAACTAAACCAAACAATAAGAGCTATACTATACTGTACAATCAAGATGTGCAAAGTAACTAACTGAATATTACGACTTACAAACTAGCCAAATTAAGAATATTAAATAACACACCAAGGAATTTACATTTAGACACATAAGATTCATGCACCAGCCCCTTGAGTTTGAAGAATAACAATGATTAGCAACAGCTTTGTTCCATAGGCAATGTTAGAGACAAGGAATGAACTTTCTACCACATGTTTATGGAGGCTTTGAACAATTGCAATGCCAAAAACAAATCTGTCTAATAGCTTAAATTGTTCATTGAAAGTTAACAGATGGGGTAATACATATAACACAAAAGTTCATAAAAAAAGCAGATATAAGAGATAGCACATATAGATAGGTTGTTCAATGTTTAGTTAATTTCAAGCTACTTACATGAACTAAAACGCAGCTAGTATACGTGAATGAAGATTAGCCACCGAGTATAGCTAATTCAAACTAACTCTAACAATCTAACTGCATAAGTTAAACACTAATCAAAGGCTACTACTTAACTACCAAATCCAAATCAATGGATTTAGTAAGAAACTACAAAACAATAGCCAGATGCCACATTTTGGCCACAAACCTAAGGGAATAAGTCTATGAATAATCTTTTTTCTGTTTTTCATAACAAAGATGCTATTTGAACAACTCTTCCAGTCAACTTCCCATACCATGTGAAGTTTTGCACGGACCGTGTTGGGGGCACTCGCGCGTGCAAAACTTCTTGGCCATAAAAGTCTAGAGGACCTGTTTCAAATAGCATTTTTGTTTATCTATGCATATTATTCACTTAATTCAAATTCAACCAAGGTTGGACACTAGACTAGATTATTCGAATTCGAAATTACTGAACTAGCTACATAAGAAAGCAAAATCTGTGTGGCCAATTCAAAGATAAACTAAAGCAGAACTTGATGGTGCAATTAGAAAAAGATAAAAATGATCACCTCGTCCTTGCCAATACTACGAGTAACTTGTTCAAGCTGAGTCAAATCGGAATAGCCAAGTTGATGCAGCATCTGCACTGAAGTCACCAAAGAACTCGGCACAACTGCCAAATCATCAAACACAAGAAACAAAGACCCATTCTCCTTCACAAAAACCCCACACTTAGCATCATCCACATTGACATGACCATTATTATTACTATTACTCTTCTTCCTTAGTTCCCAATCCAAATCGTGAGGCTGTCCATTAACGGGATTCCCACAAGCACAAATCAGGTTGCGGAAAGTTGTGAACTTGCAGGTGCAGTACTCGCAGACGAGAAATCTCGGTGAGGGTTCAGTGTCGTCGATGTTGAAGAAGAGTTTCCAGCACAGTGAGTCGCAGGGGTTTCTTGGGAACAGTAACATGTGCTTGCATACACTGTTCCAGACATCGTTTTGGGTGAGATTCTCAACGCTTTGGTAGAGGTTCGTGATACATCCAAGGAGTGGTGGCGGTGGTGGTTGTTGTTGGTGGTGGTTGGTGAGGAGGCGAATGATGGTGGCGAGTGGAAGGGAGAGGAAGCTGAAGAGGGTGTCGACGAAATCCTTGGTGGATTCAATCGCAACGACCTTGTTGTGTTGTTTGTCGATAAACACTTTGATGGGAATTTTCTGTTCTTCTTGTGAAGCCATGCCTCATTCATTGCAGAAAAAGAAAGGCGGGTAAAACATATGAACAAACCAGATGAAAATCAATTAATCAATATTACAAGATGAAATTTCATAAATGAAACATCAGGTATTAAACTAAACCAAACAATAAGAGCTATACTATACTGTACAATCAAGATGTGCAAAGTAACTAACTGAATATTACGACTTACAAACTAGCCAAATTAAGAATATTAAATAACACACCAAGGAATTTACATTTAGACACATAAGATTCATGCACCAGCCCCTTGAGTTTGAAGAATAACAATGATTAGCAACAGCTTTGTTCCATAGGCAATGTTAGAGACAAGGAATGAACTTTCTACCACATGTTTATGGAGGCTTTGAACAATTGCAATGCCAAAAACAAATCTGTCTAATAGCTTAAATTGTTCATTGAAAGTTAACAGATGGGGTAATACATATAACACAAAAGTTCATAAAAAAAGCAGATATAAGAGATAGCACATATAGATAGGTTGTTCAATGTTTAGTTAATTTCAAGCTACTTACATGAACTAAAACGCAGCTAGTATACGTGAATGAAGATTAGCCACCGAGTATAGCTAATTCAAACTAACTCTAACAATCTAACTGCATAAGTTAAACACTAATCAAAGGCTACTACTTAACTACCAAATCCAAATCAATGGATTTAGTAAGAAACTACAAAACAATAGCCAGATGCCACATTTTGGCCACAAACCTAAGGGAATAAGTCTATGAATAATCTTTTTTCTGTTTTTCATAACAAAGATGCTATTTGAACAACTCTTCCAGTCAACTTCCCATACCATGTGAAGTTTTGCACGGACCGTGTTGGGGGCACTCGCGCGTGCAAAACTTCTTGGCCATAAAAGTCTAGAGGACCTGTTTCAAATAGCATTTTTGTTTATCTATGCATATTATTCACTTAATTCAAATTCAACCAAGGTTGGACACTAGACTAGATTATTCGAATTCGAAATTACTGAACTAGCTACATAAGAAAGCAAAATCTGTGTGGCCAATTCAAAGATAAACTAAAGCAGAACTTGATGGTGCAATTAGAAAAAGATAAAAATGATCACCTCGTCCTTGCCAATACTACGAGTAACTTGTTCAAGCTGAGTCAAATCGGAATAGCCAAGTTGATGCAGCATCTGCACTGAAGTCACCAAAGAACTCGGCACAACTGCCAAATCATCAAACACAAGAAACAAAGACCCATTCTCCTTCACAAAAACCCCACACTTAGCATCATCCACATTGACATGACCATTATTATTACTATTACTCTTCTTCCTTAGTTCCCAATCCAAATCGTGAGGCTGTCCATTAACGGGATTCCCACAAGCACAAATCAGGTTGCGGAAAGTTGTGAACTTGCAGGTGCAGTACTCGCAGACGAGAAATCTCGGTGAGGGTTCAGTGTCGTCGATGTTGAAGAAGAGTTTCCAGCACAGTGAGTCGCAGGGGTTTCTTGGGAACAGTAACATGTGCTTGCATACACTGTTCCAGACATCGTTTTGGGTGAGATTCTCAACGCTTTGGTAGAGGTTCGTGATACATCCAAGGAGTGGTGGCGGTGGTGGTTGTTGTTGGTGGTGGTTGGTGAGGAGGCGAATGATGGTGGCGGGGAGAGGGGAGAGGAAGCTGAAGAGGGTGTCGACGAAATCCTTGGTGGATTCAATCGCAACGACCTTGTTGTGTTGTTTGTCGATAAGATGGGAATTGGGAATTTTCTGTTCTTCTTGTGAAGCCATGCCTCATTCATTGCAGAAAAAGAAAGGCGGGTAAAACATATGAACAAACCAGATGAAAATCAATTAATCAA
>NC_029786.2:89869114-89883894 GCF_000816755.2 Arachis ipaensis
AGTAAAAAAATTAAAATTAAAATTAAAATTAAAATTATTAGAATAATAATTAACTATTTTTAATTTTAAATTTTAAAATTTTAAAAAATTTCAATTAAATCAAATTACAATTGATACAATTAGGAGTGTTCATGGGTCGGGTAAAATCAAATTTGATGTGATTCAGACTCGACCTAAAATATATACCGGGTCTATTTGTTAGATTCGAATCCGGCTCTAAACCCGATAAAACCTACACATTTTCGGACCACGATTATACCGGATAAAAATCGGATGAAAAACGGGCCGTTAATATTACATTACCTTAATAACTTCTTGTAAGCTAGCATGTAAAAATATCCAAATTTCCAAGACTCTAACCATTATTTGACATAATAAAATTCACTTAGAAAAATATAACAAGAACCAACCCTTTTCCAAAATTAAAACATAACCACAATCAATACTAATATTGTCTAATAACACCAAATATTTAAGTCAATACAAATAACACAATATTATGCATTAGTCTAAAGTTTTATGCATTCTAAACATAAACCATTAACTTATAGTTTTATAATGACTAATAACACAAAATATTAAAGTTTACAATACTTAAATTTCACATAAAAATAGTTATCATCCATCAGTAATAACACAAAATATTAATTGTGTATGATGGCCGGACCACCGGTCCGGGTGACCCGAGCTATGGCCCGGTCCCGGTTTCACTCACTTTCCAAATTTTATTTCTTCTCCCCGAGGCAAACCCGGGTCACTTCAGACCCAGGTCATCATGGTCCAAAATCTTTTCGGACCGGACCGTGCACACCCCTAGACACAGTTACTCCCAATATCATGCTAACTTTCCATTTTTCATTTACGATTTTCAGTCTATAAAGTTATCCCGGTGCCACTGCACTTTCTCACTGTCCAGTCCGACACCCTCCAGCTGACGCCTCCCATCCTCCCGCCGATGACACCCAACCTCTCCGCGTTTTGCTTAGGCACCGTAGCAACAGGAGATCGCGTCGCAACAGTCCCGTGCATTCTCGTTACCGCTGCCCATTCGTCGCAACTGTGCAAGCCGCTGCCTCCCGTTCGCCCATTTGAGACGCACGTTATTTCCGTCGCGTTGTTGTTGCTGCTGTGCCGTAGTAGTAGCCTCCACCGAACATCATTAACGGGGCTAAACCCAAGCACAACTCCAACTACTACTAAAGACATAGAAAATGAAGCCATGAGGGAGCTTATTCATCACTCTGATGCTAACCGAGATGGAAAAATCTTTGCCTTTGAGCTCATGTCCTATTTTGGATCCATTGGAGACTACTTGTCTCCCGACGAAGCTCAAGGCCTCATCCAAGACCTCGACTCCGATGGCGACCATTTGTTGGACTTTCAGGATTTTATGAAGCTCGTGACTATCAACAACGATGATGATCTCAAGAAAGCTTTTGAGATGTTCGTGTGGGAGAAGGAGAACACGGAGGCTTCATCGTCATCGTCAGGTAGTATCACGCCGAAGGAAACGATGAAATTTAGGTGTCTTTGGATTAAAAAAAAAAATTGGTCAAGGTATTGTTTTGGTTTCTCGTAGATAATATATAATGTTTCGTGAAAATTTAGGCTAGATGATTATAGGCTAAGTTAGAATGTATGATTATGTTAATGTTTAGTAAACTTGATGAAAAATGTTGAATTAGTTTGAGAATGGATTGGTAGTTGATGCTTGAGGTTGATGGTTGATGAAATGATAATTTTGATGAATAATGATGATACATTGGTGATTGAGTATAGAGTTATTGATTATGAATTTTTGAGGTTGAACTTGATGAAATTGTGTATTGGTGGGTCATGGAATAAATGAGAAGTGTTTAGGTATGTTTTGGATATGGTTGGTTTGAATTGAAACTTGAAAACTTTGACTTTTAACGAACTTCGACGGACCATAACTTGAACCTTGAATTCTGGATTTGAATGAAATTTTTTTCAAATTAAAGATAATTTCAAGAGTTTTACAACAGTATAAAGTTTGTGGAAAACGAAATTTTGTAGAAGTTATGGACGTCGAAAGTTATGTACCAAAAATTGAATTTTCCTAAGTTGCAGAAAACTAGGTGTGTGCGTACGCACAGAACAGATAGTGCGTTTTAGCCCGTGCGTATGTACGAGGGGATGTATGCACGCACACCCTGTGATTTTGCAAGTGTCGTACGCACAAGCATGGGAAGGGTTGTTGTTGTGTGCGTATGCATACCACCCTATTTTACACAAAAAATTTTGTTTTTCACTGTTTGACCTTCCCAACAAAAGGACAAAGTTTTAAGATTTAGGTCCAAAGGACAATTTTAAAACTATATTGAGTCTTAAGGACAATTTTGTATGAAAAAAGGTTGAGACAAAAAAAATTTTCAAAAATCGTACTTAACCCTACAAATAAAAAACATCTTCTCAATTGCCATCTACAAAGGTGAGGCCGGAAAAAAAAACAGGATTCCAAAAATGAAATTTCACTCTTTGAGCATTGTGTGCTTCATGATATAAGCATAAAAACACGGTGAAAAACTGTTTCATGTGAAATTGATAGCTGATAATTGTCAAATAATTTAATAAATTTAACAAAATTATCATCGATAATTATCAACTTCACATGAAATAATTTTTTAATTTTATTTTTTTATTCATTTTGCACATGTTCAAAGGGATGAAAAGATTTATTTTAAATATAAATTTAAGGGGTAAGTATTGTTTTGGTCCCTAACGTTGAGGGTCAGAATCGAAATCGTCCCCAATGTAATTTTTGATTTAGAATCATCCTTAACGTTTTTTTTCATATTAAAATCGTCCTTTTAAATTTTTACGGATAAAAATACCCTCCACCATCACCAGCACCTTTACCACTACTACCATCACCAGCACCTTTACCACCACCACCACCACCTTCCTTACTCCCATGAAATACTAATAATCAGTGTAACACCCTACCACCCAAAACTTTACGCTTAAGTCGTAAAATAGAGGTGGCGAGGTATTACGACTTCTAAAAATTAAAATACATACTTATAATAGTAGAAAGAATATAATAGACTAGGAGCCTTGAAAAATGGGTAAAACAAAATCGCAAAATAAAAAGCGCCACGCTCCGGAAATGGAACAACTTGCGTGTGAGGCAAACTATAACTATAAAACGTAAGACAATAAAAGTAGGAATCGAAAGTCATAGGTACAAAATAACAAGCTCCTAACTCAGTCTGCGAAGTCAAGGCTGGCCGAAGAATATTTACATATATATATACATATCCAAAACCCAAGATGTACATAAACAAATCCTGCCTCTCCATAAACCTCTAAGAGGATAAAAAAGAATAAGTTATGTGGAGAGAAAGCTAAGTACGTGTATATACATCACTGCACAACAAAATAACACAGTAACCACTTCGCTTCAGGTGTCCAGACGCCTAATGAGATACCTTTCGACCTGCATCTGAAAAACAACAACATAGTATGGAATGAGAACCGGAGGTTCTCAGTATGGTAAAGGTGCCCACATAGTTAATATAAAAGGTCTCGAAAAAGCCAGAGGCATTTCTAGAACTCCGACACTCAAAATCATTCTTAAATAAAATAAACTAAACCAAAAGTTAGGTAAGTTATCTAAGGTCTAGTTCTGAATCTAACTTTAACTTAATACTTCACTTTCTGTCGCCTCCAATCCTCCGAATCACTGGTGGAACAACCCTCTCCCCTCACACCTTCGTCAAGAGAGATTTCTCAGAAAACATACACATACAGTTCAAGAAAGGACAACACAGATAGAGAAGCATTTACAGCAAGTAGAACAAGTAGCGGATAAGCAGAATTAAACAGTTAAGCAAACCAAAACAATGCACACTCAAGCAAACAAACAAATGCATATGATGTATGACTGTCCTATGGCTGATGAGTCTCATCTGTCGGTTATACAGCCAACCCGACATATCCTGGTAGTTAACCATTGGACAGTCCCTCTGTGCGCGCATCCCCAAGCTCAATAATATTCCATGGAGTCAAACTCAGCTCAATAATATAGTATTCCATGGAGTTAAACTCCAAGCTCAATAATATAGTATTCCATGGAGTCGAACTCCAAGCTCAACAATATAGTATTCCATGGAGTCGAACTCCAAGCTCAACAATATAGTATTCCATGGAGTCGAACTCCAAGCTCAAATATAATATTCAATATTTATATATATGCATGCCCATGGGGGAATCCGAGGAGTTAAAGTGCCCAGTCACATCTTGCGACAGAGGGTCAACAAATAGTCTCAAATACACAAGCCACATAATAATCTCTTTCTTTTTAAAATACCACCTCAAATCAAAACTCCAATTCTTATAGAAGTTTTGGCAGTATCTCCTCTAAAGCTCGAGTTTCTGCCACCCTTCAAGGGTCCCAACTATCAAATCAAACACCTCTCAGTCCTTCAAATCATTTCCGGTAACAAATTATTTCAAAATCAAACAAATACCAATATTAAATCTTTTCCAAATCGACCAACTTCAACAGCAAATTATTAACAACAGCTAAACCACACATTTTATCCAATATGCACAATCCATCAATTATACATTCAATTCATTCTTATCTTAAGGTCTTCTAGCCTAAATTTTCACGTGACATTAAACATTAACTACGAGAAACCAAAACCATACCTTCGTATGGAATCAAAATATTCGAAGCTCTAGAGAAACTTTTTGACTGAGCTATCGAAGAAGAAAATGTCCAGAATCGTCTATGCCTCCTAAAACTCCAGTTGGTCAAACTCAAGGGGTAGAGGAGTTACGTTACCGTCAACTTCTACCGGTCAAAAGTGGTGCCAACGTATAGAAGAGGAGGATACGAATACTTTTACCGGATTAGATTTTTGATTGGAGTTACGGATTACAAGAAATCACATCCAAAGCCAGCTAATTGCTCATTTTCAAAAATGCTTGCATCGCAGTTCACTTTACAGACATTTATTGGAGGTGGTTCCCAGTTATATTTCAAAGAAGAAGGAATAATATGTTTTTGGTTGATAACAACATTAGAGAAATCTCGAGCAGCATGTTTAACTAAGTGAACAATTTTCTCCTTACTCTATGGATCATCTTGGTGGAAGATGTCATTGTTCCTATCCCTCCAAATCCACCAAAAGGCCGCTGCAAAGAGAAACTCATTTTTGTTGAGGTTAGAACGAATCCAAGACACAAAATTCAAATTAGAGTCCTCAGCGGTCATTCCCAAATTTAAGCTAATCCAAATCTGACGAGCTTTTTGGCAAGTCCTAAAGCAGTGGTTAATATCCTCTAGAGCAAGATAACATCTCTGACAAAAATCAGAAGTAGAAATACCTCTATGAAATCGGTAACTAGCTGTGGGAACTCCGTTGTTGAGGCAAAGCCAGAGCAGACACTTTATCTTCTCCGGTATTCTCAAGCGCCAAAGCCAAAGCCAATTTTCATTATCATTCCAGCCAAATTTCTTCTTCAGTAGCCATTCATACCCTCTTTTAGTCGAGTAGGTAAGAGTATTTGAGTTTGTCCAAAACCAACCTGTTTTATCTCCTGCCTGCTTGATAGGATCAAAGAGCATCAAATCAAGTTTAACTTCTTCCGGAATCATTGTGCAAAGAATATCCCGCCGCCAATGCCTATGGTGCCAGACATCTTCTAACTTCAAGTGAGAATCAGAAATGTGCACAAAAGGAACCAAAGGAGCTAGCGTTCCACATGGTCGCCAAGCATGATACCAAAAGGATTGAGACATCCTGCCTGTACACCAATCAAAACCATCACGAAGCTTTTCTATTGTTTTATAAATCGCTCGCCAAGTGCTTGAAACATTATTAGAAAATTTGGGTGAAAAGCAAGAACTCCCAGATAAATATTTTGCCATCATAATTCTTACCCAAATCTTATCTTTATTATGCAATAATTGCCAAACAAGCTTTCCGAGTAAAGAAAAATTTACACATTGAGTATCTCTAATTCCCAATCCTCCATATTTTCTTGGAGTGACAACTTTGCTCCATTTGACCAAATTTAAGCAACGCTCCCCCACATTTCCCTTCCACAAGAATTGTCTAAGTACAGAATCAATCTTTTGACAAACCGAAGTAGGAAAAAGAGTCACTTGCATCTGATAAATAGGAAGAGAAGAAGCAACAGATTTAATTAAGCAAAGCCTGCCTGCTCTGTTAAGGAGCCGACCTTTCCAACTAGCCAGCCTATTCTTGATCTTCTCTAAAGAGTCCGAAAAAATAGATCTAGCAGCTCGAGGATGATTAAGGTTTACCCCCAAGTATTTGTCTAGTTCACTAGTAAAAGGAATATGAGAAACACCAGACAACATTTCCTTCCTTCTATTAGAGATATTTCTAGAACAAATAGCTTTAGATTTTTCAATGTTAACCTTCATACCTGAAGCTTTACAGAACAACTCCAAGGTGTGCACAACATTCTGAACTTGACTTTTCTTCGCTTTACAAAAAAGGAGGAGGTCATCTGCAAACATCAAGTGAGAAACTCTAGGTCCCCCTCTAGAAACAGCCACACCATCCCAAATACCCTCGTCAACTTGTTTGGAAATGAAGCACGCCAATCTCTCCATGCACAAAACAAATAAATACGGAGAAATTGGATCTCCTTGCCTGAGCCCTCTGCGAGGTTGGAAGTTGTCCAATCTATTCCCATTCCAAAGGATGGAAAGATTTGAGGCCTGAACACAATTCATTACAAGTCGAATAATTAGAGAAGGAAAGCCAAAAGATTGAAGAGTGTGCTCAAGAAAATTCCAATCAAATCTATCATAAGTCTTTTCTAAATCAATCTTAAAAGCCATAGCTCCTTTTCTAGACTTTGTCCGCTTAAGAAAGTGAAGAACTTCTTGGGCGACAATAATATTATCAGGTGCTCCTCTACCATGAATAAACCCTCCCTGAGTTGGGCTAACAATCTCATCCAAAAATGGTCGTAATCTATTAACAAGCACTTTAGTCACTAGCTTATAAATTACATTACAAAGGCTTATTGGTCGAAAATCCTTCAATCTAGTTGGAGGGTTGCACTTAGGGATAAGAACAATCAAAGTTTCCAACAAAGAATGGCTTAACGTCTCCCCTAAGAATGCTTTCTGAACAGTACGTCATACCTCATGACCCACCACATCCCAATATTCCTTGAAGAAAAAAACTTGAAAATCATCCGGCCCAGGAGCTTTGAACGAGCTCATATTATCCAGAGCTTCTTTAACCTCCAACATTGTTATTGGTTTAGATAAATTATCACAAGCATCCTGACTAAGAGATGGCATAGGAATTTCTCCCATGCAATTAACCTCAACAGGCTTAGTAGAACAAAAAATATTTTTGAAGAAATGAATAACCTCCCTTTGCAAAACTTCCGGATCATCAGACCAAGACCCATCACTGACTAGCAACCCATGAACCTTGTTAGATTTTCTTCTAAGGATGGTTTGCATATGGAAAAAGCTAGTATTTCTATCACCATACCGAACCCATTGATCTCTTGACTTCTGGTACCAAAGCAATTCTTCCTGGGCCAAAACTATATTATACTCAGCTCTCAATTCTTCCTCTTTGTGCTTCAGAATCGGATCATCGTCAGCTTCCATTTTCCGTTGAATATGATTCAAATAACCCTCCAATTCCCTTTTTTTTAATAAAAATATTGCCAAAGACCGTAGAGTTAAATTCCAACGAAGCTTCTTGGACCCCCAGCAACTTCCTATGGATGCCAAAGCCTGTATTATCCCAAGATTTCTGAACAATAGCCTTGTAATCAGGATGCGTTGCCCATGCCGCTTGGCATCTAAAAGGCCGATTTCCTTTCTTGATAGGAACTCCTTGACATCGGATAAGTAGGGGACAATGATCAGAGTGGGAACGACTGAGAACTTCAACAAAAGCTTCTGGCAAAAGAAGGCGCCATTCTGTAGTACAGCAAGCTCTATCCAATCTCTTTGCAATTTCTTTGTTTCCTTGAATTTTACGGAACCAAGTAAACCGTCTTCCAGAGGTTGTTAGATCAAAAAGACCACAAGAATCTAGAGTACTTGCAAAGATACTACTACGATTTGAATAGAAATTACTCCCCTTCACCTCATGAACACTCAAAATATCATTAAAATCTCCAACCACCACCCACGGGTCCTGAATGCACAAACCAATATCAAGCAGATGACTCCATAATTCTACTCTATTAGTGGCTTGAGGGCTGCCATAAACCGCACTACAGATCCATCTTCGCCCACCACCATCAATTTCCAAAGTTACACATTGATTCATAACCCAAAGAATTTTACAAGAAAATTTTAAATTAGCAGAGAGGAACCAAATTCCTCCCTTGTGTCCAACAACATCTACAATCCCTACAGGATAATAGCCTAATCTCTCCCAAAATTCTTTCATAGTTTCAAACCCAATATGAGTTTCCACCAAAATAAAAAAAGTTGGTTGAAATTTTCGTATCAACTCCTTACAGTGCACCCGAGACATCTTATTTGACGCCCCCTAACATTCCAACTAATAATATTTAAATGGTCACAATCAATAAAAAATAAATTAAATAATTGGAATGTTTAATCATTCTACCTCACGTTGATGGACCCCTGTCTCCAAGTATCTCCTTGTGGACTTGCACCGCAGAACCATCATTCTTCTGTTGAGGTTGGGTCTCCAAGTTTGTTGTTGCACTAACTTTATCAAACTCTTTTTGTACTCGAGAATCCATTGACAATGCTTCAGTAGGTGAGTTTTGAAGCGAAATAGGACGCTACCTTTTGTACCCTGCTTTAAAAAAAGGAGTACTCTGATCCTTGAAAGCCACCTGAGTTGTTCCCAAAGAGCCAAGCGTGGATGGAGGATCTTTCTTTTCCTTAGGCCCCACCTTTGCATTTGATAAGGACTTTACCTTTGCATTTGATGAGGATCCAGCATGCATGTTATTAGACCCAAAAGAAAATTTCTTACTCACCAAATTGGAGCATATTGCTACATTGGCTTTTTTTGGCACCACATTGTGGCCTATACCCACTTTTTCCTTGCCTTTTCTACTAACTGTAACCCATTCACCCTCTTTTGCACGAGTATCCATTTCCATACGTGAGTCTTGCAAATTATCATGCACAAGATCTGCTGCACCATGCTTCTCCATAATTGGAATTGATTTGGCATTAATTCCAAATTCAAAAGTTAAATTTTGATTTTTTACTGGGATTTGACTACCTTCCACCGTTTTCTCGTTGTTATCTACAGAAAAAAGTGATGGCAAATTTTTCTCCTTCATCGTGCTTTCCTTCCAATGCCATTGTTGTTCTCTTTCGCACATTCTCTTGTGACATGCCCAAAGCAGCTACATTTTTCACAAATTAAATTTAAGTGCTCATATTCTATGTCATACATATGACCATCAACTTGAATTTTTTTTATAACTGGAAGTCCCAAGTTAATTTGCACACATGTTCTTGCATACTTTCCCCTCTCTGCAGACTTGGTGGCTAAGTCGATGCGGATCGGTTTGCCAACAGCTGACGCAATCATTTTCATGGCTCTCTCTTGATAATAGTTAATGTTTAAACCTGTGAGTCTTATCCAAACCATGGTAGACCCAAAAGTGTTTTCACAATGTCTGAATGAAGAACTCCAAGGTTTAACCGCAACATAGCTTCCAGTAATCATCCACGGTCCTCCAAGGAGAACTTTCTCTCTATCCTCCAAGAGATCAAATTTGACTAAGAAATAGCCAAAACCGACATCTAGTACCTCATATCCTCATTTGGTTCTCCAGACGCCTTTAAGCCTGTGCGTGATCGCTGTATAGCTAAAATTTTTTCCAAGAACTTTGATCACGATGGCATCTTTGTAGGGCTCTGCCAATATCCTCAGTGAACGTCACAGTTAGTATCTCCGAATCGCTTTGCTTACCAACTACTGTAGCCATCTTATCCCCATCAAGAGAATCAGCAACTTCCAAAGCTCTCCTTGCTGAGGCACCAACAACAACTTTATCTCTGAACGATATCCACTGACTTTAAGTCTTGTTACCATCTCCTTTAATCCCCTCCTTTTCACCCGATACATGCCCCCTCCGCTCTCCCCCTTATTGCTTCTACCGACATGGCCGGCTGCCTCGCTATGTGTCATCCTCGAAGACTCTCCCCCGCTCTCCCCACTCTTTATTTCACGTACTCTCATGTACTCCTCCATTCTATTAATTTATTACTAATAACAAATTTACTAGTACTGTTTAAATATTTGATACCGAAAAAATAACCATTAGCATACAGAATTCCCGGTTGGTTTAGACGCGTTAATCCAAAGTTAAATTGGTGTTGACTCGTATTCCACGTGTCTGCAGTTCATTTGCGGTTCAATATGCTTCAATTCTTCACCATCTAAGGAAGCAATACTCTGCACCAGAACTTGCCATACATTCTCTTTGCAGTTCCATCAGTTCAGCTTCAAACACCACACCACATTACTTATATAACATTCTAGCATGAAGAATGATCGCATCATTAGCAATAATAATCACATTTGCTGTTTTACTTGTATACTGCAAAAACCAAATAACTGATAGACAGCAAAGGCAAATGGTATTCTTTTGCACTTATTTTGATTGGTTGCAAGGAACATGTTACGAGTCTCGTGAGACTAATACCTGAAAAAGAGTTTCACATCGAGAACCAACACCTTAAAAAAAAAAAGCCTTATAAAACCTTGGACTCTCCCACCATATACACAAACTTTTGTGACGATGGTTCTCCCAAAATCTTGTAGCTTATTATAGGACATTATATTATCTATAGTTCTATACACAATCACAGTCGAATGATAAGTAGTCCTACCAGCTTGAGCAGAATTGCCTCTGGTGTATGCATGTGGTTTCGACCACACACGCACACATACACACTAGCTATTAGCAATTGACAGCATGTGTTTGATGTAGGTCAGCACTCAGCAGGTCCCAAAATATATGATGGAATGGCCATAAAAGTATGTGTTCGAGAACAAAATCAAGATTTTTTTGCAAGCAGTTCAGAACTCAGGTAAGTACATACAACTAAAGTTAAGTACCTCAAACTAGTAGTATTAATGAATAAAGGCAAACCTCAGTCTTTGCACACCAAATTTGAAATACGGTCTAAAGATTTTCTTGGTTGTTCAAAACAAAATACATGTAGGCATGCAAAAACTGCAGATGTCTGAGAATTTAGGGCTCTGGATTAGGTTCAAGTTTTAAAAGATCAAGTTGACTAGTTTGAGTATACTTCAATGCCAAATCTAATTCTTGTCTCGGCACATCCAGAAAGTCTTTCAACCCAGTAGTCAGTGTTTGCTTCGATGTCAAGGAAGCTCCAAGGAGGCTTAAAGCCTGCACCAAAGATTAAAGATAATGAAAAATAGGTGTCACATTAAAAGGAGAGGGATGGGAGGGAATACGTGTCGCCTTACCGCTGCCTCACTAATACTTATCACTTTCACTTCAAGATCATCAAGGGGAAGATTCAAATCTTTTAAATAATAAAGGCAAGAATCCGCAGACAGTGGTCTCACTCTCAGATCATCTCCTACAGCATACAATGCCGGCCTCTTCACAAATCCAGTAGCATCTTCTTTTGATCTGTTTGGGGATCTTGGGTCCAGTGCAGTCAATCGTTTTACACTAACAATATCATGATCTGATTTGGAAATGACTCCGCCACTTCTGGGAACTTCTTTTCTTCCATAATGGTTATCCTTCTCATATATCCCCTTACCATAATAGTAAGTAGGTTCCACATCAGGAATGTTGAGGGGCTGATTCAGGCAACCGAATTGGGGCACTATGCCGGGATTCAGCAACACGAAACGTGATTCTGTACACCATGAAGAGTGCAAAGTCTCCACACTCTTGTACAAGTTATCAACACATCCAATTATGGAGTTGCCATTCAGTAGCTTTATGACGGACCCCAATGGTATGGCAAGTAAGCTAAACATGAAGTCAACAAAATCTTCTGTAGATTCAGCAAATAAAACCTTGTTTTGAGACTTACTCTGAACTATCTTAACTTCCATTTTAGTGTCAGTGGTGGCAACCTTCCCTCTAATCGCTGATGCGGATGGATTTGGCGGGTTATCTTTCTTCTTGGAATTACTTGCCAAAATCAAATTAGTTAGAGGCTCATGGGAGCTGATGGTATACTTGAGCAGGTTCAAGATCTATAAATTAAAATGAAATAGGATAGTTTCTTAATCAAGATAACAGACAAAAACAAAATATACAACTCCTCTTTTAAGGAAAAAAGTTCACTCAAAGCATGAAATTTTTAATGAAACTCAAAGATATTTGACTAAACTAAGGAATAAGACTAGCACACCTTCAGAATTAGCAAAATTAAAATTTAAGATTAGTAAATAACTAATGTTTGCTCATATCCTTTCTAGTAGTATACTAGTACATCAATCAATTGACAAGTAAACAATACATACAATTCATGCAAGAGTCCTTTGAGTCTGAAGAGTGCGCAATGCTTAGACACACAATGTTAGGTGAAAGTTAACAGATGGTAGTATACTAGTTGTTAATGTTGCAAGTGTGAGGAGTGCATGAAGTTAGTCCCACATCAAAGAAAGCAAGGAAGAGTGAGGAGTTTACAAGATGAGAATCTCACTTTAAGGTTTTGAGTTGGATGTTAAGTTGGATATGGTTGAGAGCTCCCCACTGTGGCCCACAAGACGATTAAATTACATAAGTTAATTAGTTAGTTTAGGTAGAGTTAGTTAGCTTCATGCTAGTCGCATACTCACATGAACCAAAACATAACTTGTGTAGATGAGTGCAGACCAGTTATTAAGTATAACCAACTCGGTGCTAATATTTAAAATTTACTTTAAACAAAGGACAATTTTAATATGAAGTAAAGCAAAATTTGTGTGATTCTTCAATTCATATTACACAAGATAAGAGTTACAAGGCAAAACGGGTTAGCACGGTTGTCATAGATGATAAAGGCTTCGAAGGTATCCCACAAAATCTACCCTACAAGACTCCATTAACATGTGATTTGTAACTAACTCTATAAACTCTCATTTGAGCCTGAGGCATTATTGCCTTGACCAATGCCGAAAGCACCTAAAGTTTTATAATTCACAGAGGAAAAAAAGGGGTCAAAAACTCAATTACCTCGTCCTTGCCAATATCACAAGTATATTCCTCAAGATGAGTCAAATCGGAATATCCAAGTTGAAGCATCATATCCATTGAGGTCACCAAAGAACTTGGCACAACTGTCAAATCATCAAACACCAAAAACAAAGACCCATTTTCCTTAACAAAAACCCCAGCCTTAGCAGCATCCACATTGACATTGGTGTTATTATTATTAAGGTTCTTCCCTTTTCGTTCCAAATCCAAATCAACGGGCACATATTCTATGCGTTTGCCACAAACACAATCAAGCGTTGGAAAAGTTGTGAACTTGTTGCAAGAATTGCACACGAGAACCTTCGGTGTTGGTTTAGTGTCGTCAACGTTGAACAAGAGCTTAGAGCAGAGTGACTCACAGGGGTTTCTAGGGCACAGAAGCATGTCCTTACATACAGTGTTCCAGACATCGTTTGGGGTTAGATTCTCAACGCTGTGGTAGAGGTTCGTGATGCTTCCAAGAATGGATGGTGGTGGTTGTTGCTGTTGCTCGTGTTGTTTGGTGAGGAGGCGAATGATGGTGGCGAGAGGGAGGCAGAGGAAGCTGAAGAGGGTGTCGACGAAGTCCTTGGTGGATTCGACGGCGACGACCTTGTTGTTTGGTTTGTCGATCAAGATTCTGAGGGGAATTTGTTGTTGCTGGGAAGACATGGCAGAGTGCAGAGAAAAAGGAAAAGAAAAAAGTGGCGTTAACGTGTCAGTGTGTGATTAGAGACTCAAAACTCAAAACTCCAAATGCATGGATTGAGAGGTAGAAAAAATGTGGAAAAAGGAACCAAGTATTGGAGGGAGAGGGAACTGTGGCGGAGAAATACTCTACTTTTAAATTCTTAGTTTAATTGCCATGTTACTCCCTTAATTTTATTAAATTTATAATTAAATTTTTATATTTTTTTAATTAATTTTTTACATTATTTTTTTCTCCCAAAAGAAAAAACACCAGAATTTTATCGTCGACAAAAGTAACCTCAAATATATTAAAATGGGAAAAATTCATCATACCTTAGATTCAAAGTTTTATACAAAAATTTACATAATTGTTTCAACAATATGCACAAAAATCAATCAAAGTCTTATCTCTATATTTTTATTTTATTTTTCAAAAATATTATTAGTTGTTGACAAAAAAAATACAAAAAATAAATATTTTTTTAGAAAAAATCACCATATTTTAAGGATAATAATATTTGATTTTTCTAATCATACTTGCAAAAAATGGCATCAAAAATCAATTTTTAAAGTATTTTGTTATAATACATATTTAATGTTGGACATTTTTGTCGTGTTTTTTAAATTATTTGAGGGCATTTTTGAATTATTATCTTACTATTACTATTATGTTGCCTTGTTTTATTCTTTTTTCTTATTTTCTTCTTCTATTCACCCCAACTGCAATTAATTACCACCGTATCATTATTGCAACTCTCATTTTTGTTTATCATTTTCATTTATAATTATACATTGTGTTAATTTTTGAGTTGTTGAAAATTTACTAAAAGAATTATTTTTTTGTCTGATTTAAATATCTAAATATATAATTACATGGATATTTATTTTTCATTCTT
>NC_029786.2:89883939-89886011 GCF_000816755.2 Arachis ipaensis
AATAATTATAAGATATTTAATTTTTTGAATGTACAGAATAATTAAATTTAAATTAATTGCGCAATATATCATGTTGATTGCCTTGACATTTAACTCCACTTTTTTCGTATTTTCATCGTTTCATTTAGATTCTTTTTTGGGAGTGACAACTCCTTCGGCAGTTGTGATTGTTGAAACTTGTGAACCATTCATAATTATTTTTCAGATATTGTAGTCGACAGACTGTACAAAAATTCACATTCTCTCATTCTAATAAACGTAGTTCTTGCTATTAAAGAAATGAGGTCCATTGTTGGACTGGCCCTCATTGAGTGTGTAAGCCACAATGTTTGCACTCATATTATTGGCCATTGAATCTTTGCTTCAAGATGTGAAACTTGATTCCTTGAGATCGTGCTCTTGATACTAATTAAACTCAATGACCTAGAAAAATGGAGATTGAATCTATAGCCCTTTTTTTTTAATCTTGTACACTTTAAATTTCAAACCAGGATTTAAGATCAAGTTACTATAAAATCTGTAACATTAATTATGTAGGAGACAAATTCATTTTGTCTTTCACCAAATGAATTAGGAATAGAGCAATAATGAGAAGTTAATACTCTGTGTTGCATTGACTTCTGTGAAGTTGATTGAGCATGAGACAAATTTATTTTGTGTCATAACGAGTAAAACAGAAAGAGCAGAGAAGAGAAAATAACACAGGCATATATCCTGGTTTAACCACCATGTGCAATGTGGCCTATATTCAGTCTCTACGACAATTGTGGTGGAATTTCTATTATCTTTGTCAAAGATTTACAAACACCAATTCCCAAAGATTCAACCTAATTCTATCAGGGACAAACCAAACTTATAACCAAGCTTGATTTGGCTAAGTTTATTCTCTAAACTCTAAACACTAAGTGCTCACCCAACTTAGCAAGAAAAACCTCTCAGATTTAAGAACACAAAATAAAAATAATAACAAAAGATATTGACATAATTTCTGACTTTTCTCTAAACTTACTCTCTTTACTTTTTCTCTCAATGGCTTTTACCAATTCCTCACTAATTTGTTTTTTTCTATTGATTTGAAACAAAGAAAGATAAAAATGAAGAACAGAAAATTCAATGTAAAACCATGAAAGAGAAAAAGATATAGTGCGAAAGCTATGAAGACCCACATAGTGTGTTCACTCTCCTTAATTCAATTTCTAACCGTTTATCCTTTTATATAAGAGTAAAGCTTGCAAAATTTGAGTTTAGTGAGGATACCAATTCTAAATAGGAGAGCATCTTTGACTTTGTGTTCTTCTGTAAAAATCATAACAGAAATGCAGAAAAAAAATGGGACAATAGCAAAATTTCATGGCCGATAAAATTAACTTAAATTCTGACCTAACTGCTTCTCTTTCTTTCTTTTCTTTTGACTTCAATGATTTGAATCATTGATCTAATTCTTGACTCCAAATTTTAAATTTATTCTTTGATTTACAATAAAAAAAGGCAACCTCCATTTTCTTCTTCTTATTTGAAAATGTGCAATAAAGAATATGGTTACTTTAACAAGTTAGGGGGTGGTTACATAAATAGTAACTCAGCTTTCTTAATTACCTTCTGTGCTAAATCTAATTTTGATTTTTTTTTTCTTTTGTCTCCAATTTTAACATTTTTTTTTGTCTTTTTCAATGCTTAAGCTTGGTGGACCACCTTTTTACTTTACTTGAATTCACTTCTGAACATGTCATTTAGTTTGTGAAACATCTTTTCATCCTTATTTTAAAGATATTTCACGTGGATTTCGGGTTCTAGGAGAAGAGAGATTGTTTGCCATGGAACTTGGTCTTGTTTGGTTGTCTTTTATTTTTCTGCACAATAACTACACACATTATAAAATATTTGAGCTTTTAACCTAACAAATAATGTTTTGTCATTATTAAATAATTATTATTGTTGTTCTCAAACTCAATAATATTAAAATTATTGTGTTGTTATTATGTGTAACAATCAAGACAAAAATTTATAAATGTTTATAAATTTATTTATCTTTTCAATCTTATTTATTTTAAAACATATATAAAAATTTATAT
>NC_029786.2:89887689-89898364 GCF_000816755.2 Arachis ipaensis
TTTCATCATTTTTAATTTTTATTTTTATCATTATTTTTTTTACTATTTTCTATACACATATATATCATTGTCTCACCCAGTGGTGGAGCTTAGTTCAGACAAGGGATGGCCATGGCCCCCCCCCCAAATTTTTTATAAACAACTTAGTAGTACTTTTTCAAAAGATAAAAAATAGTTCAATTGACTTAAATACTTTACTATGACGTAAAGTATTTAATAAGTTCAATAAACAACACTCTCTCTATCTTTAGGTTCAAATATAAAAAATTAGATATCTTTTATTTATTTAATTTAATATTATTTTATATTTTACTATTCATTTAATTTAATTTTTTATATGATAAAAAATAATAGAATATTCAATAAGTATTAATATTATTGTATTTGTATAAATTGATAAAAAAATTTCAATAAATATTATAAATTTTAATATTTGTCTTTCTAACTTCTTCTTTATATATTTTACAGGATATATATTCAAATTTTTATATAAAATAATAATGAAAAATCAAAAAATTGATACATTTTTTAAGAGGAAGGCTAATATTTAAGAAGGAGAATATATAACTTTTACAATATCAACACATGTAGATAGTTCTTCTGCTTTAATGAATCACGAAGAAAGTGAGATATAACCTTCAAAAGTTCAAAAAGTTATATTTGATGACTTTAACTTTAACTTTTTGGAACGAGATCTTGAAAAAGAGCTTTAAATTTGGCAGTATCACCCAAACCAGAGATATGAGATTAGACGAGCTTATCTTAAATGAGGTCTATATAAAAAAATATTTTGACAATTATTTTCCATTTGGCCTCCCCAAAATTTTGTTTCAAGTTCCGCCACTGGTCTCACCACTACTATTATATTGGTGCTTATTCTTTTTTCTTTCTCCCTTTTCTTATTCTTCTTCCACATTTTCTTCTTTGATCACAATTAATTACCACCATATATTAGTTCATAATTATTACTTAAAAGTGAACACTACCTTAAAAATACTATTTCAAAAATAACAAAAAAATATTAGAGCCTATAAGAATTTATTATTTTTTATCATCACTTTTAGTCATCACATCAATTCTTTTAGTTTAATATTTTTATTTTAATAAAATTAAAATAAAGCACAAAAATAAGCATAAAAGCTGAAAAAAATAGAAGGCTCTAAAAAAGATAATATTAAATTTTATGTCATTTATATATGAGAACAGTATGATTTAATCACATAATAAAAAAATTAAATTTTATGTCTATTTTTTATTACTTATTTTCTTTTTTTATAATAAATAGTTTTTCAATCATCTAATTTATAAAAAAAAGTCTCATCTTTTTTTTTATTCTAAAAGTTAAAAATTAAAATTAATATTAATACTTTTTTATTAATAAAACCAAAATAAAATACAAAAATAAACCTTGAATAAAAATAAAAATACAAAATTTTAAATTCTAAAATATAAAATAATTATAAGATAAAAAATATTTAAATATAATTTTTGTAAGATTTTTTATAAATGAACTTAGATAAATGAATATAGATGCAAAATGAATTGTGATATTTTGATGCGAGCCTTGTCGATCACAAAAATAAAATATAACACATAAATACATGAATTTTTCTTTAAACTTATCCAATACTTTGTTAAGGTTAGTTATTTCATATTTTACCATTATATATTGTTAAAGATATAGATAACGAAATAAATAATAGAATAAAAATATAAATACTAACGAATTTGCAGTCATTGATAAATATTATATTTATTATTTTTATTTTTTAAAAGATCGAATGTTAAAATGGGGCTAAAAAAATTTTAATATGGAAAAAAGATGTGAGTTTTTGCCGAAAATGAAATTTTTTTGTATATACAGGTAAGTGGATGTTGCAGATATAACAGGTGCAACACACAAGTGAATGAGATTCAACATGACCCAGATGTGCAAGATGACAGAGTTGAAGCGCACGAAGGAATGAATAATGATGAGCTCAAAGCTATGTATGAAGCCGGTGACGATGACGAGGATGGCGATGGGGAAGGTGAGGCAGTCGTGGAAACTTAATTGGTTCCACCTATAGTTAGTCAATCGATGGATGTTCCGCCTTTTATGTGTAGCTTGGATCTTAATGTCATGCATGCACTGAAGTTTCCCGAATATGCGAACATAGGTACATGAGAAATGGGTAATATGTTTTCTTAATTTTGTTTTGACGGATTGATGAGTGATAATTTATTTTTTTGATAGGTGTTGCTGATCTTGAGGATGGGGACTTCAAGATTGGAATGACATACAGTTCTAAAAAATCAGTCATCATCACGGCAATTCGGAGTTACACTATCTCCAGAGGAGTCAATTACATTGTTTATGAATTCAAGCCACAGACGTTCTATGCAAAATGCAAGACTTATGGACGTGGGTGTGATTGGCTTAACCGAAGTAGTTTGATACAGAAAAAAGCTTGTTAGGAGATTCGGAGATACAATAGGAGGCACATGTGTTCCATGGAAACGATTTTCACAGGATCACTCCAAGTTGGCCTCAAACACGATTGCTGAGGCTATGAAGCCATTGATTGAATCCGACCCATCCATAAGGTAAAATCTATAATTGCGGAAGTCTAAGCAAGATTCAATTACACTATTAGTTACCGAAAGACTTGTTAGCATAATAGAAGTCGATAGCCAAAGTTTTCGATGGATGTGAAGAATCTTACCAAGCTTTGCCGTTGTGGTTCTCGGCAATGGTTCAAAAGATGCATGGTTCATAAGTCCAAATAGAAATACAGCCCCTGTATAATGGGAGTGAAGAGGTAGACGGTGTTAGGATACTTCATCAGGTATTCTGGAATTTCAATCCATGCATAAGAGATTTTAAATTACAAGTCACTGGTTTAGGTTGACGATATCCACCTATACGAAAAATATAAAGGTTGCTTTTTGGTTGCAATTATGCAAGATGGGAATAAAAATATTGTGCTGATTGCTTTTGCCATCGTGGAAGGTGAGACCGCTGATGCGTGACACTTTTCTTCAGTAATTTACGAAGGTATGTTGTAAGAAAAGACGGCGTGGGTATAATCTCTGATCGTCATAAGTCAATCCGGGTAGCAGTAAATCATAGCGGAGGTGATTGAAAATCTCCAAGAACATGGTAGATGTATTCGGTACATTGGTAGCAACTTCTTAATGGAATTCAAAGTCCTGTATTTGCAAAAGCTTGTGGTCACATTGGGTATTCAAGGACAGTGGAGGAGTACAAAATCAACTACAAGAGGTTGCAAGAACGAGGCGAGGCATATGCTCGTTAGTGCGACAATATCAAACGTCCCCATTGGGTATTGGCATTTTACGAGGGACATCGATGGGGTCACATGATGACGAACCTTGTCGAGTGCATTAATTCAGTGCTAAAGGTTGCCCGAAATATTCCTGTCTTGGCGCTCGTTCGAGCAACATATTATCGGTTGAATGAGCTATTTATGCGGAAGAGTACTGAGGCTCACCAGCTCAAGCGTGTTGGATTTACTTACTCCAAGTTTGCCACTCAGTGGGTAGAGAAAAATATGCAGCGTGTAGAAAATATCATTGTGCACTGGTTTGATAGAAGAAACGAGATGCAGGAAACATCATTGTACAGGAAACATCTGTTGGCATATTCAGACAACCTCGATCGATCTCAAAATGCAGATCTATGCAACCAGGGACGGATCTAAGTGCAGTGGTATGGGGGCAAGCGCCCCCACTATAATTTAGAATTTTTTTGAGTAGTATATGATAATAATATTTATTTGTCCCCATTAGATTATTAAATTTGACCCCACAATATTTTTTTACTCAACTTTTGGTACTTAATCGTCAATTTAAAAATTTTATATTAGATATTCGTTAGAATGATCAATTCTCATATTTAAACGAAATTAATGTTCTTTTTTAAAAATCAACTCAAAAGAATATTATTTATCTTCTTTTCAAATTAGCTTTAATTTTTGCGTAGCAACTATATTAATTGAAAGAACTTTTTTAACTATGAATATCAATAAGAGTCGAATTCTAATTGTGTTAGGAAGTGAATTTTTAAATAATTGTTTAACAATATATATAAAGAGAGAAATTTTGATGGTAGTGTTAAGAGAAAAATTACTTAATTTTTTAAAAATTCAAAACCTAAAAGAATAGAATTTTAAATTATATATTATCATTTAAATTACTATTTTAGTGTTTTAATTTGTATATTAGATATTTTGAAGGCTAATCATATTTTACAATAACAAAATATAATCATAACAATAATCATGCTATATGTATATAAAAAATAATTATCTGTATAAAATATATATTAAAATATAAAATACACCTTAAAAATAAATTAAATAATACATGTATTTATACATAGATATATAGTGGTTAATAGATAATTTAATATTTAATTTTTTATATACACATATTATTTTTATTATAAAAATTATTATCATATTATATAAAGTTTGCCCCCACTACCAAAATTTTCTGGATCCGTCACTGTATGCAACCACTCGCTCGACTATTGGGTGTGGTGGTATGATGGCTTCGACAAGACGAACCATTGACCGATACCCGGTGTAACTGCGACGATTGCTGTGATGGGATGAGATCATCCTCAAGACGACCACCACTAGCAAGAAATCGACATGTTAGATTATCATCCGCAAACATATCTACCTATGGTGAGAATGGGAGAAAGTCTACGAACTTGAATCCAAGATGGCTCTGCTGGTTGTGATACAAGATGTAGTGCTGGTTGTGATGCGGCTGTTAGCTATGATGTGAGCCGTGATGACTTGATTGGCTGTGATGTGAGTTGTGGTGCTGGCTGTGATGCTGGCTGTGATGGATGTGTTATGATGCCTGAGATAGATGTGGGCGATGATAAGAAAATAGCTAAAACACTGCATAAGACTGTATTGGCTGCTGGGGTGGATGTTGGGGTGGCTGCTGAGAAATGTATTCCGACAACCTCATGTACATCCAGAATAAACCAAGGTACTGTAACACCCCAATCACCCTAAGCCTTACCTCTAGCTGTAAAGCAAAGGTTAATCAGAGGTTACGACAGTCCTAAGGCTTATACATATTTATATATAGAAGGAAATAATATATTCTAGAAGCCTGATGACGGATATAGCTCAAATACAGGATTTGAAAAGCGAAAAAAGTACTAGCGAAGCTACTAACTTAAAGCACAAGAATATAAATACAGTATAGCAAAATATCATAGCATAATATCATAAGAATCTAGCCACAGCTCGCGGAGTTTAAGCCGGCTAGCCATATATACAGACAGCCAGAAGACTGTAGCTCGGAAGGGCTTATACAAGTTTTGTTCTCTCAAATAAAAGTCTCTAGGTAAAACAAAATACAAAAGTGAGAGATGTTTAAACAACATAAATCAAAAAGACTCCAAAAGGTATCCAGATCCTCCGCTTCTGTCACCATCCAAGCAACTCACCGAGGTGGGTTGCGACCTGCATCTGAAAAATAACAACAACGTATGGAATGAGAACCGGAGGTTCTCAGTATGGTAACAGTGCCCAATGATGTAAGATGTAAGGCTCCGGAACGCCGAAGAAAATCCTAGAACTTCACATCACATACAGATATTCAAGCTTAGAACAACATAAATAAATATATAAAGAACTTAAAATATAAACAAGGTTATCTAAACTTAAGGGAATTCTAACTAATACTAATCACACCGCTGCATTCCACAGCCTTCGCCAACCTAACCTCCGTGCGCTCCCATCGCCACCGCCTACCTAACCTCCTCAGCACCAGACAATCACAAATAATGCAACCAAGTAAAACACAGATAATATTCATATACAACAAGTAGATTAAGAAGCAGATAGGCATATTATACAATTAGGCAAATCCAATTAAACAAAGCAAGCAAGCATATAAAAGATGCACATGATAAATGTCTGCCCTACTGGCTGTGATATCACATGTCAGTTATAGTGCCAAGCCCGACAGAAAATTCGGTCGACAACTCCCGGATTAGTCTCTCTATTGCGCATAAGGAGGAAAATTCCGAGGGATGAGTGCCCTACCACCTTCTCCTTTCAGAGGGAAATATTCTGAGAGAGCGTGCCCTACCAACTTCCTCTGGTTGCCGCATGATTCCATGGGTTAGTGCCCTACCACCTTGCAACCAGAGAGAAATCACATTTTTAGGAGGAATAATTTCGAGGGATGAGTGCCCTACCACCTTCTCCTTTCAGAGGGAAACATTCCGAGGGAGCGTGCCCTACCACCTTCCTCTGGTTGCGAGAAATATGAATGAGAAGCCCAGCTTCAACTCTCACATCCGAATGTAGGCGGAAGACTGCCACAGCCCCTACAACGGAGAACACTGCATATCGTAATTGCATATTCAGTCTTAGAGGCCACTCCTCTAAACACACTTCCCCTCATACTCATCACAACCATCATCAAGTCATAAGTTCCATTCCGAACTCCCTAGTTCATCAGTTTCTCAATTTCGTTATCAGCTATCACCATATTCACCACTCTTCCTTCGCTCTCAACCAACTCATCTTCACTACACCAAAAACCTAAACCTCTGTTTGCTAACTTTTCAAAGTAAAACCCAAATTAAACCTCCTAAGACCTTTCCCATATTTCAACATCCAAAATTGAGCCCAAGAGTCTTAAAATGGTGTTATAGAAGCTTACAACCTTGTTGGGAAGATAGAATAGTTGAAAATAAAGGAAAATTTGAAAAACAGGGCGTGTGCGTACACACAGGGTGTGCGTGCGCACGCCCATGAAGATTTAAAAGTGTGCATACGCACAGGGGTGTGCGTACGCACAAGTACCAAATCTTGTAAGGTCTGTTCGCTCGCACAAGGTGTGCGAGCGCCCCAACAGACAACCTTTCCCAACTTGTGCATGCGCACAGGGCTGTGCGTACGCACAGGTTGCAATCCCTCATTGGTGTGTGCGCGCACAAGCTGTGCTAGCGCTGCAAACAGCACGCCCATTCCTGCCTGTACGTGCGCACAGGTCTAAAATCTTGCAGGGTTGTGCGTGCGCACAAGGCTGTGTGTGCGCACATACCAGAAATCACAAAATTATGCAACTCTGCAGAATTTCAGATTTTGACACCAATCTTTGAATGATCATAACTTCCTCTACAAAAATCCAAATTTTACAAACTTTATATCGATTTAAAGAGTTTTCAATGTACTTTGATTTAAAGCAACTCGCAACCAATTTTGAAAACTAAGGCTCAAGTTATGATCTGTCAAAGTTCACCAAAAATCTGTTTTTACCAAAAATCTTAAAAACTTACTTTCACCAAATCTCACAATGCAAAACCAAACTAATCATAACCCAAACAATTCCCAAAACAACATCAAGGTCCATACCATTCCTTTTCCAACTCAACCATCCATAATATTCCAATCTCACCACTCAATACCATCAAAATCCTTAATCATCAATATCCAAAACCATCATAAATGCTCATAATCATCTTCAACCAACAACAAACATCAACTAACCTCAACATTATCGATCATTATCCACATTCATATTACCACACTCAACATACACACTTACCAACATCAACCAATATCATAATTTATAATTAACACCAATAACCCTCTTCAACAACAATAAATCTCATATTCCTCATCAACCTTCAAAATCATTAAAATACCAACAATCATAATCAAAATCACATAATCATCGTTATTATTCCAATTCCTTCCATACACCATCAATACAACATCAATCAATCCCCATCAACAACACAAACCACCAATTTTCTCATCAAAACCAAAATCAAACTTTAACATACACAACTCATAAAATCTTCATCACAATTCACATGCCACATACATAGTTCAATCCACCATATATTTAATTAAATCCTATCTTAAGGTCAACTAGCCTAAGTGTCCAGAAATATTACATATTACATAAAAGAAACCAAAATCATACCTTGGCCGATTCTCAAACGTTCCAAATATCAAAACGAAACCACCAAACTTGATCCAAAGCCTCAACCAACTCCAACCAATACCAAAGCTCAAACTAACAACACATATATCACCAAAATCAAAATCTAAGATACATAAAACAACTAAACACAAGGGTTTAGTGAAACCTTACCTTATCCAACATGAGTAGGGATAAAATCCAACAATTACCCGCTACTAGAGACCACCTAAACAAGCAAAACCACAAAACTTGCTCAAAAACCAAACCTAAAACGCACAGAAACTTGGGGCACGAAACTGGAGAGTGAGATGCAAGCTCTTACCAGATTTCTTTAGATAAAAAAGAAGAGCTCGTTGAGAGCTTCGCGTGGCCGCAAACGGCTTGTCAATCGAAGGTCCGTAGTTCAAGTTATCGCGAGTTGAAGTGAGGAGTGAATAGTATTTTCTTCTCTCTTCTCCCATTTCCTTCTTGCAGCCGGTGTGTGTGTTTATGGGTGTGTTGTGTTGAATGGGTTCATTAATGAACCTTTATGTATGTTGGGCTTGGGCCCAACTTGGGTCCGGTCCAACCCGTTAGCGTTTTTAGCCCGTTCGACCCAACTTTGCGCCAAACCTTTAACACTAACGCCTGGTTTTTTCCATTTTTAATATTTTTCTAAGGTTTTTGACTGTTTTTACTTTTTCTCGCACAGTACCGGGCAGACTTAAACCGGTTTGACCGGTTCAACTGTCGGTTCGCAGTTTTCACGGTTTTTCACAGAAAACACATTTTCTGACTCGGAAAGATCTACTGAGTCCAAAAATCATATTTAGATCCCCAAATTCTCATTCTAACTTTTCAGAACCTAATTTGGGCATTTAAATTATTTTATTCGTGAAAACTCCGGTTCTTACAGGTACCAACTCCGGTAATCGGCAGACAGGCTAAAGTCGGCAATTGGTTGCAGATGCCTCTCTCGTAATCAGCTGCTATGACATCCCCCATTGTTGTATCCATTCGTTATGTATCTCACTCCAATCATGGTACTGTACTCTCCGAAGAGTGTAGCAATGCTGATCAACTCGGATGACTTGTGCAGGCAAAGGGGGGGGGGACTGTGCATATCCATATTGGCGACCCACTCGGTTTGCAGGATGCCATTCGATACACTCGAATGAAAGCAACGGTCCTACCGTGTCACACACATCAAGGTGTTCATGTAGCTCAGCAGGTATGATGATGTCAATATATGGCCGCTAGACAAATTGTAAAATATTGCATGGGCCATTAGATTATTAATAATACAGTAAATTATTCTCGTAAATTAATACCCATACTAACCTCATTCATGTAGTCGATTTCGTGTCTAATAGACGTCGCGCTCCTTGACATCCACGCTCTGGTTCGTGGATGATGACTCCACCTGCAACACACAACATTAAAACAGAGTTTAAATTACGTATTACCAGTAAAACATAAATAAAATACGAGTCAAATTTTAATAAATTATGTACTGTTACCTGCGTGCAACCGTTATATCATCCGGTGCAAGCTGCTGTCATCTAATGGGCGCAAGCCACGGCATTAGCTCCCACGCCTAAACAAACAACAAATCAAGCGGTCTATCACTCCATCCATCTCCTTGCAATCGTACTGTGATACACGATTCAATGACCTGTAAAGGTGTGCGAGAGTTGCTGACCCCCAACTATAAGTGTCATCTGATCAAAATTTTGGAGCAGTGGTAGATACTTTGCATGGGCATATACCGTCGACTTATCCACAAAGAGGGTGTTACCCAACAGACTGAAAATGTGACACCTAATGTATCGTTGAACAGACTTTTCAGTGTCTAAAAGCTCTGTGTCTCTGATATGGTGAACCCAAGTCAGATTTATGCAGCTTTTAGAGGAACTACTCACAACGGGTTCACTGCCGAAAATCGCCAGGCTCTGGGTGACCAAGAAGTCATGACTGCTATCGGTCCAACCAGTCACAACCTCTCCATCAATCGGTAGGACAAATATGTGTAACACGTCCTCGAATGTTACTGTGACCTCCCCGAGTGGCAATACGAATGTATGAGTCTCCCACCTCCACCTTTTCACAAGAGCAGATAGCAACGCAAAATTTCCTCTTATCTCTCCAACTCTCGAGATATGGTAAAATCTCGTTGTTGGTAAGGCCTAGTCAACCGTCGAATGCCACATTTCTGACGGATCAAGTTTACGGGCAGAAGATTGATGTTAGCCTGATACAGGACAACAGAAAATAGAAAATAGAAAATAGAAAAAAAATAAAAATAATTATATAAAATTCAAAAAAATAAACTAAAAATTAATTCTAGAAAATAAAATAAAATTAATTATAGAATTCAAATAACTAATACAAAAATAATTACAGAAAATAAAATGAAAATCATTATAAAAAATAAAAATAACATTAAAATAGAAACAAAAATAACATAATTACAAAAAATTCAAAAAAATTATTTATATTATTTATTAATTTTAAAAATTACAGGATAAATTAAAATGATATTATTTCCGATTAATGGTAACATCATAATAGAATATCCAAAAAAATATGTTATTTAATAATTTCAATAAAAATAATTTTTATCATAAAAGGAAATAAATATATAATAATAAAATTTCTAAAAAAAATTATCAATAATCTATCACTTATTAGTTTCAATAATTACAGAATAATAGATTAAATT
>NC_029786.2:89898389-89902218 GCF_000816755.2 Arachis ipaensis
TTAACCAAAATTATTACACTAATATATTTTAAATACTAAGCTCTAAATTAATAAAAATACTAAATTTATATAATTAGACTGTATCAAATAATTAATAACGTATTTTTTTACAGACGTATATTTACATATTATTTTTTCAAGTAACACTACTTTTTCTCACCCTTACCAAAGATCACCTTCCTCTTTCTCAATTTTTCTTAAAAGCCTTCTGAGATGAAGAATGAAAAATGAAGTTTCCTTAACAAAGCATGCAAAACCGTTCCCCTCCCCTTCTCCCTCCCTTTAAAGACACCAACACATTAGTATATTAGAATTCTTGGAGTATGTATGATAGATGTATGAAGACCAGCTGCACAAGTGATTAACATGTAGGGTGTATGTTGTTTGAGAGTTGACACGTGATACGAAGACGTTGATAAAAGTGTTTTGAAACCATGTGAGGAATTTTTGCTCCTCCAACACGCACAATACGTATTGTGACACATGGTTAGAAATTACGACTAAAGATATCTCATAACCATGCAAAAAATTTCTACTGCTTCAATACGTAGGATGCATATTGTCCTATGTTTGACACGTGGCGAATCTTTACTAAAAATATCTGTAAAAATTATTTCGAAATTCAGCGTAAAATTTCTGCAATCTCAATACATAGAATGCATGTTATGTAAGATTTTTCTACAACTCCACACTTCTATAAAATATTCCAAATAACAATATTTTTGCTACGGTACGATAATAAATTTATACGTACCGATAAGTTTAAAATATAGACAAATAATAACAAGTCATGTGGAATTTATTTTTCACATCAATATTTAATTTTTATTTTTTTTAAATATATATATATATCACCACTTTTATTAATACACCCATTTAATTAAATAAAAATAAAAAATATTTTTTATTTAATTTTATAAAAAGTCTTAAACATCATTTTTTTATTTGATTAGACAAAAATATCCTTTTAAATTAACGAAATTTTAGAATTCAATTAATCCTAATTTTATAGTTTCAAATAATTTAAACAATAAAACAAAAATATATTAAAAAAACAAAAAATCAAAATTTCTTCATCTTTTCCAATTTCTCTAATCATTCGTGCCCCCTCTAAGCAAAACATATCAAAAACATAAAAAATCGATCGTTATTCATCTTCTCCAATTACCCTTCTAAAACAAAACAATAAAAGTCTCAAACCAAACCAAGTTTCAGGTGAAGGACCATATCGGTTCCTACTTCTACTTCCCCACCATTGGCCTTCAGAGAGTTGCTGGTGAAGTGCGTTTTGCAGACACAGGTCCACAATTCGAGACAACACACCATGCATCTATATACACGTTGATCACCAATCTTTTCTTCATAACCAAATTTATTTCTGGATTTTTGCTGTATAGCTATTTTCTTATTTTTATACAATAACCCCCATGACGTAAATATTAAACATAGGCCCCCCAATTATACAACAATCCCATAAATGATAAAACCCACATTCTGTCCCAAATCACCATCAATCCCCGCTTCTGGCTCAACGCGTAGTAAATGAATATTATTTGTCCAGAAGTTAATACTCAAATGACAAATATACACTTTATACCAATTTTTTGTGGTGAAAACCCTAATCTACAGCCCTCTTTTATTTGGACTCTAATTTCTTTGGGAAGAGAACTATTTAACGTTTTTTTTGGGACATGATTTAGAGTTAAAATTTGTGAAGATACATTTGTAGAAATAATTGCGGTAAACAAAGTTTCACTTACCATTGGCAGTGTCCCTTTTTTACGTTTTTTGGGCTACATTGGAGGCCAATAGGCCATAAAAGCATAATCTCTACCATTACTGTCATCACCTGAAATATGTTTTGTATTACTGTCATCACTGAAATATGTTTTGTATGCTCTTGAGTCGATTAGGTGGAATATGCTCTTAGTTTATATAGAATATGATTGTTATACATATTATTTTTGTATATATTTTTATATATTTTTTATTTTTTACAATTAAAAGTGATTAATAAAAAGTAAGAGAAAATACTTCTTTTTTCCCCTTTTATACCATGAAAAAGTATACAAAAGAGATATACATAAAAAAGTATACAAATACTGTTCTCTTTATAGAATTACTGGTATTTGGGTGTAGATATAATAACTAGGGATCATTTGTATACAAAAGATATATGAATTAGGGACAAAAATAACAATAGATAAATATAACATAAAATCTTTTTAAGGGACTAAGCCATAAGCCACATTGAACATTTCTGTTTTTTTTTTCTTGAATTTAATAGAGCAATTTTCATCTTAATGTAGGACGAATAATTAACAGTTATTTAGAATCTAGAGTCAAACTAAAAAAAAAAACAGTGAAGATAAATAATCTCCATACTCACATGATAGTAAGAATTTTCGCCAACAATACAAACCCGTAATAATTGCATCTGTGTTCCTAATATTAGGTAGTTTCTTAAGGTGAACCAAGAAAGCACAGTGGTGGAGACACAAGTTCGGAAGAAACTTAGAAACCAATGGCAGGTAGGCACCTAAAAGTGTGTATAAAAGGGGAATTAGGGGCAAGGCACTAATCAAATCAAATCAAAAGAATAAAAAGCATACAAACATCTAATACTTCTTCCCAAAAGAATAAACCCAGAAAGAATAACCCCTGAAAGGGAACAATAAAACATTGAAATGGCTCGCGCAGTCATTTTAGTGGCAATGTTTTGCCTCTATGCAGCAACCGTGATTGCTGAAGATCCATATGTTTACTACACATGGAATGTCTCTTATGGTACGATTTCTCCATTGGGTACTCCACAACAAGCTATCCTCATCAACAACCTGTTCCCTGGCCCTGAGATCAATTGCTCCAGCAACAACAACATCGTTGTCAATGTCTTCAACAACCTGGACGAGCCTCTCCTCTTCACCTGGCATGGTATCCAGTTGAGGAAGAATTCATGGCAAGATGGTACACCAGGAACAATGTGCCCCATCCAACCGGGGACCAACTACACCTACAAGTTCCAGGTGAAGGATCAGATCGGTAGCTACTTCTACTTCCCAAGCCTTGGGCTCCATAGAATGGCTGGTGGTGTTGGTGGCTTGAGAATATTCAGCAGGTTGTTGATCCCAGTTCCATACCCAGATCCCGAGGATGAGTACTGGTTCATCATCGGTGACTGGTACACCAAGAGTCACAAGACTCTCCAAGGCTTCCTTGACAGCGGCCGCTCCATCGGAAGGCCCGGCGGTGTTGTCATCAACGGCCAAATCGCCAAGGGTGACACATCCGACAAGCCCATGTACACAATGAAGGCTGGAAAGACCTACAAGTTGAGAATATGCAACACTGGCAGTGGCGAAGAACCTAGGGTTTTGGTTTGGAATTTTCACTGCTTTGCTTCAAGAGGGTAATTGGAGAAGATGAAGAGCGATTGATTTTTTGTTTCTTTGATATGTTTTGCTTAGAGGGGCACCAATGATTAGCGAAATTGGAGAAGATGAAGAAATTTTGATTTTTTTTAATATGTTTTTGTTTTGTTGCTTAAATTATTTGAAATTATAAAATTAAGATTAATTGAATTTTAAAATTTTGTTAATTTAAAAGAATATTTTTGTCTAATCAAATAAAAGAAGGATGTTTAAGATTTTTTATAAAATTAAATAAAAATATTTTTTTATTTTTATTTAATTAAAGAGGTGTATTAATAAAAATGATAATATAATATATATTTTAAAAAACAAAAATTAAATGTTAATGTAAAAAATAAATTCCACGTAAATTATTATTATTTATTATATTTTAAACGTATCAATACATATAAATTTAC
>NC_029786.2:89902881-89907590 GCF_000816755.2 Arachis ipaensis
AGCAAACACCTAACAAAAAAAAACCACTTATTTATCGATATCAAAAATAATTTGTGTCAAAATGGTCATCCCCTCTTCAACGGAAATTGGGTAAAAATATGTATCCGATACTTTTCATAAAGGAATCATAAATTTAAAACCCCATTGGAAGTTGGAACAAACACAAAAAGAGTTCTAACACTCGACATATTGTTTGCTACATTCACGGAACTTCAACCTTCGTTTGGGGAAATAGGAGCAAGCACAAGGTTCCAATCTGTATGGATTTGATTTGAAGTTTTGAGGAGAAGATGTTGATCACGAGGTACACCTATCTCAATTCCACCTTCCTTCTTCGTTTGTTTCACTCTGTTCCTTTCAGGCTTTATGCTCATTCCCCTTTCCCAATTCCTCCTAACAATAACAATAATAACAATGTGGATGATGCTGTTGCTTCTTTTATCACCCTTCTTGGTAAGCGCCATTTGCCCCCTGTGGTTGAGTTCAACAAGATTTTAGTGTCTCTTGTTAAGATCAAACAATACTCCACTGCTGTTTCGCTCTTTGCACAAATGGATTTTAGGGGAATCACTCCTGAATATTTTACTCTCTGCATCTTGATAAATTGTTTCTGCCATTTGGGTCTCATGGATTCTGCTTTCTCTGTATTGGCCAAGATTATCAAGTTGGGTCATCAATTGGATGTGGTTGCTTTAAATACCTTAATGAAAGGGTTCTGTATAAACAAGAAGGTCAGGGAAGCATTGGAGTTTCATGATAGGGTAAGAGCTATGTGATTTCGGCTTGATGAGGTCACTTATGGGACCTTAATCAATGGACTTTGTAAGATAGGGCAGACAAGAGGAGCCATTGAGTTGCTGCAAAAGCTAGAGAAGCAACCTGTTAAACCCGGCGTAGTAATGTACAACGCTGTTATTGATGGGTTATGTAAAGATGGGCTTGTGACTGACGCTAAGAACTTGTTTCCCAAGATGATTGCACTAGGAATATCTCCTAATGTTGTCAGTTACAGCTCCCTTATTCACGGTTTTTGCTGTGCCAGTCACTTAGAAGAAGCTACACAATTGTTGAGTGAAATGGTTAAAAGCAGCATCAAGCCAAACATATATACCTTTAGTATATTAATTGATGCTTTATGTAAAAAAAGAAGAGCTGGAGAAGCCCAAAAGATATTTGATATGTTGTTGGAAAGTGGCCATAAGCCTAATGTTGTCACTTACAATTCTTTGATTGCTGGTTACTTTCTAATCAATAAAGTGAATGAGGCAGCAAAGTTATTTGACCGCATGAACAAAGCAGGTTTGATACACGATGCTTACAGTTATAACATCATGATTCATGGATATTGCAAGAACAAAATGGTGGATCAAGCGATGAGTCTCTTTAAAGAAATGCGTCACAAAAGTTTAAGTCCAGATAGTATAACTTACAGTACCCTTCTTGATGGATTATGCAAATCAGGGAGAATATCATGCATACAGAATCTTCTTGATGAAATGCACGAAAGTGGACAACCCCCTAATTTAATCACTTACAATATATTGTTAGATGCTTTATGCAAAATCCAACATCTTGATGAAGCAATTGCACTATTTCATAAAATTGTTGACAAGGGGCATCGTCCAGATTTGTACATGTGCACTATTCTTTTGAATGGTTTGTGCAAATGTGGAAGAGTAATGACTGCAAGTAAGTTTTTCCAGCTGCTCTTGATCAACAATTATTGTCTAGATGTTGTGACCTACAATACTATGATACGTGGGCTTTCTAAAGAGGGCTTGATTGATGAAGCAATGGTGTTATTTTCAAAAATGAAAGAAAATAGTTGCCTTCCAAATGCTGCAACTTATGAAACACTTATTCGAGCCCTTCTTGTTAGAAATAAGAATGAGCAAGCAGTAAAGCTTCTTCGTGAAATGATCAGTAAAGGTCTACTAATGGGCAGTAGTAATGAGGTGAGATAAATTATTCAAGTCAAGTGTCACTCTAGTTAGTGTTAGAATAAGAAATGACGTCGAATACATGATACTCACTGCTTCTGATATGCTTTGGTTATCTCTTATATGTGTGTTGATGTGCGTGTGTGTGACTGTCTGGATTTAATTTGACATTGTGATGCTGCATTCGGTTAATTCACATGACATATATATACATAAAAGATGAGTTTTATTGATATGAAGATAATCTGTATGGGTGATAGTTGGTTTAGGGATGTACTAGATTTATACATACTGTCTGATTTGTTTCTCCAATCTGCAAATATAAGCTTTCCATCTTTTTTTTCACCTCTTACTGTATTTATAATTCGAGTACTCCTCCTAACTATATTTTTGGTTTTCTTTTTATTTAGGATTCCAAGTTTATGACTCCCCGTGAGGTGGGACAGATTCTTGAATGGGAATCTCGCTCTTCCAACCAGATGACGAGTGTCGAGTGATGTGTATTATCTCGTATTTCCATATCCTTAGGTTGATAAAGATAAGGATTCTTTGGTAATTTGATGTTGGAAGTTGTTTATTTCTTGAGTTTCATTGTTTCTTGATATTATTTTCCTTTGACATATCGAGGATAGCCGGAAATCTTTAATCTTATTTTCTACAATTGGTATAGATGATACAGAATTGTGCTATGCTCATGGCTTTTGTTACATTGAACAAACTAGATCTTAAATCATATTTTTCTTCTTGGGGGTGCCCAAGCTATGCCTTCGTGTTTCTTTACTATTTAATTATTACTTACTGTGTTTAATTTTGTTTATTTTATTAATCATGTCTTTTCTGATTTTGCATATTTTGTAGATATAATGCAAAATATTGAGAGGGAATGGTCAAGTCATAGATGGCGATCAAGGGTCGATTATACTCATAAAGAACTGCCACTAAAAGCATAACGTAGCATACAAGGGACTAACCGCTGAATACTGGCCATAATCTTCAACTATTATTTGTTTCTTTCTAGAGCATTTTCCCTAACCTGAAGCAAGTTTAAAGGGGGATAAATAATCATATAAATGTTATTTTTAGACTATACTCTTTGTTGCTCTATGCCTCTATGTAACTTTAGGTCATAGATTGAAACTGTGAAAACGACTACTGATATAATTATCAAGTTATGCTGTGTATATTATACTTTTTGGGTGCAGTTCTTTCCTAAATCCTGCTTTATTTCAGTAATGCTAAGGAAACAATATCTAAAGTTATTTTATATATATAACATTTGTAATTATATATTTATTACATCTAAAATTGTATAACTATTTTAATAATAATTAATGAATGTTAATTTTGTCACTTTGGAGTGATTTTTTATTATCTCTCAATCATTATTGTAACGCAAAATACTTGTGCACTCAGGGACGGATCCAAGCATACAAATGAGGGGGCACTTGCCCCATGATGTTTTTAATTTTTGTTTTAAAAGATATAGTTATATATAATATCTCCTCACTTCAAATTTTAAATGACCCCACTACAAATAAAATAAATTCAATTAGCTAAAGTTTTAAATTTATTTTTTTATTTTTTTTATCATTTTGACTATTATTTAACCTAATCAAATTTAATTATTGTACTGTCAATTCTTTATTCTCTTAAACCCTCTTCTTATTTTTATATTTTTATAAAAAAAATATTTTTTATAAATTATATATAATAAATAGTATTTTAAGAATAAAAGTGTTCGCTAATTCTTTTTAATTTTTATATCTCCATATAATTAATAATATTTAACAAAATTTATTTAATATATATATATTTTTGCCCCCACTTCTAAAATTTTCTGGGTCAGAGTGCCCTTTTATATAAAATACTAAAACAGCAATGCTGTGACATGCGTAAATGATCACGCGGTAGTTTTCTATGCAAGAAAATGGACATGAAAACTTGAAAAGCACTATATCACCGAAATAAAACACTTGTTGTTGCAATTTTGTTATACATGAAGTTGATAAAAGTTTTCAAAATCATTTTATAGGTCACTACCACATTAGCCATTATTTTCAATTCTCTAGTCATTATTGGAAGTGTCATTCAAAGCTTTAAATTAATTGACTGAAGTGTAAAATAGCTTTGACATGATAGGGTTGCCCAAATCAAGACATGTGGCAAGATATAGAAAAGAGTCTATAGAGATAGACGTAATTCTTCATGTTGCATGGGAACATTACTCCCTATAACTCATTATTTCATCACCATTATAGAATACAATGTGTGTCTCAATGTAATGAATATACAAAAGAGATGTCATCCTAGCTATTACAATTTACAACTCTTCTGCTAGGCTAAACCACTCTAGTTATGAACAATATTCAGCATCAAGACCCTGTTATGTTGTGCTAATAGCACTTGCACTGTAACCAAACACATCATCACTTCCAAAATTGAACAAGGAAGCATCAAAATCAGATTGCCAGACAAACCTCACTCAAAAGGTAACATACTTGGTAGCTAGTTCTAATATAAAAATCAAGTGCTCCAAAGTTCTCCTAAAAACTGTGCAAATGAATTCTTCCAACTTGGCTACAAAGACTTAAACAAGCTCACAGAAATGTCCCCAAATGTTGGCTTCAAGGAGAAGATTTTCTAGTAAGTAGTTGCTTTTCTGCTAAAAGATTCACGTTCAATGTATTCAATATTGTTTAATATTAAAATTTCAAGACTAAGCTAAAAAAATTATAAATCTTAAAAAAATATTACACAGAACTCATAATA
>NC_029786.2:89907602-89910952 GCF_000816755.2 Arachis ipaensis
TTTACTAAATCACTTCTAAACAATAGCCAGCCTTAGAACTATTACAAAAATATCACTACCAATAAGAACATAAAACCACAACCACAATCACATCATACAAATTCACTCAAATATAATTAAACAGTTTGTAGTTCGTAGAGATTCCAGAAATCACAATCCAAATAATCTTACAAGTGATCCAAGTTCTTCTTTTGGCTTTTTCAGGAAGTAGAGAATAGACCTTCTGTCAAAGCAGCTTTGGATGTCAAAGAAGCCCCTAACAGGTTTATTGCCTGAAACATGTATATATAACGAAGGACAAGGATGTTACTATTGTTACTAATTCTAAGATTCCAACCAATAGTTATATCAAAAGTAATCATCAATTCAAGATTTATAAAGCATAAAGTATAACGGAAATTTGTAGGTGCTTTTAGTTTTTAGGCAGTAAAAGTGCGGGTGGGAGATGGTGAAATTTCAAGGATCTTCATGTCCAAAATTATACATAGAGCTTATCTATAGAAATTTATTCCTCATTCTTTTACCATCAAACCGAACACAACCTAAGGGGAAAAAAAAGGTGTGCTAGAACCTATTTAATAATCACCACTTCGCATCATGAGACATTACCGTTATGAAAATAGATGTCCTAGTGTCTCTATAGCAGCTGGTGGATTAAATAACATTGATAATGTTTGAATGTAATTAAATATGTAATCATCAATTGCTCCTCTTGAAATATTATAAACAGCCAAGTTCTCATCCTTCAACATACACCAAGAATAAGACATGAGAAGCAGAAGCAATGTGTAATGTGTTAGGGTGAGTGTTACTTGTGTTATAATGAGTGCATTATTATAGAGAGTGTTACAAAATCTCAAGTTATATTGAGGAACATATTGGAGGATATTAATAATAAAATTCCCTTATTATCTGTTATTTACTTTGACAATGACTCCAATTGTTATCTTGCTTTAAAGCAGCTAAGAATTTTTCAATATAAAATTAGAAGTGGATTGTTACCTCTGCTTTCCCAATGCTGATCACATGTTCCTCCAAATCATCCAATGGAGCATTTATATTTTGTAACAATGAAATGCTGGAAGCATTAGCCAGTGGTGTCACATGCAGATCATCCCACACAACAAACAGTGATGGCCTCCTCACAAATCCGAGTTTAAAGCTATCAGAGAGTCTCGGTTCGAATAGCTTCGTGTAACAAGCATCTTTTACTAGACTAGGGTTCCTTGAGATCGCATCATTGCTGCCATAATAGTAAATAGGATCCTGTTGCTCAGAAAACAGTTGCAGCCCAGTCCTTAAACCGAATTTTGGTGCCACTTGCGGATCAAGCAAGAGATCATTTGAATTTCCCTTGAACCATAAGCTACTGAAGCTCTTCACACTTTTGTACAAGTTGTTGATGCATCCCAGAGAAGCATTTCCATCCAAAAGCTTCATAGTGGATCCAATTGGTGTTGTGAGGAAGCTGAATAGAAAATCAACAAAATCCTCCTCAGCTTCAGCATACACTATTTTCTTCAATGATTTTCTCGCAAATATCTTAATCGTTCTCTTAATTTGTGTGGGCTTTCCACCAACTTTTGGTGAGAAGGTGTACAGAGGCTTAGATTCTTCGCTTGCCAAGAACACATCACTGAGGGGAGAATTGGAGGTTAATGCTCGCTTCATTAACTCCAACATCTAAAACAAAATAATTGAAAAAAAAAATGTAAAATGATAATGTAATTCATCATTAAAAGTAAGAAGAGCTTGATTCCTGAAAATCCTTCACTTCATTATGGATATTCCACCACAACTTTGCCACTTCAATGGTGTTCATTGAACCAGTAGCATCTATGTCCTATTACCAAGAATTCCGACTAACAAGATTTTAATGCTAAATTAACACGTATGCAATTATAAACACACAGCGTAAGGTGAATGAAAAGAAATTTTACCCCCTTGAGGCTAACAACTTTGGTCATCTCGCTGAGATTTTTAAAATCCGTGTAGCCAAGCTTGACAAGTTCCTTCATCAAGTTTCCAGGAAAATTTTGGAGCACTTTTAAATCATCAAAAACCATGTACATGGCTTCCCCTTTAAGAAAAACGCCAACTTCACCAGAATCTTCCAAAAGCTTCATTTCTCTGTCCATCAGTTTCCGACACGAAGGGCAACTAGCACCTGCAAAAGTACTTAACAAGAAAGAATTATCACTCTTACATTTGGTACTGCACATGAAGCACCTTGTAGGCTCAGTGTCATCCACATTCAGCTTCAGTTTCTTGCAAAGGCTTTCGTAAGGGTTTCGCGGTCGAAGCAGCATTTGCTTGCAAATCGGGTTCCAGAAAACCTCATCACTTGAGTTCTCCACGCTACGGTACAGATTGTTGATGCAGCCAAGCTCTGGTTGTTGATCATGGTGGTTGTTTTCCGAAACGAGTCGAATGATAGTACCGAGTGGAATAGTGAGGAAGCTGAAAAGTGTGTCTACGAAGTCTCTGGTTGCTTCAGCCACAACTACACGATTTTTCTCTCTGTCTACCAAAAGTCTCAAGGTGAACGTTTGGTGTTCCTTGGAAGCCATTACGAAAAGAAACGCAGGGTTTGATGATTTTGTAGGTGTTATGATTTGCCTCTTTGATTTCTAGAATGCTATGCTGTTTGAAGTTGGATAGAAGAGAAATGGTTAGAGAAGTAAAAGAAGGAGACTCCTTCGTGAGGAAGCTAACGAGTGCACTGGCGACTGGACATATTCACTGTTTTTAGCTTTCTGTCCGACCAAAAAGAAAAGAAAAATAAAAACCTTTTTACGCTTTATCTTTTATTAATTAATGGTCTAAATCTAATAGTAAAATTATAAATTACTTTACTGATACTCCTATTAGGATGGCAAAAAACTTTGTATCCAAGGGTATTCGGGAAATTACTTGCAATAGATGAGCTAACGGAGATCCTTAGAATTTGTATGGGACAGAGATTTGTCTTTGTGAATAATCTTGAGGAAGAAAAAGAAGATAAAAAAAACATAAGAATTCAAATCAAATAAAAAATACACTAAAATTAAAATAAAAAATAAAAGAGATAGATTGAAATTGAATAAAAAGATAATCACTCAATTTTCTATCTAATTTTTTGATGTAATAAAAAAAAGACTTTTCAACTTAATTTGTTTACGCCATAGTTTGAAAATTGAATCGAATAATTTCTCAACTTTCTATCCAATTTTTCGATGCAATAAGAGAGAGGCTCTCTCAATCTCATTTGTTCATATCATAGTTTAATCACGAAATCAAAAAATTTTTTAAACCTCCAAATCACTTTATATAAACTATCACAATTTATGAGATATTTATAATTTTATATT
>NC_029786.2:89910977-89935682 GCF_000816755.2 Arachis ipaensis
TCACAATTTATGAGATATTTATAATTTTATATTAGGTAAAAAAAATTTTAAACTCATTAACATAAAGTCTAATACAATAATTAAATAAATAAAATTAAAAAACATCAAATTAAATTGAATATTTTAAAAATATAATTTAATAATTTTAAAAAATATTTAATCTCTTTATATTACAAATATTTAAATCACATATTATATTTTGTCTAAAAAATAAATAAAAACTTATAATAAAAATAAGGCAAAAATAAGAGATATTTTATTAAATGGGACAAAAAATGAGAGAGAAATCCCCGCTCACATAGAAATTCATTCACCATTCCTAACTCCTACCTTTAAATGTTATAAACTTATAATCATCAGATTTATTTTCTTTTTGTCAGAAGTCATCAGATTTTGAATATATACCTTTTTTTTTATTTCAGAGAAATGATTCTAAAGTCTAATCAAATTTTACTTGGGTTTATGGGTTTTTGTTGTGGGCAAAAAAGACTTGGACTGTTTTAACTTTTAATGATGGTGCTTTAATGCCGATTAAACTTATCATATATTTATACACATACTCACCAACTAGCTGTTACACACACTGTTTTTTCTCTGTACATTTGATCTCAAAACTTGTTTGAGAAGCCATGAACGGTGCTGATGATTCAGGAGAAGCAGGACAAAGAAACCTCCCTCTACTAAGGAGCAAAATCTGCTAAAGAGAAGTAAAAAGAAAGTGAGAAAGGACGGTGAAAGTTTTTCAGGAAGCCAACAACCTGTGCCAAGAGAAGAAGATTGGGTGATTAAAGTTTAGTTTGGTAAAACTTTTTGAAGAGGTGTTTGTGCTTTTTAAAAGCTCAAATACCTTATTTTGTGTTTGGTAAATAAAAAAGATCATGTGCTTGTGCTTGTAGTTTTTAAAAGATCGGGTACTTTTGAAAGCACATAAAATAGAGCTTTTCAAAGTTGGCTTGTACTTTTCAAAATTTAAAAGTCTAATATAACCTCACATGTTAACTAATTTTCAAATTTAATACTTGCATTTATGTCTATTATAGTATTTTTAAATTTTAAAAGCTATTTTACCAAATGCAATTGTTGCTACTTGTATTTATTAAAAGCAATTTTTAATTTGATTTATCAAACATAAATGCTACAACTTTTAAAAAGCCATCTTTTAAAAGTTAGCTTTTATAATCTACTTTTAAAAAGTAAAAGCTTTACCAAACTAAGTCTAAAGATAGTACAAGCACCGAAAACCAATCTAAAAATCGATCATTTGCTCAAACCGTGAAGAATGGCCCCATGAACAGCCACACTGAAGGTGAAGATTTAGATTTGGCTATCGACACCGGAAAGGAAGAAGCAGGAGGAGATAAGATAGACAAGGTGAGTGATTCAGAGTCTGACATCAGAGTGGAAAAAATTGAAGAAGGACTTTTTAATATTGTCATCAGTGAAGAGACTGAAAGAAAATTATGGAAGCCATGGTGGAACACGTTAATAGTAAAACTGTTGGGGCAAAAGGTGGGATATGCAGCAATGAAAAGAAGATTAGAGATAATGTGGTGTAACAAGGGAAGTCTTGATGTCATTGACTTAGGATAGGACTTCTATTTAGTCAAATTTTACTCAAATGAAGATTTTGATTTTGCCTTATTGGAAGGACCATGGAAGCTTTATGATCATTATCTAACGATGAGGCTTTGGGAACCTAACTTCAACCCTCAAACAGCCACTATAGACAAGGTAACAGCATGGATTAGACTCCCAGGGCTACCTATTGAACTCTGGCACACGAAATCGTGATCGCACACTTTTCACACAACTCCGTGCAGCTGACTAGCAAGTGCACTGGGTCGTCCAAGTAATACCTTACATGAGTAAAGGTCGATCCAACGGAGATTGTCGGCTTGAAGCAAGCTATGTCATCCTTGTAAATCTTAGTCAGGCGGATTCAAATGGTTATGGGATTTTGATAATTAAAATATAATTAAAATAGAAAATAAGATAGAAGTACTTATGTAATTCATTTGCTGCCAATAATTCTAGCCTATACCACGAAGGTTCTAATCTTAGATTAGAAACCCAAGAGATATGCATTCAAGCTCGTTTTCAGGTAGAACGGAAGTGGTTGTCAGGCACGTGTTCATAGGTGAGAATGGTGATGAGTGTCACTAGTTCATCACATTCATCATGTTCTTGTGTGCGAATGAATATCTTAGAATAAGAATAAGCTTGAATTAAATGGAAAACAGTAGTAATTGCATTAACTCATGAAGAACAGCAGAGCTCCACACCTTAATCTATGAGGTGTAGAAATTCCACCGTTGAAAATACATAAGTGAAAATAGGATAGACATGGCCGAGTGGCCAGCCTCCCATGGAGGTCTCAGAAGATAAAAGTTACATAATGTGTTCCAGAGATCAAAATACAATAGTAAAATGTCCTATTTATAATGAACTGGTAACCTAGGGTTTACAGAAAGGAGTAAATGATGCAGAAATTCACTTCCGGGGCCCACTTGGTGTGTGCTTGGGCTGAGCATTGAAGCTTTTTCGTGCTTGGGCTGTTTCTGGAGTTAAATGCCAGCTTTTGTGCCAGTTTGGGCGTTTAACTCCAATTCTGGTGCCAGTTTGGGCGTTTTATGCCAGAAATTTTAGGCTGACTTTGAACGCCGGTTTGGGCCATCAAATCTCGGGCAAAGTATGGACTATTATATATTGCTGGAAAGCTCAAGATGTCTATTTTTCAACGCAATTAGGAGCGCACCAATTGAACTTTTGTAGCTCCAGAAAATTCACTTCGAATTCAGGGAGGTCAGAATCCAACAGCATCTGCAGTCCTTTTTGAGCCTCTGAATCAGATTTTTGCTCAGGTCCCTCAATTTCAGCTAGAAAATACCTGAAATCACAGAAAAACACACAAACTCATAGTAAAGTCCAGAAATATGATTTTTATTTAAAAACTAATAAAAATATAATAAAAAGTAACTTAAACATATTAAAAACTACCTAAAAATAATGCCAAAAAGCGTATAAATTATCCGCTCATCACAACACCAAACTTAAATTGTTGCTTGTCCCCAAGCAACTAAAAGTAAAGTAGGATAAAAAGAAGAGAATATACAATAAATTTTGAAAACATCTATGAAGATCAGTCTTAATTAGATGAGCGGGGCTCTTAGCTTTTTGCTTCTGAACAGTTTTGGCATCTCACTTTATCCTTTGAAGTTCAGAATGATTGGCATATATAGGAACTTAGAATTCAGAATTGATTCTCTAAGCATTTTGTTTTCCAGTATTACCACCGGATACATACAGACAACAGACACATAACTGGGTGAACCTTTTCAGATTGTGACTCAGCTTTGCTAGAGTCCCCAGTTAGAGGTGTCCAGAGCTCTTAAGCACACTCTTTTTGCTTTTGACCACGACTTTAGCCGCTCAGTCTCAAGCTTTTCACTTGACACCTTCACGCCACAAGCACATGGTTAGGGACAGCTTGGTTTAGCCGCTTAGGCTAAGATTTTATTCCTGTGGGCCCTCCTATCCACTAATGCTCAAAGCCTTGGATCCTTTTTATTTTACCCTTGCCTTTTGGTTTAAAGGGCTATTGGCTTTTTCTGCTTGCTTTTTCTTTTTCTTTCTTTTTCTTTTATTTTTTCGCCATTTTTTTCAAGCTTTTCACTGCTTTTTCTTACTTCAAGAATTAATTATATGATTTTTCAGATTATCAAATAATATTTCTCCTTTTTCATCATTCTTTCAAGAGCCAACAATTTTAACATTCATAAACAAATTCAAAAATATGCACTGTTCACGCATTCATTCAGAAAACAAAAAGTATTGCCACCACATCAAAATAATTAAACTATTTTAAAATTTAAAATTCATGTACTTCTTTTTCTTTTGCAATTAAAAATATTTTTTATTTAAGAAAGGTGAAGGATTCATAGGACATTCATAACTTTAAAGCATAGACACTAAGACACTAATGATCATGTAATAAAGACACAAACATAGATAGAACATAAAGCATAATTTTTAAAAAACAGAAAAATAAGAGCAAGGAGATTAAAGAACGGGTCCACCTTAGTGATGGCGGCTAGTTCTTCCTCTTGAAGATCCAATGGAACGCTTGAGCTCCTCTATGTCTCTTTCTTGCCTTTGTTGCTCCTCCCTCATGGCTTTTTGGTCTTCTCTAATTTCATGAAGGAGGATGGAATGCTCTTGGTGTTCCACCCTTATTTGTCTCATGTTGGAACTTAATTCACCTAGGGAGGTGTTAATTTGCTCCCAATAATTTTGTGGAGGGAAGTGCATCCCATGAGGCATCTCAGGGATTTCATGATGAAGAATTTCCTCATGCTCTTGTTGAGGTCCATGAGTGGGCTCTCTTGCTTGCTCCATCCTTTTCTTAGTGATAGGCTTGTCCTCATCAATGAGGATATCTTCCTCTATGTCAATTCCAGCTGAATTGTAGAGGTGACAAATGAGATGAGGGAAGGCTAACCTTGCAAAAGTAGAGGACTTGTCCGCCACCTTGTAGAGTTCTAGGGATATAACCTCATGAACTTCTACTTCCTCTCTATTCATGATGCTATGGATCATGATAGCCCGGTCTATAGTAACTTCAGACTGGTTGCTAGTGGGAATGATTGAGCGTTGGATGAACTCCAACCATCCCCTAGCCACTGGCTTGAGGTCAAGCCTTCTTAGTTGAACCGGCTTCCCTCTTGAATTTCTCTTCCATTGAGCGCCTTCCACACAAATGTCCATAAGGACTTGATCCAACCTTTGATCAAAGTTGACCCTTCTAGTGTAGGGACGTGCATCTCCTTGGATCATTGGCAAGTTGAATGCCAACCTTACATTTTCCGGACTGAAAACTAAGTATTTCCCCCGGACCATTGTAAGCTAATTCTTTGGGTCCGGGTTCACACTTTGATAATGGTTTTTGGTGGTCCATGCATTAGCATAGAACTCTTGAACCATTAAGATCCTGACTTATTGAATGGGGTTGGTGAGAATTTCCCAACCTCTTCTTCGAATCTCATGTCGAATATTTGGATATTCACTCTTTTTGAGCTTGAAAGGGACCTCAGGGATCACCTTCTTCTTGGCCACAACTTCATAGAAGTGGTCTTGATGGACCTTTGAGATGAATCTCTCCATCTCCCATGACTCGAAGGTGGAAGTAATTGCCTTCCCTTTCCTCTTTCTAGAGGTTTCTCCGGCCTTAGGTGCCATAAATGGTTATGAAAAACAAAAAGCTTTAGCTTTTCCCACACCAAACTTAGAATGGTTGCTCGTCCTCAAGCAAAAGAAGAAAGAAAAGAGTAGAAGAAGAAGTAATGGAGGAGATGGAGGGTTGGTGTAGGTTCGGCCAAGTTGGAGAGAAGTGTGTATGATGTGTGAAAATGAAGGTGGTAAGGAGGGGTATTTATAGGGTAAGAGAGAGGGGGTATTCGTGTATTAGGGGTTGGGTTTGGGAGGGAAAGTGTGAGTTGAGGTAGGTGGGAATCCTGTGGGGTCCACAGATCCTGAGGTGTCAAGGATTTCTCATCCCTGCTCCATTCTGGCGTGTAAACGCCCTCTGATTGCCAATCCTGGTGTTAAACGCCAGGTTGCTGCCCATTTCTGGCATTAAACGCCAGTCTGGTGCCCTTTTCTGGTGTTAAACGCCAGTCTGGTGCCCTTTTCTGGCGTTAAACGCTACCCTTACTGGCGTTTAAACGCTAGTAAGCTCATCTTCCAGGGTGTGCTGTTTTTAATGCTATTTTTTATTTTGTTTTGATTTTTGCAGTTGTTTTTGTGACTCCACATGATCATCAACCTAAGAAAAACATAAAATAACAATGAAAAATGGAAATTCAACATAGATAAGTAAAAATTGGGTTGCCTCCCAACAAGCGCTTCTTTAATGTCAATATCTTGACAGTGGGCTCTCATGGAGTCTCACAGATACTCAGAGCATGATGATGGCCTCCTAACACCAAAATTAGAGTTTGAATGTGGGGGCTCTATTTGACTATGCATTGAGAGAAGCTTGTCATGCTTCTTCTCCATGTGTACAGAAGGAGAGTCTTTGGCTTTAAATACAAGGTAGTCCTCATTCACTTGAAGGACCAATTTTCCTCTGTCAACATCAATCACAGCTTTTGCTGTGGCTAGGAAGGGTCTGCCAAGGATGATGGATTCATCCTTATTCTTCCCAGTGTCCAGGATTATGAAGTCAGCAGGGATGTAAAGGCCTTCAACCTTCACCAAGACATCCTCTACAAGTCCATAAGCCTGTTTTCTTGAATTGTCTGCCATCTCTAGTGAGATTCTTGCAGCTTGCACCTCAAGGATCCCTAGTTTCTCCATTACAGAGAGGGGCATGAGGTTTATACTTGACCCCAGGTCACACAGAGCCTTCTCAAAGGTCATGGTACCTATGGTACAAGGTATTAAGAACTTTCTAGGATCCTGTCTCTTCTGAGGTAATTTCAGTTGAACCGGATCATTCAGTTCATTGATGAGCAATGGAGGTTCATCCTCCCAAGTCTCATTACCAAATAACTTGGTATTTAGCTTCATGATTGCTCCAAGGTACTTAGTAACTTGCTCTTCAGCAATATCTTCATCCTCTTCAGAGGAAGAATACTCATCAGAGCTCATGAATGGCAAAAGTAGGTTTAATAGAATCTCTATGGTCTCTGTATGAGCCACAGATTCCCTTGGTTCCTCATTAGGGAACTCCTTGGAGGTCAGTGGACGTCCATTGAGGTATTCCTCAGTGGAAATAACTGTCTTTCCCTCCTCTATGCATTCGGCCATATGGGATGTGTTTATGGCCTTGCACTATCTCTTGGGATTCTCTTCTATATTGCTTGGGAGAGCACTAGGAGGGAGTTCAGTAACTTTCTTACTCAACTGACCCACTTGTGCCTCCAAATTTCTAATGGAAGACCTTGTTTCAGTCATGAAACTAAGAGTGGCCTTAGATAGATCAGAGACTATATTTGCTAAGTCAGAATGACTCTGCTCAGAGTTCTTTGTTTGTTGCTGAGAAGATGATGGAAAAGGTTTGCTATTGCTAAACCGATTTCTTCCACCATTATTGTTGTTGAAGCTTTGTTGAGGCTTCTGTTGGTCCTTCCATGAGAGATTTGGATGATTTCTCCATGAAGGATTATAGGTGTTTCCATAGGGTTCTCCCATGTAATTCACCTCTTCCATTGCAGGGTTCTCAAGATCATAAGCTTCTTTTTCAGAAGATGCTTCTTTAGTACTGCCTGTTGCTGCTTGCATTCCAGACAAACTCTGAGAAATCATATTGACTTGTTGAGTCAATATTTTATTCTGAGTCAATATGGCATTCAGAGTATCAATCTCAAGAACTCCTTTCTTCTGAGTTATCCCATTATTCACAGGATTTCTTTCAGAAGTGTACATGAATTGGTTATTTGCAACCATTTCAATGAGTTCCTGGGATTCTTCAGGCGTCTTCTTCAGATGAAGAGATCCACCAGCAGAGTTGTCCAATGACATCTTGGACAGTTCAGACAGACCATCATAGAATATGCATATAATGCTCCATTCTAAAAGCATGCCAGAAGGACACCTTCTGATCAGTTGCTTGTATCTTTCCCAAGCTTCATAGAGGGATTCGCCTTCCTTCTGTCTGAAGGTTTGGACTTTCACTCTAAGCTTACTCAATTTTTGAGGTGGAAAAAACTTTGCCAAGAAGGCATTGACCAGCTTTTCCCAAGAGTTCAGGCTTTCTTTAGGTTGTGAGTCCAACCAAGTCCTAGCTCTGTCTCTTACAGCAAAAGGGAAGAGCATAAGTCTGTAGACCTCAGGGTCAACCCCATGGGTCTTAACAGTGTCATAGATTTGCAAGAATTCAGCTAAGAACTGATGAGGATCTTCCAATGGAAGTCCATGATACTTGCAATTCTGCTGCATTAGAGAAACTAATTGAGGCTTAAGCTCAAAGTTGTTTGCTCCAATTGCAGGAATTGAGATGCTTTTTTCACAGAAGTCAGAAGAAGGTGCAATGAAGTCACCAAGAATTTCTGTCAGGTCCTCTTTAGAGTTTTGTGCTTTAGCTGCTCTTAGCTTTCTCTTCAGAGTCCTTTCAGGTTTAGGATCAGCTTCAACAAGAATACCTTTATCTTTGTTCCTGCTCATATGATGGAGAAGAAGACAAAGAAAGTATAGAATCCTCTATGTGACAGTATAGAGATTCCTTAATGTGTCAGAGAAAAAGAAGAATGAAAGGATGAGGTAGAGAGGAGAATTCAAACTTATGAAGAAGGAGAGAGTCCGAATTGCTGATTGAGGAGGAGTGTTAGTCCTTAAATAGAATAAGATGAGGAGGGGGAAAGAATTCGGATTTAAATTAAAATAAAAGGAAAATATTTTTGTTTTTATTTTAAATTATAGTTAGATTTCGAAAATTTAGAAAGGGAAATAAAATGAAGTTTAAAAACTAAATAAATTGCTTAATTAAAAAGATTTTTGAAAAAGTGGTTAGTGATTTTTGAAAATTAGAGAGAGAAAAGTAGTTAGGTGATTTTGAAAAAGATATGATTGAAATAGAAAACTTTTAAAATCAAACAAAAAGTCAAGTAGTTAATTTGAAAAGATTTGAAAGTCAATTTTGAAAAGATAAGAAGTTAGAAGAGATTTTAAAATTAGCAATAAAAAAGATATGATTGAAAATTATTTTGAAAAATATGTGATTGAGAAGATATGATTGAGAAGATATGATTGAAAAACAATTTAAGAAGATTTGATTTTGAAAATTAAAGTTGATTACTTGACTAACAAGAAACTAAAAGATATGATTTTTAAAATTTAAAAATTGAACCTTTCTTAATAGGCAAGTAACAACTTGAGATTTTGAATCAATCATATTAAATGTCAGCATTAATTTAAAAAAAATGAAGTAAAAATAAGAAAAATATTTTGAAAATCATTTTGGAATTTTCAAAAATGTAAAAAAAATTGAAAAAGATATGATTTGAAAAAGATTTGAATTAAAAACTAACTTAAACGCCAGATTTCCTTCCTCACTGGGCGTTTTGAACGCCCAGTTTTTTCTCTGTAATTCCTCTACTGAATATTCTGAATCTTAAATTCTCTGTATTATTGACTTGAAATTTTTTTTTTTGAATTTTTAATTATGAGAGAGAAAAACAACAGAATGAAACTAAACATGGAAAATCAGGATCAAAACAAGTAATGCATGCAAGACACCAAACTTAGAAGTTTGTATACTAGGGACAATAACAATTTGAAAATGCATATGAAAACCAACAAAAGACACCAAACAGGAGAATTTAAAGATCAGAACAAAGAAAATCATCAAGAACAACTTAAAGATCAATGAAGAACATAATGCATAAAGTTTCAAAAAATGCAAGAAAAAGAAAAAATATGCAAGATACCAAACTTAAAAAATAGACACTAAACTCAAACAAGAAACACAAATTATTTTTTGATTTTTATGATTTTGTTAAATTTTTTTGTATTTTATATTTTTTTTGAAAATTTTTCGAAAATAAAAATAATAAAAACAAAAAGCTTAAAATTAAAATAAAATTACCTAATCTGAGCAACAAGATGAACCGTTAGTTGTCCAAACTCGAACAATCTCCAGCAACGGCGCCAAAAACTTGGTACACGAAATCGTGATCGTACACTTTTCACACAACTCCGTGCAGCTGACCAGCAAGTGCACTGGGTCGTCCAAGTAATACCTTACGTGAGTAAGGGTCGATCCCACGGAGATTGTCGGCTTGAAGCAAGCTATGGTCATCCTTGTAAATCTCAGTCAGGCAGATTCAAATGGTTATGGAATTTTGATAATTAAAATATAATTAAAACAGAAAATAAGATAGAAGTACTTATGTAATTCATTGGTGGAATTTTAGATAAGCATATGAAGATGCTTTGCTCCTTCTGAACCTCTGCTTTCCTATTGCCTTCATCCAATCATTCATATTCCTTTCCATGGCAAGCTGTATGTTGGGGAATCACCGTTGTCAATGGCTATCGTCCATCCTCTCAGTGAAAATGGTCCAAATGCGCTGTCACCGCACAACTAATCATCTGTCGGTTCTCACTCATGTTGGAATAGGATCCATTGATCCTTTTGCGTCTGTCACTACGCCCAACACTCGCGAGTTTGAAGCTCGTCACAGTCATCCCTTCCCATATCCTACTCGGAATACCACAGACAAGGTTTAGACTTTTCGGATCTCAAGAATGGCCGCCAATAATTCTAACCTATACCACGAAGGTTCTAATCTTAGATTAGAAACCCAAGAGATATGCATTTAAGCTCGTTTTCAAGTAGAACGGAAGTGGTTGTCAGGCACGCGTTCATAGGTGAGAATGGTGATGAGTGTCACTAGTTCATCACATTCATCATGTTCTTGTGTGCGAATGAATATCTTAGAATAAGAATAAGCTTGAATTGAATGGAAAACAGTAGTAATTGCATTAACTCATGAAGAACAGCAGAGCTCCACACCTTAATCTATGGGGTGTAGAAATTCCACCGTTGAAAATACATAAGTGAAAATAGGGTAGACATGGCCGAGTGGCTAGCCTCCCATGGAGGTCTCAGAACATAAAAGTTACATAATGTGTTCCAGAGATCAAAAAATAGTAAAAGGTCCTATTTATAATGAACTGGTAACCTAGGGTTTACATAAATGAGTAAATAATGCAGAAATCCATTTCTGGGGCCCACTTGGTGTGTGCTTGGGCTGAGCATTGAAGCTTTTTTGTGCTTGGGTTGTTTCTGGAGTTAAACGCCAGCTTTTGTGCCAGTTTGGGCGTTTAACTCCAATTCTGGTGCCAGTTTGGGCGTTTTACGCCAGAAATTTTAGGCTGACTTTGAATGCCGGTTTGGGCCATCAAATCTCGAGCAAAGTATTAACTATTATATATTGCAGGGAGGTCAGAATCCAATAGCATCTGCAGTCCTTTTTCAGCCTCTGAATCAGATTTTTGCTCAGGTCCCTCAATTTCAGCCAGAAAATACCTGAAATCACAGAAAAATATACAAACTCATAGTAAAGTCCAGAAATATGATTTTTATTTAAAAACTAATAAAAATATAATAAAAATTAACTAAAACATATTAAAAACTACCTAAAAATAATGCCAAAAAGCGTATAAATTATCCGCTCATCAAACTCTATGATAGAAACATTTTTAAAAAAATTGGAAATCTTATCGGAAGGACTGTGAAGGTGGATAGCAACACAGCTGAATTATGTAGGGGCAAATTTACAAGACTGTGTGTTGAAGTTGATTTAACTAAACCCCTAATGGGGAGATATTTAATCAATGGAAGGGAATACCGAGTATAGTATGAAGGTATTCATCAGATATGTTTTTCTTGCGGGAGAATAGACCATGAGCAAAAAAATTGCCCTCTAAAACAAGCTTCAAAAGCAATAGAAGCCCAGTCAATCCAAGACTCTCCAAAGAATGAAAGATCCAATGGAGTTGCAGAAATGGGACAAGAACAGTCACAACAAAGGCGATTAGATAAAGGAAAACAGATTGACACTGCAGGGTCAGGGCAGGACAAATACGGAGAATGGATGGTTGTACAAAGACCAAGAAGGGGAAAAAAAGGGCAAAAAGAAACTGACTCTAGAGACATGGGAGGAAGAGGAAGGTCAAGATATAGTGTGCTGACCATTGAGAAAACAACACAAGAGAAAGAACAAGAAGAGAGAGAGAGGGTGACAATAATGCTGAAAGAGAAACAAATAACGCACACAAGTCAAGAGCCAAAGACAAGGGAAGCAGGAGCAAGCATGCAGAGCAACAAAGCATAAAAAAGAGTTGGGAAGAGAATGAGCCAACTAGTGAAGATAGGAAAACAAACCAAGAGACTAATAAAGAAGCAATAGCTCAAAAAATAGTCATAACGGAAGTGAAAAAGAACAAAGAGTAAGGACTAATGGTTATCAGTGGCTAAGAGAAGGGGGGTTGAATATTAGCCCCTTTTCACTGAGTAAATATTGCTGCCCTTTTAAAACGCTTAAGGAGATATTTCTGCTTTTTGTCTCGTCACTAGTCAAGAGACTTTTTCTTTTTGTCTCGTAACTAATGAGGAGATATTTTTCAATTTTGTCTCCTACGAACAGAATCAGAATTTGAGTAGAGTAGAAAGAGAGAATCACACCTAGAAGTATCCTGGTTCAGCTGCTAAGTGCCGTGCAGCCTACATCCAGTTTCCATCACAACAATGATGAAATTTCACTATAATCAAACAGATCACAGACACCAATTCTTCTTAGGAACTACCCTTCCTATTCGGAACAAGTCCAGAATCTATCCCCAATCCTGAACTTGACTTGGTCACCTACCAAGCTTTCAACTGCTATGTGCTAACCCAACTTGCAAGGGGATTCCCACAGAATCAAGAAATACAACACAGATGTACAAAGGACCTCTAGGACATCTATGGATTTTTCTTTTAATTTTGTATACTCTGCCTTTTTCCGCTCTATGGCTTTTTCATACAAACATCACTGTTTGCCTTTTTCCATGAGACTCAAGACAGACAAAACTAAACAGAAAAATACAACATGACATACATTGAAGGAGAAGAACTTCGATTAGTTTGGGTAGCTATGAGAACTCTGTGCTTTACGCTCTGTTCTCCTTGCTTCAAACCTTGGCTGTTCACCCTTATTATAGAAGGGGAAGCCTCCAAGGTTGAAACGGTTGAACCGAGCTAAACTTCTTCTTCTTCAACATGAAACCGGTTCGGCTAGAGAGAGAAGAGAGAGAACCGAATGTAAAATCCAACATGCAATTACCTCTTCCTCATCCCTTCTCACCAAGATTCATTAATCCGGGCCTTCCATCTTGACTTGCTCCCCAAGAAGGATTCCTGGTCCTTGATGAGTCCTTGATGCTTGACAGCTCCATCTGCTCTATCTTCTGCCTCTTCCTCCACGTAGCTACAGTAGCTACCTTCTGTGATGGTTGATCAAAAGTAGAGACAAGCCATACCCCAGGGATCTTCTTCTCTGACCGAAACAGATCTCTTCCATTTTCGGGTATGAAGATCTTGAGACTTCTTCACCACATCTTACCATTAGTGGCAAAGATCTCAGCCACACCCTACTGTGGATCTTCTTTTTGCTAAGGACATTATCACCTTAGCCCTTTTCTTGCTTCTAACTTCACTGCTACAGTGCTTCTCCTCTAATAACTTGCTTCCTCTTTTTTTCTGTGACATGACCGAAAACTAAAGCAAAGAGAAGAGAGAGAAGAGAGAGAATGCAGAAAAGCTTTCAATGGAATTAAGAAAGAGAATTAAAATGAATTAAGTTTCCAAAACCCATGCCTAGTAACGTGTAAAACATTAAAGGCCATCAAATCAATTCCCACTTTCTCTTTCATGTTTCCAATGCTATTAATGCAAGTTAATTGAATTTGAAATCCATTCAATGATGAAAATGGGTATCCGTTGAAAGTATGCAACCTTTGCTTTCTCTCTTTTTCAATTTCGGACCAAGCTTTGTTGGTCATGCTTCAAGGATTATTTTGGGCTTGCACAATAAATTCTGGCCCAATTATCATATCACTAATTCAGCCACATATATTTTTCAACATTTTATACCAGAGGCTGAATTTTAACTTCACATTGGGCTTGTCATTTTTGGCCCAAAAAAAAAATCTGCAAACAACAAAATTATTAATTAACAAATGTGAATTAGAAATTAAATTAATAATTTTGTAATTAATTATTTTAATAATGTTTGATCATCATCAAATTAATTTGGAGTTTTTCAAACTCATCAATCTCCCCCTTGATGACAAACATTATTAAAAATTGAAATGGAAAAGACTAAGGATTAAAAATACTCCCTTTGAAGGTTTGGAATCCTCCCCCTTTCCATATGTTACATAGCTCCCCCTTAATATGTGCCATTTTATTAAGGAAGCATTACATGTAACATCCTTATAATCAAGCTTAAAGCCACAATGTACTCAACATATGGAATATTAGAAATGTTGAACTGCTTGATTTTTTAGCAGAAGTAACTTGATAATCACAACCTGATTTGTTATCATCTAATGATTTTCTGCTCATTAAAAACAACCAAATTAAAGCATGCTTGAGTACCTTTAGAGTACATTTCAACATATAACCAAGACTCAACATACTTTAACATGTACAAAAAAAATTCCTGTTAATAGGATTTCTTGCCTAACTATTCAATCAAGCAAAAATCCAACAATTTACAATAAATATTGGCAAAAAAGCAAACCAGAAAATATTAGAGCCAAATCATACTAAGAAAACATAGCTCATAAACCGAATAATCAGAGCATAAATCATAAAAATAACCAATTTAATCATAAGCACAAGAGGAAAAAAAATAGAGCACTTAATCACAGGGGTAATCATTAATCATCAGATTTTAGCCAATGTTTTTCAATCTCAATTTTCTTGGCTTTCCTCCCCCTTTTGTCATCAATGGGGGTTCTGCAAAACAAATAAGAACAAAATACAAAAATGCATAATATTTGTTTAAACTAAAACATAAAGGTCCAGAGTATCCAACTTAACAGTTATACAGTACCCAAAACAAGAAAACATGAAAATGAAACAGAGTTCATAAGTATGAGCAGTTAAAATGAATCAAGCATAAAAAAGATTAACATCAGATCCAAGGGATTGGTTGTCTTCATCTGCATCACCCATGTCCTTTTCAAAACTGTCGAGCAGCAGATTAATTCTCTCATGACATTTTTTCCAAGCCTTCTCATTCTCATACGCTTGTTTGCGAGCTTCTTTGTATGAGCGAACCATCAGATTTGACATATTTAAAAATTCAGTTAGAACGTCCTTGATAGAATTAGCAAGCTTTGTAGGCTCAGTAGGACGACTCTCAAGATCACTTTCTGACGGTTCAGAGGGCACGAAGTGTTTTCCTTTGTTACTTTTCACAGATCCAGAAACTCCTCCTCCTTTGATGGTGAAAACCTGATTTTCTATATGCTCATTTGTTAAATCAACATGAAAATGTTCAAATATGCAAGTAAGAAAAATTCCATAAGGCAGATTTGCCTTCTTGTCACTGCGCACACAATCCCACATGTGGCGTACCATTAAATAAGCAAATGAAATAGGAGAAGAAGTAAGGATTGCAAAAAGAACTAAGGTATCACAAACAGTTACTCTTTGGTAGGAACCACTCTGAGGCATCAAGATATGATTGATGATTCTGTGAAGTAGCGCTCTTGCAGGACCAAGAGCCTTATGCGTCAGAATCGTCCCATCAAGGGCAGAGAAATTTTCACAAGTGCGATTCAGAGCAATCTGGTATGTGACCCCAACCTATGAATCCCACTTTCCAGTCATATAGGCAGTTGCTCCGTCATCAGTGTATCCCAATATAGCGTTAATGGTTTTTCTCTTCAGAGATAAGTGAACCCTCTTGACATATGAATGGATTGCTCCATCGAGGTAGACCATGTTTGCATAGAACTCATGAACCAGGGATGGATAAACAGGCTTCTGAATGTTGAATAAAGGAGTCCACTTCAGATTATCAAACAGAGTGGCAAGGTTGATGCCTTTTGCAGTCAGTGTCTCCAAACTCACTATGTGAAAGGCACATAGGTGACGTTTAACTAGAACTTGATTGTGAAACTCATATGCAGCGCAAGAGTTGAATCTGTCCGGATCAAAGTGAGAATGGCCCTTGTTGAACTTGTTTTTGAAATCAAGGGATTCCAAGTTTGGCAGTTCCCGAGTGTTACGGAGAGTGTAGCCTTTTGAGCATTGAGAACTGTGGCCAGAGGGGTGAGGGGTTGATTTTCTTGGTGGTGAATGAGGTGGAGAAGAATGTGACTCCTCTTCTTCTTCTACAACAGGCTCCTTTTCCTTTCCAATCTTCTTTCGAGATGAAGTTTTCTGGACAATAACTTTTCTCCTCATAGTTTCAGTTTGCTAAGAAGAAGGTGAAGGAGATGAAGAAGAAGTAGAATGTATGTAAATGTGAGTATGTGTTTGAGGAGTAGAAGAAAATCGAGGATTTTTAGATAGTGGAGTTCGGCTACTTTTTTTTAGGAGCCACTTTCTTTTTCATGATATGAAAGTGAAGAATGGAGAGGGAAGACGAAGGAGTGGCCGAAGAGATTGGAGAGAGGTGGGAGGTTACAATAGCATTTAATGCTGAGTGGAGAGAGAATTAAGTGAGTAATGGACCATTTAGTGGTGCGGTTATCAATCAAGGAAGGTTTTTAAAATAAAAAAAAAATGAGAGATTAGTTTTAGAATCAAGGGAAAAGGTGGAAGAAAAGATTATGATTTGACAAGAACTCCTTCCTACAAGATACGATGTGACAACTTTCCAAAAAGTATTATTTAAAAAATGAGAAATTCAAAATATGCCAGAGTCATGGATAAGGTCAAAGAGGATTTGATTGGGCCCAAGATCATTAATATCAGATTTAGTCTCCCCCTGTATCCTGGCCTGTTCATTACGTCCTCAATTTGTCTCCTCCCTACCTACGAGATAAAACCAAACAGAATCAGAAAAAATCACAATTTATCAATAGAATTCAATTCTAACATTCCCAAACTGTTTCTCAAAGAGCAGAATCTATCTTCACACAAGGGTTTAGAAAAAATGTCTGCAAGCTGTTCTTCGGATTTTACAAATTCAATATCAATAGTTCCCTTTTGCACATGTTCTCTAATAAAATGATATCTAACTTCAATGTGCTTAGTTCTAGAGTGCAGAACAGGATTTTTTGAAATGTTTATTGCACTCATATTGTCACAAAATAAGGGTATACTATTGATTTTCAATTTGTAATCTTCCAACTGAGTTTTCAACTAAATTAATTGTGAACAACACACAGAGGCAGATATATATTCAGCTTCGGCTGTGGATAGAGCAACTGTGGCTTGTTTCTTGCTTGACCACATATTTAGTGAGCTCCCAAGGAAGCAACACATCCCGGAGGTGCTCCTTCTATCTACCCGATCTCCCGCATAATCTGCATCACAAAACCCTACTGCACAAAAGTCATCAGTTCTAGGATACCATAAGCCAAAATCACAAGTTCCCTTAATGTATCTAATGATTCTTTTTACGGCTGAAAGATGGGATTCTTTTGGGTGAGATTGAAATCTTGAACACACACCCACACTTTAAACAATATCCGGTCTAGAGGATGTAAGATACATGAGTGAGCCAATCATTCCTCTATACCGTGTTTCATCCACATCTTTGTCGTTTTCATCCTTTTAAAGTTTAGTATTTAGATGCATTGGTGTTCCTATAGGTTTGGAATTTTCTAGGCCAAATTTTTTGATTAATTCTTTAGCATATTTTCCTTGGTGAATGAAAATGCCACTAGGAGTTTGTTTAATTTGGAGACCAAGAAAGAATGTTAGTTCTCCCATTAAACTCATTTCAAACTCACTAGTCATGAGTTTTCCAAACTTTTCACACAAGGATTCATTGGCCGATCCAAACACTATATCATCCACATAAATTTGAACAAGAAGAATATCATCATTTGATACTTTTATAAATAAAGTTGTATTGGTGGTTCCTCTTTGAAATTAGTTTTCCAACAAGAAGGCACTAAGCCTTTCATACCAAGCTCTTGGAGCTTGCCTTAGGCCATAAAAAGCCTTTGAAAGCTTAAAAACATGATTTGGAAATTCCTTTCGTTCAAAACCGGGGGGTTGGTCCACAAATAATTCTCTATCTATAAATCCATTAAGGAAAGCACATTTGACATCCATTTGGAACATTTTAAACCCTTTGTGGGCAGTATAGGCAAGAAGCAATCTAATTGCTTCCATTCTTGCTACCGGGGCAAAAGACTCATCAAAATCTATACCCTCCTCTTGATTGTAACCTTGGGCCACTAATCTAGCCTTGTTACGAACAACACTACCATCCTCACCCAATTTATTTTTAAAAATCCACTTAGTACCCGTTACCTTCTTACCATTCGGATTAGGTACAAGTGTCCAAACCTCATTCTTTTCAAATTGAGAAAGCTCCTCTTTCATGGCTTTGACCCAAGATGGATCTTCAAGAGCTTGTTTCATATTGTGAGGCTCCATTTAGGACAAGAAAGCAACATTGCTTTGCTCGGCTTGCTTCTTGGAGGAGGATCTTGTGGTTACTCCTTGGGAAGGGTCACCTATGATAAAATCATGAGGATAACCCCTCATAGACTTCCATTCTCTTGGTTTTTGGAGTAAGGTTGTGCTTTGATGAGCTTTAGCAGGTTGTTCTGTTCCAGATTCTCTTACTGGCTCAGGAGACAAAACTGAAATGTCTCCTCCTTCCTGATGAGACATTTTTGGGCGGGCAGGATCTTCATTTGGGACAGCCTTGGGATTTTCTTCACTCACTTCCTGATTGATAAAATCTTCACCACCTGTATCATCATTTACAATACTGGGAATTAAATTAGTATCACAAAAAGAAACGTGTATGGATTCCTCTATGGTCCTATGATCTTTGAGGTAAATTCTATACGCTTTGCTAGTGGTGGAGTATCCAACAAACATTCCCTCATAGGCTTTTGGATCAAATTTTCCAAGATTTTTTTTATTATTAAGCACAAAACATTTGCATCAAAAAATGTGGAAATACTTAAGATTAAGAGGGGTTCCTTTCCATAGCTCATAAGGAGTTTTCTTTAACCCTTTTCTAATGATAGTCCTATTCAAAATATAACAAGCTGTATTTACTGCTTTAGCCCATAGAAATTTTGGAACCTCATTTTCACATAGCATAGCCCTAGTCATTTCTCGAAGGCTTCTATTCCTTCTTTCAACTACCCCATTTTGTTGAGGTGTTCTAGGACATGAAAAATTATGAGCAATTCCAAAATTATCACAGAATTTTTCAAAATCTTGATTTTCAAATTCCTTTTCGTGATCACTTCTTAAGTGGGCAATTTTTAAATCTTTTTCATTTTGAATTATTTTGCAAAGGGTTGAGAAAGCATGGAAAGCATCATTCTTATGAGTAAGAAAAAGTACCCAACCAAATCTAGAGTATTCATCCACCACCACCAATCCATAATGTTTACCTCCTAAACTTTGTGTTCTTGTTGGACCAAAAAGATCAATATGCAACATCTCTAATGGCCTCTTGGTGGAAATTTCATCTTTAGGTTTAAAAGAGGATTTTACTTGTTTGCCAAGTTGACAAGAATCACAAGTTAAATCCTTATCAAATTTAATGTTGGGAATTCCTTTTACCAAGTTCCTTTTCACAAGCTTAGAAATTTGGTACATGCTTGCATGACCTAATTTCTTGTGCCAAAGCCATTTTTCAGATTCAAGTGAAGTAAAGCATGTTACTTTTTGATCTTTTAAATTCTCAAGAGTCAATCCATACACATTGTTACATCTCTTAGCTTCAAACAAAATATCCCCAGATTTTTCACAAATAACTAAACAATCCAATTTTCTAAAAATGACTTCATATCCAAGATCACATAATTGGCTCACGCTTAGCAAATTGTGTTTCAAACCATCAACAAGAAGAACATCATTTATAAAAGAAGAAAAACTTTTACCAACTTTTTCAATGGCCACTATTTTTCCTTTTCCATTATCACCGAATGTGACAAACCCTCCATCATATTCATCAAGCTTTATGAAGAAGATTGCATTTCTGGTCATATGCCTAGAGCATCCACTATCCATGTACCACATATTGTCCTTTCGCTTGGATGCTAGACAAACCTACAAAATGAGCTCAAGTGACCTTAGGTATCCAAATCTTTTTGGATCCTTTCACGTTAAACCATTTTCTTTGTCCCAATCCATTATAATCAAAAATAATTTTACAAACTTTGTTTTCAATCATTCTTTCACCAAAGAAACATTGAATGGGAAAGTGGCCATTCCGGTTGCATAATCTACAAAATCTATGATCAGCTGTTTTACAAAGCTTGTTGGATTTTGAAACCTTACATCATTTGAAGATGATGCTATGTTTGTAAAAGAGGATTTTTCAATAGGTTTCGCTGTTTTATGAAATCCCAATCCAGCTTTGTCATAAAGAGATTTTTGACTAGCCAATAGTTGATTTAAATTTTCTGAACTTTGAGCAAATGTGGCTAAGTCCTCTTTAAGTCTTTTTACCTCTTTGAGCAGCTTCTCATTTTCTTCAAAACATTTAAGATATGCAACCACAGAATGTTATTTTTCACACTTTTTTATTTCTGCTTTCAACCGCTTGTTTTCCTCAACAAGATCAACAGCGGTTTTAGCATCTCTCAGTTTTTCTTTTAGAAAACTATTTTCAACTTTAAGAATTTTAATTTGAGACTCAAGATTTTGGTTTTCAAGCAAGAAGCATCTAATTTTTTTAGACAGGTGATCGATCATGAGATGAAGATCTTCAGTGTCGGGGTTATGAAATACTACCTGCTCAACATGATCAGCCATAAGGCAGGTTTGAGACTTGGTTTTTGATTCTTCATCTTCATCAGAATCGTTCTCCAAGTCTTCCCAAGAAGCCATGAGTCCCTTCCTCTTTCCCCTTTTCGGCTTCTCCTCCTTTTTTAGCTTAGGGCAATCAGATTTGAAGTGCCCAGTCTCCTTGCAGTTGTAGCATATCACTTTCCTGGAATCTTTCTTTGGTTTCCTTGAACCACTTCCTTTGTTCCTTTCCTTGAGCTTCACCATTTTCCTGAATTTTTTTGCAAACAAAACAAATTCATTTTCAGAAGAATAATCACTGGATTCATCATCCAGGGGGTCAGTAACAGATTTTAGAGCTATTCCTTTTCTTTTAGTATCTTTTTTCAAATAAGTATTTTCAAATGCAAGTAAATTTCCTCTCAAATCATCATATGTCATGGAATCAAGACCACTACTCTCAGATATCACTATAGCCTTAGTTTCCCACTCTTTAGTGAGACTTCTCAAAATTCTCCTCAGAAGCACAGATTCAGGATACGTGATCCCCATAGCATCCAAGCCATTGATGATGATGTTGAATCTTTCGAACAGATCATCAATTGATTCCCCTTCCTTCATTGTGAATATTTCATACTCTCTGTTTAGCATGTCTATTCTGGTCTTCTTTACTAGGGTTGTGCCTTCATGAGTGACTTGTAATTTGTCCCAGATTTCCTTTGCCGTGGTGTATCTTGATACCCGTCGGTATTCCTCGAAGCTAATAGCACAGTTAAACAAGTTGATAGCTTTGGCATTGAGCTCCACCTTTTTTCTGTATTCTTCGGTCCAGCTGGCTTCACCCTTGAGAGAGACCACACCATCAGCTCCTGTGGTGGTTGGGAATTGAGGACCTTCTAAGATTATTTTTCAGAGTCTGTAATCTACTGATTGGACAAAAATCTTCATTCTTTCCTTCCAATAAGTGTAGTTCTTCCCATTAAAGAGAGACCAGATTAACTTTTGGCCATGCACCCATTTACGTCGATTTTTTAAGGCACGCGTACGCGTCTGGTACACGTACGCGTGGGTGAGCTGGTGCGCGAGGCATAGTTCCTTCATAACTCCAGCGCAACTTTTGGCCTTTCTTCTTCTTCCTTTTTTTTTCGAAGTGTTCGGTTCCTGTTCTAAAATAGTTGCATGATCAGAACACACTTAAAACAAAAGAAAAACAGTAAAAACTCAATAAAATTCAAATAAGTAAGAAAACCACTACTACGAAAAATAACTAAGGATACGAAATTATCGGGTTGCCTCCCGACAAGCGCTTCTTTACCATCATTAGCTTGACGGTCAGCTCCTCTAAGGAGGAGGATCATAGGGGCTCAGCTCTTCACCCATTACTTTGAACTTATTTCCTGTGTCTCCATAAATTAGCTCAATATGCTCCAGAGAGAGGATTCTGTTTACTGTATAAATCCACACTGGATTGCTAGTCAACACCACCTTCATTCCTGGGGAGAAACCTTCAGTGGGGATCTTTTTGTTTCTCCATCCCCTGGGTATTTTCTTCTTTTTGGGAACCTCCTCCTTGGTGGATGATGCATTCCCGACACCAAACTTAGGTTTGATATCAAGAGGAATTTGATTGATTGTCACCAAAGGAGGTTTGAGCTGCAGATTCTACTATCCGTCATCAGGGGGTTCTTGAAGGTTTGGATCAATAAGCTCAGTCTGCATGCACCTCTCTTCTTTACCTGCTGAATGTATATCTTTGAAGACATGAAAGACCAGTTGCTTATTATGCACTCTGAGCACTAATTCACCCACTTCTACATTAATTAGAGCTCTCCCAGTGGCTAGGAATGGCCTTCCTAGAATTATAGAGGCATTCTCATCCTCCCCCATGTCAAGAATCACAAAATTTACTGGGAAGAAGAACTTACCCACTTTGACCAAGATATTATCCACTGATGCATATGCAGGCTTTAGAGATTTGTCTACCATTTGTAATGCTATCCTTGTGGATTGTGCCTCTTGGATTTACATCTTCTTCATCATAGATAGGGGCATTAGATTTATGCTTGCTCCCAGATCACATAACGCTTTATCAAAGGTTGTTCTCCCAATGGTGCATGGAATTTGAAAGCTCCCTGGATCCGACATCTTCCTTGGCAAGTTATTCTGAATGATGGCACTACATTCCTTAGTCAGGACCACTGTCTCATCTCCCTTTAAAGGCTTCTTCTTTGATAATAGCTCCTTCATGAACTTGACATAGAGAGACATTTGCTCCAAAACCTCAGCAAAAGGAATATTGATTTGCAACTTTCTGAAGACTTCCAAGAACTTTGAAAACTGCTTGTCCTTGGTCTCCTTTTGAAGTCTCTGAGGATATGGCATTTTAGGTTTGTACTCAGGAGCTTTTGGCAATGTAGGATAAGTGTCAAGAGAGTCTGGGAATGGGTTGTCCGCACGCTTTGGAGGGACGTGCTCTACTTCTTCCTTCTTCTCCTCTAGAGCATCTTTTTCAACTGGCTCCTCATTAACTTGTACTTTTGTACTTGCCACTTGTCCACTTATTAAGGTGATAGCCTTGTATTCCCCTCTTGGATTTGGAATTGTGTTACCAGGAAGGCTATTAGTGGTCCTCTAATCAATTTCATTAACTTTTGTGGCTAATTGACCCACTTGAATCTCCAAGTTCTTGATTGATGCTCTGGTTTCCTATCTAAAACTTGCCAATATTGTTTCCAAATCATTGTTCTACTGGGGCTGAGAAGTTGCTTGCTGAGATGACTGAAACTAGTGGTTATTAAAATTATTCTGTTGAAAACCACTCTGAGAATTATTATTAAAATTTTGTGGCCTCTGAGGTTGCTTTCTCCACCCAAAATTTGGGTGATTTCTCCACCTTTGATTGTAGGTCTGAGAATAGGGATCATTATTGGGATTTCTAGGAGCACTCCCCATGTAATTGACCTGTTTAAAAGAGGATTGAGCATAATCATAATTATCATTTTGCACAAAATTACCTGTCATGTCATAAGAGACCTCTTGAGATGAATTTTGGGTGTTGATAGCTGAGACTTGCATTCCACCCATCTGCTGAGTAAGTAGATTTATTTGCTAAGACATAAGCTTGTTCTGAGTAAGAATAGCATTAAGGGCTTCTACTTCCATAACACCCTTCTTCTGAGGACCCTCAGAGTTCACAGGATTTCTGTTAGATGAGTATAAATATTGGTTGCTAGCAACCAATTCAATCAGCTCAATAGTCTCCTCCGGTATCTTTTTTTTATGCAAGGAACCACCTGCAGAATTATCTAAGCACATCTTGGATATTTCACCCAAGCCTTCATAAAATATATCTAGTTGGGTCCATTTGGAGAACAAGTCAGGAGGGCATTGCCTAGTTAGTAGCTTGTACCTCTCCCAAGCTTCATAAAGAGTTTCACCATTCGTCTACCTGAAGGTCTGAACCTCCACCCTAAGCTTAGTCAGCTTCTTTGATGGGAAAATTTTAGTAAGAAACTCAGTAACAACCTTGTCCCAAGTTTCCAAACTCTCATTGGGTTGGGAATCTAGCCATAGCTTTGCTCCATCCCTCAGAGCAAACGAGAAGAGCATGGGTCTGTACACCTCAGGGTTCACTCAATTTGTCTTCACATTATCACAAATCTGCAGAAAATTAGAAATAAATTGATTTGGGTCTTCTTGGGAAAGACCATGATACTGGCAATTTTGTTGCACCAGGGTGACCAATTGTGGCTTCAACTCAAAGTTGTTCACAGCTATAGGAGGCACCACAATGCTTTTTCCATAAAGATCTGTAGTAGGAGCAGAGTAAGATCCAAGCACTCTCCTTTGTTGCTCATTCCCACTCGGATTAGCCACATTGGCATTAACAACATTATTAGGATCCATAGTAGATTCTGCAGCCTCGCAAAGTCTTGCTTGTTGAAACGTCACCTGAAAGTCCTTTCAGGTTCAGGATCAAAGTCTAAAAGAGGTTCCTTATCTCTGTTCCTGCGCATAAACAGACAGAAGACAAGAAAAGATGGGATTCTCTACGTCAGAGTGTAGAGAACTCCCAGTGAGATAACCTGTGTAAAGAGATAAAATAAAAAATACTAAATAAAATAAACACTAAAATTCGAAAATTACTATTAAAATTAAGACCAAAATTTTCGAAATTATTAGGCAAATTAAATAAGAAAAATTAAAATAAGACTAACTAGGGAACACCAAACTTAATTTCAGAAATTAAGAAAAATTTTAGTGCTCTT
>NC_029786.2:89936223-89944203 GCF_000816755.2 Arachis ipaensis
GTTAAAATGTATTTATTTATTTTATTTTATTTTTCTTTTATTTTTTTATTCTTTTTTTTTTCAAAAATACTAAAGCAAAATTTAAATAAAATTAAAACTAAAATGCCTAATCTAAGCAATCAAACAACTAATAGTTGTTAATCACTATCAATCCCCGGCAACGGCGCCAAAAACTTATTGTGGAATTCATAACCCACAAACTAGCCGGCAAGTGCACCGAGTCGTACCAAGTAATACCTCAGGTGAGTGAGGGTCGATCCCACGAGGATTGAGGGACTAAGCAACAGTGGTTGATTGATTTACTTAGTTAGACAAGCAGAAAATAGTGTTTGAGAATTCAAAAGTATTAAACAGTAAATTCAGAATATCAGAAGACAGGCAAGTAAATAAGTTGGAAAGACAATATGGAGAAGGCAGTTAAGGCTTCAGAGTTATCTATTTTCCGGATTGACTTTTCTTATTAATTTATTTTAATCATGCAAGATTTAATTCATGGCAAACTATATGTGACTAGACCCTAATTCCTTAGACCTTTCTAGTCTCCTCTAACTTTCATCAACCGCCAATTCCTTGGTCAATTAATTCCAATTAGGGGATGAAGTTTAATTCTAGTTATTATGCCACAAAAATCCTAATTATCCAAATATAAGAGGATTATATGTCACGTATCCTGTTAAGTCCAGATAATTAGAATTTAGGAGAAATTATTTTTAAGCTGTTGTTCAAGTAAAGAGCTTTTCCAAGTTATACAAGAACTCAATTAGAAAGAGGGTCATACTTCCGTTCCACCCAAATTCATAAGATAAAGAACGAAAACAATTCTTAAATTATAAATCAGTACATGAATTAAAATAGAAAAACAATAGAATCAATCCATACAAACAGACAGAGCTCCTAACTTTAACAGTGGAGGTTTAGTTGCTCATGGAAAAGAGTGAAAACTAGGATTCTGGTAAACTGTAAATTGGGCTGAGGTGGAATCCTGTGGAATAATCCCCAGAAGAGAAGTTTCTTTTCTCTTTTATATCTAATCCTAATAAATTTAAAATCTATTTTCTAAAACTAATATAATATCTTTTCCTATTTATAAAAATTAAAGTTTAAATCAGAATTAATTATAGCAATCAGTGATTTCTGCATTTTCTACACGTGGCGCATGTCACGCGTACGCGTCAGTCACACGTATGCGTTAGGTACGCGCACGCGTCGCTGTGCAAATTTCCAAATCACGCGCACGCGTCACTCCTCGCTGGTCATCTCCTTTAATTCTTGTGCTCCTTCCATTTGTGCAAGCTTCCTCTCCATCCTCTAAGCTATTCCTGCCCTATATAGCCTTCTTCTCTTTTTCTGTAGAAACTCCATCAAATCCAACCAAATGCTACCTAAAATAAACAGAATTGCACACGACTCAGTAGCATTCATAGTGGTTAAAAGATAATTAATTCTTGATTAAAATCAATCAAATTAAATGCAAATTCACTAGGAAAAGATAGGAAAGATGCTCACGCATCAGCAGCCTACATCTAGTCTCCATCACAACAATGATGGAATTTCACTATAATCAAATAGATTACAGACACTAATTCTCCCTAGGAACTACCCTTCCTATCCGGGACAAGTCCAGAATCTATCCCCAATCTTGAACTTGACTTGGTCACCTACCAAGCTTTCAACTGCTAAGTGCTAACCCAACTTGCAAGGGGATTCCCACAGAATCAAAAAACACAACACAGATGTACAAAGGACCTCTAAGACATCTATGGCTTTTTCTTTTAATTTTGTATACTCTGCCTTTTTCTGCTCTATGGCTTTTTCATACAAACCTCACTGTTTGCCTTTTTTCATGAGACTCAAGACAGACAAAACTAAACAGAAAAATACAACATGACACACATTGAAGGAGAAGAACTTCTGTTAGCTTGGGTAGCTATGAGAACTCTGTGCTTTACGCTCTTTTCTCCTTGCTTCAAGCCTTGGCTGTTCACCCTTATTATAGAAGGGGAAGCCTCCAAAGTTGAAACGGTTGAACTGAGCTAAACTTCTTCTTCTTCAACATGAAACCGGTTCGGCCAGAGAGAGAAGAGAGAGAACCGAATGTAAAATCCAACATGCAATTACCTCTTCCTCATCCCTTCTCACCAAGCTTCATCAATCCGGGCCTTCCATCTTAACTTGCTCCCCAAGAAGAATTCCTGGCCCTTGATGAGTCCTTGATGCTTGACAGCTCCATCTGCTCTATCTTCTGCCTCTTCCTCCACGTAGCTACAGTAGCTACCTTCTGTGATGGTTGATCAAAAGTAGAGATGAGCCATACCCTAGGAATCTTTTTCTCTGACCGAAACAGATCTCTTCCATTTTCAGGTATAGAGAGCTTGAGACTTCTTCAGCACATCTTACCATTAATGGCAAAGATCTCAGCCACACCTTACTGTGGATCTTCTTTTTGCTAAAGACATCATCACCTTATCCCTTTTCTTGCTTCTAGCTTCACTGCTACAATGCTTCTCCTCTGATAACTTACTTCCTCTTCTTTTCTGTGACATGACAAAAAACTAAAGCAAAAAGAAGAGAGAGAAGAGAGAGAATGCAGAAAAACTTTCATTGGAATTAAGAAAGAGAATTAAAATGAATTAAGTTTCCAAAACCCATGCCTAGTAACGTGTAAAACATTAAAGGCCATCAAATCAATTCCCACTTTCTCTTTCATGTTTTCAATGCTATTAATGTAAATTAATTGAATTTGAAATCCATTCAATGATGAAAGTGGGTATCCGTTGAAAGCATGCAACCTTTGCTTTCTCTCTTTTTCAATTTCGGACCAAGCTTTGTTGGTCATGCTTCAAGGATTATTTTGGACTTGTACAATAAATTCTGGCCTAATTATCATATCACTAATTCAGCCACATATATTTTTCAATATTTTATACCAAAGGCTGAATTTTAACTTCACATTGGGCTTGTCATTTTTGGCCCAAAACAAAATCTGCAAACAACAAAATTATTAATTAACAAATGTGAATTAGAAATTAAATTAATAATTCTATAATTAATTATTTTAATAATATTTGGTCATCATCAAATTAATTTGAAGTTTTCCAAACTCATCAAGGACAATAAAACAATGAATCAATCATCATGAGGAAAACTGGGCAGAGGAGGCTAATGGGACCCCTTCCTTAATGGAAGAATGCATCCAACCTTCATATCAAGCCCACCCAAAACCACCAGACCCCATAAATGTTAAGACAACAAAGGTGGTGCCGATGGAAATAGAGGGCGCTGAAGGAGGGTAGGCAAGCTTGCTAGAAGGAATAGATTTCACAACGCTGGAAGCTAGTGTTCTTTAGGACACTGAAATGAAGATGAACTAAATTCCAAGTGTGCTCTTTCTGTTTGAAGTATTTTTTGCTGTTTTAGTTTTCTTAAACCTTTAGTTATCCCTTTTAATGATCACTATAATCTGGAATGTTAGAGGGGCTGCTAGTGGAGCATTTAGAAGGATTTATAAAGAGATGATGAAATAATATAAGCCAGACATTACCATTCTTTTAGAAACAAAATGTAGCGGACAAGCTGCTAGAAATGTTATTAAGCAATTAGGATACACTAATTACATTATTGAAGAAGCTCAAGGTTTTACAGGTGGGATCTGGATTTTCTGGAATAGGAGTGACATCAATATTACTTCAATAGAAGCACATCAACAATATATACACATTAAGGTCCAAGAATATGGAAGAAGAGAGTGGTTTTTCACTGCAGTATATGCCAATCCTCATCCATAAATTAGAAAGGAGCTATGGCCCAAATTACAGAACATAGCTAACACTGTTAGTGGGGAGTGGCTTATTGCAGGGGATTTTAATGAGATTAAAGATCATTCAGAAAACAGGGGAGGTGCAGCCACAGACCTGAGGGCTTGCAATGCTTTCACTAATTGGATCAATAACTGTGGTTTAATTGACCTGGGTTTCATCGGTTCGAGATTCACATGGAGAGGGCCTCAATGGGAAGGCCAAGAAAGAATCTTTAAAAGATTGGGCAGGGCTATGGCTAATTCAAGTTGGAGAAACAGATTCCATGAAGCTACAGTGGAGGTGCTCACAAGAATGAAATCTGATCATCATCCTTTATTAATTACTACTGAAAAATGCTTAAATGGAACAAGGGATAGATTGTTTCGCTTTGAGGCTATATAGACTATGCATCCAGACTTCCAAAATTTAATTGAAACAAGTTGGAATAATCATTATCATCTCAAAAATGCTCTTGAAAAACTAAAGAAGGACTTAATCGAATGGAACAAGAGCTGTTTTGGGAATATTTTCAAAACTAAAAGAAGAATACAAAATAAACTTGCAGGAATTCAGAGAAGTAGCACATATGGAAAAATCCTTACTTAGATGGTTTGGAACAGAAGCTTATAAGGGAGCTAAACGAAGTTCTAGACAAGGAAGAAACCTTTTGATTACAAAAATCGAGGGAGAAATGGATCATGGATGGAGATAGAAACACTAAGTTCTACCACACCAAAGCTATAGTTAAAAGAGGAAAAAATAGAATTCTTAAACTCAGAGGACAAGAAGGGGATTGGATTAAAGAAGAAGAGGAATTGAAAAAGCATATCACTTGCCATTTCAAAAACCTTTATCAAGAAAAGGTAAAAATTATTCCTTTTGAATTAGACCATTACGACCTCCCTAATTTCAGTTTGTCTGATTGCAGGAAGCTTGCAGCTACTCCTACAGAAATGGAAATTCAAAGGGCTTTGTTCAACATAGGATCTCTCAAGGCTCCAGGAAGTGATGGCTTTTCGGCGCTTATCTATAAAAATAATTGGGGGATCATGAAGAACAAAGTGTGTGATTTTATCCAGAGTTGTTGGAATGAACTGGAGATCATAAAGCAAGCCAATTTCACACTCATTGCGCTAGTTCCAAAGCTTAACCATCCATAGTCCATCAACCAGTTTTGGCCGATAGCACTGTGTAATGTGACCTATAAGGTGCTAACCAAGATAATAGTAGACAGAATCAAACCTCATCTCAGTGATAGAACAGCAGTGCACCAATCAAGTTTTATTCCAGGAAGGAAAATACAAGACAATATCATCATTGCAAAGGAGCTCATACATAATATGAAGAGAATGAAAGGAAAAAATATTTCATGGCTATAAAAATTGACCTCGAAAAGGCTTATGACAAGCTTAGCTGGGACTTCATTAAAGTTTGACTTAAGGAGTTTAAATTACCAGAGAAAGTGATCCAAATAATCATGCAATGCGTTAACTCAGTGTCCTATAATGTGCTGTGGAATGAAAACAAGACAGAGGAGTTCATTCCAAAAAGAGGGGTGAGACAAGGCAACCCCATTTCTCCATACCTTTTCGTTATCTGCATGGACAAGCTATCTCAGCTGATAGAGGAGTTGGTGCATCTAGGAGAGTGGAAACCTATGGCAGCGGGAAGAAGGGGACCAAGAATATCTTATCTGATCTTTGCTGATGATGTTCTTTTATTCACAAAAGCCAGCCAAGAACAAATGCAAAGGGTTAAAGAAACGCTAGAAAAATTTTGTAAGGTGTCTGGACAGAAAATTAACGAAGAAAAATCTTCAATTGTCTTCTCAAAAAGCACAAATATAAATTTAAGGAGGAGCATTATGGACATAGCAAAATTCAGAGAACAAAAGGAATTGGAAAAATACCTTGGAGCCCCTGATTATAAATAATAGAAGAGGCAAGGAGAAGTTCAAAGATTTTATGGGAAGGGTTCAAAGCAAACTCAATGGATGGAAGAGTAAGTGTCTATCTCTTGCGGAAAGATTAATGCTGGCTCAAGCAACCATTAGTCCTGCTCTTAACTTCCAAATGCAACATGATAGAGTTCCTAAAGGAGTTTGTCAGGAAATCAAAAAGCTTCAGAGGAGCTTCATATGGGGGATGAACCCAAGCATCGGAAAATACACTTAATCAGTTGGAAAACTCTATGTCGTCCTAAGCACGAAAGGGGTATGGGATTCAGGAAACTCACATCAATGAATGATGCCTTCTTGATGAAGATCCTTTGGCAAATGGAAGGAGAACCTGAGAAGCTATGGGTTGAGGTGCTAAAACATAAGTACTATCTGGGAGGGCAATTGAAAAACAACATAAGAAGCAAAAGCTCTGATTCCACGCTTTGGAAGGAACTAGTGAAAATATGACCTATTTATCAAGAAAATTCAATACAATACATAGGAGATGGCTGCGCAACCAACTTCTGGAAAGATCAATGGGTGTTGGGAGAAGGAGCTCTTAAAAATTATACTCTCAACCCAAACATGAATAGCAATAGCATGGTGAAGGACTAGACCAATCAGTCAGGAGAATGGGATAGAGAATAACTTAGACTCAATTTACCAGAAGCAATAGTTCACAAAATCACAGCAATGTGCCCACCAAATTGCCCACCAAATCAAGATCAAGAGGGAGATAAGAGAGGCTAGAAGCACACAGAGGATGTAGATTTCTCAATGGCAGCAACTTATAAAGCCCTAAGCAATTGGTCAAAACCCCAAAAAACAATATGGAAGTAGATATGGGAATGGAAAGGGACACAAAAAATTAAAGTGTTCATGTGGACCGCTCTCCGTAGAAGAATTCTAACAAATGACATAAAATAAAAAATGTTTGGAGAAAGCGGAGACTGTTATGCTTGCCATGGAACGCAGGAAAGTTGCATACATGTGTTAAGGAATTGCCAGAGAGTATCAATAATTTGGGTCCAACTCTTAGATTCATCTAAAATTCAATCATTCTTCAACCTAAACTGGGAGGGATGAGTAAATCTGAATTTGACACAGCAACTAGGGAAGAGAAGGGAGTTTGATTGGAAAGATATTTTCATGGTAGCCTGTTGGAGAATGTGGTATTGGAGAAATAAGGAGATTAATGATGACAGAAGATCGCACCAACCTCATATTGAAATCATTAATCAAGTTAAGAAAATTAACCAAACTCTGGAGAGGAATTACCTGATTAAAGGATTGAAGACGAAACAGGAGATTCACATCAGATAGGTGCCACCGCCAGAAGCATGGGTAAAACTTAATACAGATGGGTCTTCACAGGGGAACACGAGATGCACTGGCTGCAGTGGTTTGGTTAGAAATGAGGACGGAAGATGGGTTATTAGATTTACTTATAGGATTGGCAGCTGCACAGCTTTCACAGCAGAGCTATGGGGTGTCATGGAAAGCCTAAAATTAGCCTGGCTATGGGAATGAAGAGAATTATTGTGGAGTGCGATTCGGCAGCTGTTGTTAAGCTGTTAAATAGTGAAAGAAATATGGAGAAACATCCCAGTTCTTTAATCAGAAGAATTGTTGCACTGAAAGAGAATGACTTGAAAATATTTTTTGTACAAATTTATAGAGAGGCAAATAGATGTGCTGACTATTTAGCTAGAAAAAGCCTAGAAATTAGTGATAATTTTTTGTTTTGGGATACACCATCCCTAGAGTTAGCTAGAATCATCCAGAAAGATTACACAGGGGCTTTATTACCCCGATCTATCTGTATATAAGTTGTCTTTTGTTTTAGACTTTTGCTAGCCCCGTCTTTATACCAAAAAAAAAAATTTATTATATATTTTCAGACAAAAAAAAATTATCACATATTTTTTAGCATTAATTTCATAGTTTCTCTTTTAATATATAGTCATCTAATATTTTATAGGTTTAATTATTCTGTTGGTTCCTATAGTTTCGCGAAATTTTTAATTAGGTCTCTATACTTTTTTTTTCTTTTAATTGAGTCTTTGCACCAAATTTTTTTTTTAATTTGGTCCCAACACTTTTTTTTCCTTTTATTTAAGTTCTTATACCAATTTTTTTTAGTTGGGTCCCTATAAAATTAAGCCAATTACTACTAAGAAGGACTTAATTGAAAAAAAAATTTAGTGTAGAAATTCAATTAAAAAAAAAAAAGTATAAAGACCA
>NC_029786.2:89949180-89951257 GCF_000816755.2 Arachis ipaensis
ACATCCCACATCCCACAAACCCTGAATTAATCGCTCATTCACCATTCGCCATTCACAGCGCATCCATTCTCCATTCTCATCACCCATCACTTATCACTTTTCTCTTCTTTCACACATTCTAACCTCATATATACAACATCCACAGCGTCTAACCCTTCTCTTTCATCATTTTTCCATCCTTCATCTATTATACTCCAATCTCCACTCCGCCTCCTTCATCATCTCCCACCCAATCACATCCCACAAACCCTGAATTAATCGCTCATTCACCATTCGCCATTCACAGCGCATCCATTCTCCATTCTCATCACCCATCACTTATCACTTTTCTCTTCTTTCACACATTCTAACCTCATATATACAACATCCACCATTCACAGCGTCTCAAGCAAGAGCTTTGCCGTCTGCGATTAACCGCGCATGAACCTCCACCGTCCGCAATTCTTTAGGTCTGGAGCTCTGTCGTCTGCAATTTTCCGCGCCTGGAGCTTTGTCATCTGCGATTCTTTGCGCCTGGAACTCTGCCTTCCGCGATTCATCGCGCCTCAAGCTTCGTCGTCTCTCATCTCCTCGAGCATAGCTGCCTTCATTTGGCTAGCATCGTGGTTGACCCATCATCCGCTCCTCTGACTTCTGTGGTGTTGTCATCCACTTCTCCAGCCCTCCCCTTTGTGGTATCATTTTCTTCTTCTATGTTCTTTTTTTTTGGTGTCCTTGTATTTTCTGATTATAACTCTTCAGAGATTGCTAAAATTTGTTCCTTCAACTGGTTATTAATTTATATTTTTTTATTCCTTGTTTAATTTAATTTCAGTGTCTTTAGAAGTTAAAAGCAAAAATTTTTGTTTCAATTTAAAAGTTCAACAATATTAGCTCCAATTTAGGGCGAATACTCCCTAGATGTTGGTGATGAACATGCTAGTGATTTTAGTGGGTGAGGGCGATAGAATGGGGTGGTGGCATAGAGATGGAATTAGGCAAAGAAAAGAGGTAGCGTAGGAGTGACGACGGTGAAGATGATGCAGGTTGAGTAGTAGACATGGGTGGTGACAAAGAAATGAGATGGAGAAAAGAAATGAGGTAGGACGTGGATGATGGTAGTGATGATGATGATGACAGGGATAAATTAGTAATTTTTTAAAATTTAAATGTTGATTGAATGAATAAATTATTGAAAAAATGTTTATGTCAGTTTGTTCACCAGAATATATTTTTCGAAAATTATTTTATCCAAAACAAATGTTGATATTCATTTTGTCAAAAATTAAATCTTTTGGATATCGAAATGTCTATTTACTATTATTACAAAGTGAAAGTTTTAAACGCTGAACCTTCTATTTATCACATCCTACAGTCCACATAAGTAGACTCATCTTTATTTTCTTGCTTTTACAAATTAACATATATTTATTTTGATTAAGATTGGGGTGGTGATTGGTAAGTTGAAAATATGAAAATGTAATGTAAGGGAAACCAAAAAAATAGTTTAGGACACAACAATCATCTTGTGTTAACACAAAATTTGAAAAATAATCATACCCAAAAGAGGTAATGTATACATATTAATTTGATAATACATTAATGACTATTTCTATTATTTAAACTTGTAATCCATAAGTTATAACTTATAAATTTATCTTTGTAAGAAGGGCAACTGAAAGAAAAAAAGAATAAATTAAAAAAAATTTTCATTAATATAATAAATTTAAAATTTTAGTGTATTTATTTTGTATTTATTAAATAAAAATATTTAAAAAATTTTACTAATAATAAATGTATTATGTACCCTAACATCTTAGTTAAATTATAAAATATACAATAAAATATATAAATTTTTATTAAAAAAGAGGTTGTAGTTTTTTTTTTTAAAAAGAGCTTGGAGTAACAGAAAATGGTTTTTGTTGTCATTAGGTATGGTGACATAGAAAGTAGAAAAGAATATGAAGTGTTACTATCTGTCTAAGAACAACTTGAAAATGATATGAGAAGGAAATTAATTTTTTTAATTGAGAGAGTAAAATATTATTTTTTATTTTTTAATATATTTTTTAATACTGTTTTTAGTCTTTAAATATAT
>NC_029786.2:89955104-89960506 GCF_000816755.2 Arachis ipaensis
TAATGTCATAAATGTCATAGACACCCTAGCATATTTTTCATAAGAGGAGTGCTAGGGGCCAGCATTTTTGTTAAATTCTAGCCAACACTTAATCATCAAAAAGAAATTAAATGATCCTACACCGTTAGGTTTAATCTCACAACATCATTGAATTTAAAATAAAATATTTAAAATAAAATATAAATTATTTAAAATTTATTAAATATTATTTATTTATTTTTTTAATAACTTAAGTATAATGTCATAGACACCCTAGCATATTTTTCATAAGAGGAGTGCTAGGGGCCAGCATTTTTGTTAAATTCTAGCCAACACTTAATCATCAAAAAGAAATTAAATGATCCTACACCGTTAGGTTTAATCTCACACCATTAAAAACATCATTGATGGTTAATTGATGGCTAAAAATCACAAAATCTGCTGGCCTCCTAGACTTTCTCTTTTCATAAAACAACAGAAGCTACGAGCGTACAACATTTCCATTTTGTTTGGATAGAAGATAGAAAATGAAAGGAAAGAAAATAGAAGGAAAGAAAATGAAAAGAAAAGTTTTCTTTTATGTTGTTTGGATGAAGAGAAAATGGATGGAAAGAAAATAGAAGAAAAATTTTCTTATGTTCGGATGAAAGTAAGAGTAAGAATAGAGAAAATCATAACCAAGTGAAATTACATTAATACCCTTCTTTATGTTATATATAAATTATAATATACCAATGAATTTAAATTATTTTTTTAATAAAAAATTATCTAAATTATATTTCAAAATTAAGATAATTAAAAAAAAAGTTTCACTAAACTGTATTTACAAATAAAATATTATCAAAAGTTGGTAGCATTTCTTTCCAAGTACGTGCGACCAAAAATCATATACAATTTTTATAAACATATAACAAAACGCCAAAAAAGTAATAACCAAAAGAACTCCTAGAGATTACTATTTTATCATCAGACAACACTTTTCAAAAGGGTAATTCTTCATAGTCAGCGACATCGCCTACTTCCAAAAAATCAATTCTACATAACTTGAGCCATCTGTACCCATCTACTTCAAAAAAATAAAGTTTCTCCGAGTCAAAAATATTAACACATGATCGATTTTTACTTGTACTAAGCAGTGTACTTCTCGTTCCCAAGCATTTTCAAGTTATGATTCCTGCACGAGCATATACAACAAAGACAAATTAATTCAAAGATCAGAGTTGATCATGATAATCTATTTTATCGATGTCTTTCTATTTAAACAACCAATCAATCTCAAAGTATATATACATAAAGTGATTTCCAACCATGGTTAACATAAATAAAACAGAAAATGATATCTTCTTTAAATACATGAAGATATACCCATAGTATATGACACTCAGAAACCCATAATCAATTAATGAAAGCAATAACCTCAAATTAATCAAAAATTAAGTGCGTATAAAAGTTATACCTGTAATGGTTAATGTTTTATGAAAGTACTATATCTCCTAAGCGAACACCAGCAGCTGTCACGAAATGAAAAAGAGCATCCAATCGCATTTCAGGTGGGATCCCAAAAATTTGGCGCTTTTTCTGCTCATTTTCACATAAAAATTGATAACACTGCATCCGAGCTGAACCTATTAGACCCAATTCAGTCAACATATCCCATACATCTGATTCGCTATAAAGGCGAGGCCTACTTTGTTGCATAATAGCCAATCCTTTTTCAGCAATTGCAACTTGTCTTTCAATTAACGAGACTTACTTTTTGGCAACCGAAACTTGCCTCTCAGCCACAGAAGCTTGTCTCTCAGCTTATTCAACATGCCTCTAAGCTATGTCATGTAGCTTGCTAGACAGATAAGTACCCTCTTTGACAGCATCGGCCCTGGTAGTAATTCCCAAAGCAACTTTCTCATATTATGCCTCCAAAAAATCATTTATAGGAGACTTACGCTTTATTCCTCTTGACGTTGAAGTCCCACTTAATTGATTTGGTTGACTATGAGGAGCACTTGGTGAATCTAAATTAGCAGAAAATATTGGGGTATCATGTCCCATATTAACATCTATGTCAGAAAATTCAATGTTTTCAAATGAGTCATTCAAATCAATGTGATCTCTATCAATTTCTTGAATTCTTTCTCGTGACGTAGCATCCCCTTTACCAGTAGCTCTATCAGCTCCGAACAATTCCTTCAAAGTATCATAATGCTTAATTTGTATTTTTTCCATTTTTCTGCTTGTGGTTTCTCCTACATGAACAAGTGTTGAAATTATTCGTTGACTAACTTCATCAATAGTATAAGTAATAAAAGCAAAGTTTAATATACCTTAATGAAGTCTTGCCACACTTTCTCTTTAGCTTCAAACTTTCTAGTTACAGGATTCCATGCAAATCCACTTAAGTGATTTGCGTAGGCCTATATTGTGATAAAAATTCTAAAGAATACAATGTATGCACCGTAACACATGAAAGAGATGTGACACAAATATGTTGTCTTTTTTCTAATTCTTCCTTGACACGAGTTAAGATTTGTATTGGTTCAGGATGATACAGGTCAGTAGAAGTGACTTGATTTACTTGAAATCCTAAGTCAGGTATGACATTCGTTTTGTCTTCTACATTCGCATCCTCGATATTTTCGCCATCCATCTATGAAAATATAATGTTTAGAGTGAACATATCAATAATAAACGTAACTGTTCCGAAGGTTACCTGAAACTGGAGGTCGATCTCAGACGAGATCTTCTGTACTGGTCGGCGCTGACTTGTTCGGCTGGTGAGTGGCGGCCGGAGCTGTCGTGTCCGACTTGTTGGACTGGATGCGCTGCTGATCCTTCATCACCGGAGGGTGGTGGTACCTGCAAGGGACTCCGATGCCTAAGTTAGCAAGGGTATTAAGCAGGTTTTTAGTAGAATCAGAGTATGAGTTATACCTGAGTGCTCCAGTGTATTTATAATGGTCATGGGCTGACCTTCTTAGGTAAGATAAGTTAGTTATCTTATCTTATCTTATCTTATCTTATCTTATCCATGGCGAGGTCAGCTTATTTTCAAGAGAACCGCCTTTATCTCTATAGGCTTGTACTGCCTTTGGATATGGGTCATGTTCCTCTATTTGGGCCCTTTACTGGGCTTTCCTGACAATTTGGCCGATCTCTTTTGAGAAGAGGTCGGATAGTCGGACATAAAGAGGTCGGTCGCCTTGTCGCTAACATCCCGGGTCGGACAGCTCGACCCAGGGTATGAACAGTGCCCCTGCTCGAGTTCGGTCTTTCTTTTTTGAGATCGAATCTTAGTCTTAGGACCTTAATCCTTCTCGGGTGAAGCCGAACTCGAGCATTTGTCGACTTCTTTCTTTGTAGAATCTTCCCTTTTGAATGTGGAACGCTTTCTTCTGAAAGCGCGTGCTTTTGTATTAGCGCTCTGTTCTTGGGAACGTGCGACGGTTTAATGCCCTCATTAATTGGTTTTAATTGCCCCGTTTCTCTTAGCCTCTTTATTTTGAATTTCACATTTCAGAAAAATGGTTTCTCTTCTCTGTAACCTCCCTGTTCTTTCTCTCTTTCTGTTTTCACCTGGGGTTTGTAGCTTTCACCTCTTTCCTTGCGTCATTGCTTGGTTATTGTTTCCTTCTGGCTGTGGAAGGGCGATTCCAGATTCTGCTATTCTCTTCAACTTTCTCTCGAGGCTGTCTGCTTTTTCCAGGTTGGTTTTTTCTTACTTTCTTGTTCTCATCATTTTTCTGGTAAAACTTTGATTCTGAATATATGTTTGAAAAGCTTGAACCTTTCTGTGGTCTTTGTGTTTGTTCATCACTGTGATGTATTTTTGGCCTCCTTTTCGTCTTTATGCGTACTCCTAGTACTTCTGTAGAGTCTTTTTAGGGCTTTGCATGTTTTGCTGCTTGCTTCTGGTTGTTTTTTGATATTCGAAAACTGCATTTGTTTACTTCTGCAAAGATTGTCCCCTAATTTTTGCCCTATTGGTATCTTTTTATTGCTGCTGAACTTTTGTAAGAGAAGGTCGGTGCTTGTTTTGACTTTACTTTGTTTGGGGAGATTTTATTTCTCTGAGGACAAGGTTATATCTTTGATGATATTTTGTTGCTTAGTAGCTTCGTTTGTCGATTGAAACTGGAATGGCGAGTCTGGAAGGTAGTTTATTTTGATGACTTTGCTCGATTTGTGGCTCGCAGCTTTCTTTTCGGAGTGTCGCTTTAGTTGCAGATCACAAAAGAGAGGTTTATTGTTTTTCTGTTAGGATGTATGTGAGCTTGTAGGTTTTCTTGACTCCTTGTTCCATAACTTACCTCCAAAAGGTGCCCCTGGATCTTTAGTGTGAGTCCTGGGGTTTCCTTTTATTGCTTGTATTGCTCTGTGTCATGCTTGTCCGAGCTGTTCTGATATGGTTTGTTTTTGACTTTATCGGAGATGTTTGGGTTAGTAATCTATTTTCTTCTTTTCTTGCTGTAGGACTAGTTGATCTCATGTCTTCTCACAAGAACATTGTTGAGACATCTTCCCAAGTCCCTGAGGGCATGGCTGATTGGGTGGATTCGATGGTTCTTTTGTGTGTTTCTTTGGTTGATTCCAAATTTTGTCAGAAGCTTAGGAAATTTCATAGGGTTTGTAGTAGTGGTAGTGAGGAAAAGAATTATGAGCTTGTACCCCCCACTCCTGAAGAGAGAGTTTGTTTCTCTACTCGAGTTGCTGGAGACCATCCTTTTTTCTATGCATACGATTACTTTTTTGGCCAGATGAATATCATCATTCCTTTTACTCCTTTTGAGACCAACCTGTTGTGGTCTTGCAATGTAGCTCCATCCCAACTTCACCCCAATTCTTGGGGTTTTATAAAGGTCTTTCAATTGCTGTGTCGTGAGTTTGACATCCCTGCTTCGCAATCCCTTTTCTTCTATTTGTTTGTTTTGACAAAACCTGGGGTAGTGAAGAAAAAGGCTGCCTGGGTTTCTTTCCGAGCTTCGCAAGGGAAGAAAGTTTTTTCTATGTATGACGAGTCGTTTCATGATTTTAAGAACTATTCTTCAAGGTCCGAGCTATTGAAGGAGCTCGTCCCTTTTTTCTGGATGAGAATGATGAGCCCACTTTTCCTTTAGAGTGGCAAAAGAACGTTGTTGTGTCGAGGTATTCCTAGGAGATGTTGGACGAGGTCGAGCAGGCCTTTGTGACTGTGTTGGAGGAGAATTGGGGGGAGCCTCCCTATCTTGATACCAAGAAATTCTTAGGGGACCCCTCACTCCTTCGAGATGAGCTGGGTAGTGTTCAATTTTGGCCTTTCTTGTTTTGTTGAGTTTATTTCTTTACGAGCTCTTTTTGATTTGTAACTTGGTTTCCTGCTGTGATGTTTTATTTGCAGAGATGATTAAGAATAATGAATCTATGAAGGCCTTTAAGAGGGCAAGAAAGGC
>NC_029786.2:89964393-89983197 GCF_000816755.2 Arachis ipaensis
TTGAAGGAGCTCGTCCCTTTTTTCTGGATGAGAATGATGAGCCCACTTTTCCTTTAGAGTGGCAAAAGAACGTTGTTGTGTCGAGGTATTCCTGGGAGATGTTGGACGAGGTCGAGCAGGCCTTTGTGACTGTGTTGGAGGAGAATTGGGGGGAGCCTCCCTATCTTGATACCAAGAAATTCTTAGGGGACCCCTCACTCCTTCGAGATGAGCTGGGTAGTGTTCAATTTTGGCTTTCCTTGTTTTGTTGAGTTTATTTCTTTACGAGCTCTTTTTGATTTGTAACTTGGTTTCCTGCTGTGATGTTTTATTTGCAGAGATGATTAAGAATAATGAATCTATGAAGGCCTTTAAGAGGGCAAGAAAGGCTACTGCAGCTCAAAACGTCTCAGCTAAGGCGGCCGGTGAGGGATCATCTCAAGTTCAGTCGAAGCCGGCCATACCGAACTCGTCGGGGGTGAGGAAAGTAATCCCTACTCCCCGGGTTCGTTTGGCTGATCCTCCTCAAATTTCTGTTGCTACTTCTGGTGCTCCTCCAAACAAAAAACAAAAAACAATTGAGCCTTTCAACCTTGATGCCCCTGACTTTGACGCGGTTGAGTTTGTCGATCAGCAGATTGGTCCTTACGGTACCATTCCTACCGACGATGTCTCTCTCCTTCGCCACTTGGATTTTATTACTCGGAGTAGCGTCAAGATGGCACATATGGGAGCTTCCCTATACCGAACTGCCCAAGACCTCCCTCTTCATGCTACCAAAGCTTTTATGGAGGAGGCTAAGCAAGAGTTCGACCGTATGAAGGGTTTGAAGGAGGAGCTTCAAGTGAAAGTGGCCAAACTGGAGAAGGAGTTGGAAACCGAAAAGGCTAGTTCTGTTGCCTTGGCGGCTTCTGTGAGGTTGGCTGAGGATACCACCTTGAGGCACAAGGATAGCTATGTTACGGCCTATAGGAAAGTGATGCGTCTCAGGGAGGAGTTGGAGTCTGCCCGGGTTGATTATGCTAAGCTCCAGGGTCACCTTGTAGGCAGCGTAAATGCTGCTTATGAGAACCTGAGGGAGCAATTTCGAGTTCTTGCTCCCGAGGTCGACCTTACTCTCTTCAGTATGGACAATGTTGTAAAGGATGGCAAGATTGTCCCTGATGACCCTGATGACGATGGTGTTGAACCTCCCCCTGTGCTTGCTGCCAAAGCCTCCGAAGTGCCGACTTCTTCCGCTCCTTCAGCTGAGGTTGATCATCCAGTGTCAGATCCTGACTGTCAAATCTTGAATCGGGATGATGGGACTGTGGATGCTGTGCCTATTCAGACTTGCCCTCCTTCACCTCGTGCTGCTGAGAAGCCTTCGGGTCTTCCCTGATTATGTGAATGCTTTGTGTAAATAGCCCATCTTGTGGGCTTTTTAAACTCTTTATTTTGTAAATGATGTTTGCTGACTGTTGACACTCTTTTAGTTGCTTGTTTAGCAACTTTATTTTGAAAAACAAAGCAGTTTCCAAGCTTTTGGGGCTGATTTTGGTGGCCTCTGAAGCTTGTTATTATTATAACTTTATGTTTTTATATCATGTCTGTCTGCACTCGACTTGGCACCTTTCTAGGTTTTGTGAATGCTGGAACCTTTCATTGTCTGACCTCTTTGGATTGGCTTGATTCCTTTGCCTGATATTTTTTCCAGTAATTCGCTTTTTTTGGATCTTGCTCAGGTCTTTATTAGGAATTACCTTGTATAACACTTAAGGTCTTTTGGGAGGCCGATTTCGTCGTGTCGGTTTCATCCGAGTTGTTGTTAGTGATCCTCTTTGGACTTTGTTTAGGTCTCTTTCAGGGATTACTTTTGTGATCTCTTGTTTTGGGCCGACTTCGTCATGTCGGGCTTTTCTAAGTTATTTTTGTAATCCTCTTTTTTGGACCTTGTGCAGGTCTCTTTCAGGGATTACTTCTATAACTTTACGCTTTGGGCCGACTTCGTCATGTCGGGCCCTTCTAAGTTATTTTTGTAATCCTCTTTTTTGGACCTTGTGCAGGTCTCTTTCAGGGATTACTTCTATAACTTTACGCTTTGGGCCGACTTCGTCATGTCAGACCCTTCTAAGTTATTTTTGTAATCCTCTTTTTTGGACCTTGTGCAGGTCTCTTTCAGGGATTACTTCTATAACTTTACGCTTTGGGCCGACTTCGTCATGTCGGGCCCTTCTAAGTTATTTTTGTAATCCTCTTTTTTGGACCTTGTGCAGGTCTCTTTCAGGGATTACTTCTATAACTTTACGCTTTGGGCCGACTTCGTCATGTCGGGCCCTTCTAAGTTATTTTTGTAATCCTCTTTCTTGGACCCTGTTCAGGTCTCTTTCAGGGATTACTTATAACTTTTCGTTCTGGGCCGACTTCGTCATGTCGGGCCCTTCTAAGTTATTTTTGTAATCCTCTTTCTTGGACCTTGTTCAGGTCTCTTTCAGGGATTACTTCTATAACTTTATACTTTGGGCCGAGTTCGTCATGTCGGGCCCTTCTAAGTTATTTTTGTAATCCTCTTTCTTGGACCTTGTTCAGGTCTCTTTCAGGGATTACTTATAACTTTTCGTTCTGGGCCGACTTCGTTGTGTCGGGCCCTTCTAAGTTATAGTAATCCTCTTTTATAGGGTTGGCCAGACCTCTTTCCAGTGTTTACTTATAACTTTGGTAGACTGGTCCGACTTCTTGGCATCGGCCAGTCTTTAAGTTATTATTTAGCAATCCATCTTATCAAGACCTCGTCAGGTCCTTTCTCCGGATCACTTTCGATAACTTCTTGCATTATTCTGTTTTCATCTTTGCTGATTTGTAGAAAGTGGGTTCAATCCTTGTTTAGTCGACCTTTAGATGAATTTGGTTTTCATCTCTGTTGGTCTTTATCGTGATCGTGCAGTGAATTTGTTTTTCACTTTCTACTGATCTGTTGCTTTATAATCGGGCGATGAATGTTTCAGATTAATGCGTCTTGAAAACTTTGTAGAACATCTAATATATTTTATTTAAAAGAAAATGCAAATATGTACATGTGGAGTTTTATCCTTTTAAATCGGATAATTTGTGGATCACAACTTGGTGCCTCATTAAAAAACCTTTTCAGGAAAAAGAGTGCATCCTATGCTGAGATCCTTTACCATCCCTAGCTATAGTACCTTCTTAGGTTGCAGGCGTGCCACGACCTGGGAAGCTCTCGCCCCTCGAGTTCGGACAGTCTGTAGTAGCACTTCCCAAGTACTTCTATGACTCGGTAGGGCCTTTTCTAGTTTGCTGCCAGCTTTCCTTCTCTAGGTCGAGTTGTTCCTATATCATTTCAGATTAGGATGAGATCATTCTCAGCGAAACCTCGTGACACTACCTTTTGATTATATCTGGAAGCCATTTGACGTTTTAGTGCTTCTTCCCTGATCTGAGCTCTCTCTTGGATTTCAGGAAGTAGGTCGAGCTCTTCCCTTTGAAGTTGGGAGTTGTCTTCTTCATTGTAATGGACCACTCTAGGCAAACCTTTCTCAATCTCCACTGGGATCATTGCCTCCGTTCCGTACGCTAATCGGAAGGGTGACTCCTTTGTGGTAGAATGTGGCGTTGTCCGATATGCCCATAGGACTTGTGGGAGCTCCTCAGCCCAGGCTCCTTTTGCGTCCTGTAACCTCCGTTTTATCCCAGCCAATATGACTTTGTTGGCAGCTTCGGCTTGTCCATTGACTTGAGGATGTTCTACGGAAGTGAATTGTTATTTTATGTTTAAGTCGGCCACTAACTTTCTGAAGCCTGTATCTGTGAATTGTGTGTCATTATCTGTGGTGATGGAGTATGAGACCCCGAACCTTGTGATAATGTTTCTATATAGGAATTTTCGACTTCTTTGAGCAGTGGCATTAGCTAGGGATTCTGCCTCGATCCACTTTGTAAAGTAGTCTACCCCTACTATAAGGAATTTGACTTGTCCTGATCCCTGAGAGAAGGGTCCGAGAAGGTCGAGTCCCCATTTTGCAAATAGCCATGGTGAGGTCACGCTGATGAGTTTCTCTGGTGGGGCGATGTGTATGTTAGTATGTTTCTGGCATGGTAGACATGTCTTTACAAACTCTGTGGCTTTCTTTTATAGAGTTGGCCAATAAAATCCTGCCCGGAGTACTTTTTTGGTGAGAGCTTGTGCTCCGAGATGATTGCCACAAATGCCACTGTGTACTTCTTCTAAAACTTCCTTTGTGTTGGAAGTCGGCACACATTTCAACAATGGTATTGAAATTCCTCTCTTGTATAGAGTATTGTTTATGATGGTGTAATGTTGTGCCTATCGTTTTAACCTATTTTCCTCCTTTTCATCTGTAGGGAGTGTTTCTGCTTTGAGGTAGTTAATTATGGGAGCCATCCATCCTTGATCCTGACCTGTTATAGCTAGGACTTTTTCTTCTTCCGAGATGGACGAACTCTGCAGTATTTCTTGGATGAGGCTTCTATTGTTGCCCTCTAGTTTGGTGCTGGCTAGTTTTGAAAGTGCGTTAGCTCGAGCATTCTATTCTCGGGGTATGTGACGGACCTCATATACTCCGAGTTGTCCGAGCTGTCCCCTGGTTTTGTCCAAGTATTTTTTCATGGTGGGGTCTTTGGCTTGATAGCTCCTTGCTATTTGTGAAGTGACTACTTGTGAGTCACTGAAGATGGTAAGCTTTTGAGCTCCAACCTCCCTAGCCAACTTCAAACCAGCTAGTAGTGCTTCATATTCTGCTTGGTTGTTTGAGGCAGGAAACCCGAATTTGAGGGAGAGTTCAATTTGAGTCCCTTGGTTGCTTTCAAATATCACATCCGCTCCGCTTCCATTTTTGTTTGAGGAACCGTCCACATAGAGATTCTATTCTGTGGGGGTTTCCAGGGTGTCTGTAAATTCTGCAATGAAGTCGGCCAGGTATTGTGATTTAATGGTTGTCCGAGTTTCATATTGAAGGTCAAATTCGGACAATTCGACGGCCCATTGCAAGATTCTACCCGCTAAGTCCGTTTTCTACAAAATCCCCTTTATGGGCTGGTTGGTCCGAATCCTAATGGTGTGAGCTTGGAAGTATGGACGAAGTTGTTGAGATGTTAGTATGAGAGCGTAGGCAAATTTTTCTATTTTTTGGTAGTTCAGCTCGGATCCTTGTAATGCTTTACTGATGAAGTAAATGGGTTGTTGCCCACTGTTGTCTTCTCGAACTAGAGCTGAGGCTACTGCCCGACTTCCTACCGCGAGGTACAGTATGAGTGGTTCTCCTGTCCGTGGCCGAGTTAGGATAGGTGGTTGTCCCAGAAATCTTTTGAAGTCTTGGAAGGCTTGCTCGCACTCGGTTGTCCACTCAAACTTTTTTCCTTTCCTTAGAGTGGTGTAGAAGGGAAGAGATCTTATTGCTGATCCGGCTAGAAATCTGGACAAAGCTGCCAGCCTCCCGTTGAGTTGTTGTACCTCTTTGACGCAAGTCGGGCTCTTCATGTCAAGTATGGCCCGGCATTTATCCGGATTTGCCTCGATTCCTCTTTGTGTAAGCATAAAGCCCAAGAATTTGCCAGCTTCTACTGCGAAGGTGCATTTTGCTGGATTGAGTCGCATGCCATGCCTTTTTATTGTGTCGAACACTTGGGCCAGATCGGATAATAGCGTCTCTTCACTTTGTGTCTTTATTAACATGTCGTCCACGTAGACTTCTATGATTTTTTCCGATATGGTCTGAAAAGACTTTATTCATTAACCTTTGATAAGTAGCTCCCGCATTTTTAAGGCCAAAGGGCATTACGATGTATCAGTAGTTTGCTTTTGGTGTTAGGAATGAGATTTTTTCTTGGTCCGATGGATACATTGGGATTTGATTGTATCCTGAATATACGTCCATAAACGAAAGGTATTTATATCCGGAGGAGGCATCCACCAGAGCGTCGATGCTTGGGAGTGGATAGGGATCTTTTGGGCAGGCTTTGTTGAGATCAGTGTAGTCGGTGCACATTCTCCACTTCCCATTTGACTTTTTCACCAAGATGACGTTAGCTAGCCATAGTGGGTACTTGACTTCTCTTATGAATCCTGCCTCCAGTAGAGCTTGTACCTGCTCTTCCACAGCTTGGGATCGTTCTGGCCCAAGTTTTCTTCGTCTCTGCTGTACTAGCCGAGATCCTGGGTAGACCGCCAACTTATGGCACATTAGTTTGGGGTCTATGCCTGGCATGTCTGCATCTTTCCATGCAAAGAGATCGACATTATCTCGTAAGAACTGTACGAGTGATTCTTTTATGTCTCCTCTTAGAATCGTGCCAATATTGGTTGTTTTGTCCGGGATGTCTCCGATCTGGACTTTCTCTACTTCACCTTCAGGTTGTGGACGGAGTTCTTCTCGCCTCTGAACTCCACCAAGTTCGATTGTGTGGAATTCTTCTTCTCTACCTCTGAGGTTTAGAATTTTGTTGTAACAACGGCACGCCATCTTCTGATTTGCTTTTATCGTAGCTATCCCTTCTGCAGTTGGGAATTTCATGCATAGATGTGGAGTTGAGATTATTGCGCCGAGTTGATTTAATGTCGTTCGACCTACTAAGGCATTGTAGGCTGAACTCACGTTGACCACGATGTAGTCTATCTTGAGTGTTCTGGATTGGTTTCCTTTTCCGAAGGTTGTGTGTAGTGAGATGTATCCCAGTGGTTGCACTGGGGTGTCTCCCAGTCCGAACAAGCTGTTTGGATATGCTCTAAGCTCTTTCTCTTCTAAACCGAGCTTGTTGAAGGCAGTTTTGAATAAGATGTCGGCGGAGCTCCCTTGGTCTATCAGTGTGCGGTGGAGATTTGCATTTGCTAGTATAATGGTGATGACCATGGGATCGTCGTGTCCCGAGATGACACCGGATGCATCTTCTTTGGTAAACGTAATTGCAGGGATGTCGGGTGCTTCCTCCTTTCCTTCGACATGATATACTTCTTTGAGATATCTTTTGCGAGATGATTTGGAGATTCCTCCTCCTGCAAACCCTCCGTGTATCATATGGACATGTCTTTCTGGTGTACGAGGTGATCGCTCGGTTCGTCCGACATCCTCGTTCCTTCTCCTTTTTCTTTGTTCATCGTCCCGGGTGGCCAGATACCGATCTAATTTTCCCTCTCTTACTGATTTTTCTATGACATTTTTTAAGTCAAAACATTCATTGGTGGAATGCCCACGGACTCGATGGTATTCACAGTATTCGTTCCGGTTTCCTCCCCCTTTTTTGCCTTTGAGTGGTTGTTCCGGGGGTTACCTGAAACTGTAGGTCGATCTCGGATGAGATCTTCTGAACTGGTCGGAGATGACGTGTCTAGCTGGCTGGTGGCGGCTGGAGTTGTTGTGTCCAACTTGTTGGACTGGCTGCACTTCTGATCCTTGGTCACCGGAGGGTGGGGTTTACCTGCAAGAGACTCCGATGCTTAAGTTAGCACGGGTATTAAGCAGGTTTATTGTAGAATCAGAGTATGAGTTATACTTGGGTGCTCCAGTGTATTTATAGTGGTTGTAGAGTGACATTTCTAGATAAGATAAGTTAGTTATCTTATCTTATCTTTATCTTTAAGTTGAGGTCAGCTTATCTTCAAGGGAACCGCCCTTATCTCTATAGGCTTGGACGGCTTTTGGATTTGGGTCGTGTTCCTCTATTTGGGCCCTTTATTGGGCTTTCCTGTCGATTTGGCCGACCTCTTTGAGAAGAGGTCGGTCGCTTTGTCACTAAACATCTCGGGTCGAATAGCTCGGCCCAGGGTGTGAACAATGCCCCTGCTCGAGCTTGGTCTTTCTTTTTGAGGTCGAGTCTTTAGACTTCGGTCCTTCTTTGGTGAAGCCGAACTCGAGCATTTGTTGACTTCTTTCTTTTTGTAGAATTTTTGAATGTGGAACGTTTTCCTCTGAAAGCGCGCGCTTTTATAGTAGCGTTCTGTTCTTGGGAACGTGCGAGGGTTTAATACCTTCATTAATTGGTTTTAATTGCCCCGTTTCCTTGGCTTTTATTTTGAAATTTGCTCACAGAAAACGGTTTCTCTTCTTCATTTCTCTTTGTAACTTCTCTTTTACTCTCTCGTTTTTCTATTTTCGCCTTTTGTGTTTCTTGAGTTGCGGCATCATTTGGCAGTTTTTCTGGGTGATTCCGTCTCTCCGTCTTCAATCTCCTTCGAGGCTTCTTCGCTCAGGTTGGTTTTTCTTCCTTTCTCTTTTCCGTGTCACTTTTTTATGTCTGATTTTGAGAAAGTTTTGATTTTGTTTGGAGAAAGTTTGGATCTTTCTGCTTTTGTTGTGCCTGATTACTGTTGTAGTGTGTGTTCTAGGAGTTTCTTCGCCCTTTTGCATGAACCTTTTCATCTTTCCTGTTGCTTGATGTTCTTAAGGCTTTTGCATGTTTATCACTGTTCCGAGGGTTACCTGAAACTGTAGGTCGATCTCGGACGGGATCCTCAGTGATGGTCGGAATTGATGTGTCCGGCTGGTGAAGGGAGGCCGGAGTTGGTACGTCCGACTTGTTTGGACTTGGACGTGCTGCTGATCCTCTATCACAGAAGGGTGGGGGGTACCTGCAAGAGACTCCGATGCTTAAGTTAGCATGGGTATTAAACAGGTGTTATGTAGAATCAGAGTATGAGTTATACCTGGGTGCTCCAGTGTATTTATAATGGTGAGATGTGACCTTTTTGATAAGATAAGTTAGTTATCTTATCTTATCTTTATCTTTGAGTTGAGGTCAGCGTATCTTTCAACGGAACTGCCTTCATCTCTATAGGCTTAGGCCGCCTTAGGATTCGGGTCGTGCTCCTCTGTTTGGGCCCTTAATTGGGCTCTTCTGTCGATTTGGCCGAGCTCTTTGAGAAGAGGTCGGATAGTCTGACATGAAGAGGTTTGGTCGCTTTTTCTCGAATCATCCCAGGTCGGATAGCTCGACCCAAGGTATGAACAGTGCCCCTGCTTGAGCTCGATCTTCTTTTTGAGGTCGAGTCTTTGACTTCGGTCCTTCTTAAAGTCGAACTCAAGCATTTGTCGATTCCTTTCTTTGTAAAGTGTCTTTTTTGAATGTAGAACGTTTTCCTCTAAAAGCGCGCGTTTTTGTATTAGCGCTTTTTTCGGAACGCAAGCGGTTTTAATATCCACATTTAATTGGCATTAATTTGCCCTTCATTCTCTCTTGGCTTTTATTTTGAATTTCGCGATCAAAAACGGTTTCTCTTCTTCATTTCTTCTTCGTAACTTCTCCCTTTGGTCTTTCATTTTTTATTTCTCTCATCTGCTCTCTGTCTTTCGCTTGCGCTTCTGCTTTCGTCGCTTGGCATTTTTCTGGGCAGCCTTTATCTCTGCGCTTCTACTCTTCCTCGAAGCTTCTTCCGTCTCCAGGTTGGTCCCCTTTCGTATTTTCCTCGTTGTTTTTGACTTTGCGATGGGGTTTTCCTTTTGATCTTCTTTTTGGAGAAAGTTTGGATCTTTCTATTTTTTATCATGCTTGACTTGTTGCATGCTCTGAAATTTCTTTGCTTTTTGGTGCGAATCTTTTTCTTGTTGCTTGAATCTTTTTCTTTTGCATGTTGTCGCCATTTCTGTTTGTGCCTTGGCTGATGATTTTTTGCTTGATTTCAAAAGAAAGTTTGCGCCTTTGCTGCTTGGCCTTTTTTGACATTTCTGATATACTGTAGAAGTAGTGTTTTTTGCTGGTAAACTGTAGAAGTGTGGTCCTTTTGCGTTTTTGCTTCCTTTGTCTTCTTTCTGGATTTTATTTTGATGAGTGCTGGGATGTAGGCCGTAGAAATAACTTGAAAACCTTGCTTGTTTACTGCCTCCAAGGGATGCCCCAAGACCTTTGTCTTGAGTCTTGGGGTTTTCCCTTTTTGTTTATCCACCCGTCAAGATGTTTTGCCCTCTGTCCGAGATGTTTTTGAGTAATCCATTCTTCTTTTCTTTTTGTAGGATTTAGTTGACCTCATGTCTTCCCGAAATAACGTTGTCGAAATGCCTTCCCAGGTTCCCGCGGGTATGGCTGATTGGGTGGACTCCATGGTTCTTATGTGTGTCTCGCTGGTTGATTATGAATTTTGTACTCAGCTTAGGCAGTTTCACATTGTCTGTAGTAATTCTGGTGATGAGAAGAACTATGAACTTGTCCCTCCTTCTTCTGACGAGAGAGTCTGCTTTTCGACTCGAGTTGTTGATGGTCGCCCTTTCTTTTATGCTTATGATTTTTTCTTTGGTCAGCTGGGTATCACCCTTCCTTTTACCAAATTCGAAACCGACCTGTTATGGTCTTGTAATGTTGCCCCTTCTCAACTTCACCCCAATTCCTGGGGTTTTATTAAAATTTTCCAATTGCTATGCGATGGTTTTGGTATTCCTGCTTCCCAATCTCTCTTTTTTTATCTGTTTGTCTTGACTAAGCCCGGTGTGGTAAAAAAGAAGTCGGCCTGGGTCTCCTTTCGTTTTACCCAGGGGAAGAAGGTTTTTTTCATGTTTGACGAGTTGTTCCGTGATTTTAAAAACTACTTTTTTAAGGTCCGAGCTGTTGAAGGAGCTCGGCCCTTTTTTCTAGATGAGAATGACGAACCTGCTTTTCCCTTGGAATGGCAAAAAGATGTGAGAGTCTCCAGGTATTCGTGGGAAATGTTGGATGAGGCTGAGCGAGCCTTTATGACTATCTTGGAAGAACGCTGGGGTCAACCTCCCCATCTTGACACAAAGAAATTTCTAACAAATCCTACTCTTTTTCAAACTGAACTGGGTATCTTGAGTTTCTTTTATTATTTTGTTTATGTTGCTTGTAGCTGTCCTTTCCGACTTATCCGACTTGTAGCTGAGTTTTCTGTTTTGTTTGCAGAGGCAATGAAGAATAATGAATCCATGAAAGCTTATAAGAGGGCGCAGAGGGCGACTGCTGCCAGAAACGCTGCTGCCTAGGCGGCCGGGGAGGGATCTTCCCAAGTGCGCGAGAAGCCATCGGTGCAGAGTTTCGCCGGGGTGAAGAAGGTGATCCCTACACCCCGAGTTCGTTTGGTAGATCCTCATGTCACCTCTGCTGCTCCTTCTGTTGCTCCTCCCAATAAAAAACAAAAGATTGCTGAGCCCTTTGACCTCGATGCTCCTGATTTTAATGCTATTGAATTCGTAGATCAACAAATCGGTCCTTATGGCACTCTCTCCAGGGACGATGTGTCCATCCTCCATCACTTGGAATTCATGGCCCGAAATCATGTGAAGATGGCGTACATGTCGGCTGCCATATATCGGACTGCTCAGAATCTCCCTCTCCACGCTACTAAAGCGTTTATGGAGGAGGCGAAACAGGAGTTTGATCGGATGAAGGAGCTAAAGGAGGAGCTTGAGACAAAGGTAGCCAAGCTGGAGAAGGACTTGAAGAATGAGGAGGCGAGCTCTCAGTCATTGGCGGCTTCTTTGAGGTTGGCTGAGGATGCAGTCTTGATGCACAAGGAGAGTTACCTTTCATCTTATCGGGAAGTGATGCGCCTGAGGGGGGAGCTTGACAGTGTTCGGAAAGATTATGCTGAGCACCAAAGTCATCTCGTTGGCAGCGTGACTGCTGCTTATGAGAACTTGAGGGAGCAAGTTCAGGTCATTGCTCCCGAGGCCGACCTCACCCTTTTTAGCCTGGATAATATTGTCAGGGATGGCAAGATTGTCCCTGATGATGAGGGTGATGATGATGATGTCGTTCCTCTTGTGTCTTCTACCAAAGTGCCGACCTCTTCGGTTCCTCCCGCTGTGCCCGACCCGGATTGCCAGATCCTGAATCGGGAGGATGGAACTGTGGATGTTGTGCCGATCCAGACTCGCCCTCTTTCTCCTTGTCCTGATGCTGCCAAGAAGGCTCCTGATGCTTGTTGATCTTTCTTAAAATTTGTATAGTTGGCCCGGCTTGTGGGCTTTTTTAGAACTATTTTATTTATTTGCTGATACTTCTTAGTTGCTTATCTAGCAACTTTTATTTTGAAAAACAAACAATAGCTCGCTATCTTTTTTATAATAGTTTTTGGTGGCCTTTCGAGGCCTTATAACTCTGTAAAAAGTAGTTTTTTTGACTAGGCATCTTTTCTGTTTTCTGCTGATGTCGAAATCTTGCGGCTCGACCTCCTTGGGTTGGTTTTGTTATGTTATTTGTAGCTTGAATCCTTTGAGGTCGTGGTTGTGGGGGTCCAACTTGTTTCTTTGGTTTTCTTTGCTTTGTATGCTTTCTTAACGTTGGTCCCCTTCTAAGCTATTCTCGTAATCCTGTTTGGATCTTTGTCAGATCTCTTTCAGGGACTATTTTGATAACTTTTTAAGTAGTAGGAGTCCGACTTGGTTATATCGGTCTCCTTTAAGTTATTTTTGTAATCCTCTTTCTTGGACCTTTGTCAGGTCTCTTTCAGGGATTACTTTTATAACTTGTTAGTAGTAGGATTCTGACTTCGTTATATCGTTCTCCTTTAAGTTATTTTTGTAATCCTCTTTCTTGGACCTTTGTCAGGTCTCTTTCAGGGATTACTTTTATAAATTTTCATTTTGGGCTGACTTTGTCATGTCGAGCCCTTCTAAGTTAAAGTAATCCTCTTTAATAGGGTTGGCCAGACCTCTTTCCAGGGTTTACTTATAACTTGGGTTGACTTGGTCCGACTTCTCAATGTCGGCCAGTCTTTAAGTTATTATTTTAGCAATCCGTAAGACCTCGTCAGGTTCTTTTTTTAGATCACTTTCGATAACTTCTTACATTATTCTGTGTTCATCTTTGTCGATTTGTAGAAAGTGGTTGTCGTCTCTAGATCGTCCTTTGGGTGAATCGCGTTTTCACCTTTATCAGACGGTTGTCTTTATCATGATCGTGCAGTGAAATTATTTTTCACTTTCTGCCAATCTGTTGCTTTATAATCGGACGATGAATGCTTCAGATTAATGCATCTTGAAATCTTTGTAGAATATCTAAAATATATTTTATTTAAAGGAAAAAAGCAAATATGTACATATGGGATTTGTCTGAATCTCAACTTGGTGCCTCATTAAAAAACCTTTTCAGGAAAAAGAGTGCATCCAATGATGAGATCTTTTATCTTTTCTAACTGTAGTACCTTCTGAGGTTGCAGGCGTGCCATGATCTGGGAAGCTCTCGTCCATCGAGTTCAGACAGTCTGTAGTAGCCCTTTCCAAGTACTTCTACAACTCGGTAGGGTCCTTTCCAGTTTGCTGCCAGCTTTCCCTCTCCTGGTCGAGTTGTTCTGATATCATTTCGGATTAGGATGAGATCATTTTCTGCAAAACTTCTCGGCATTACCTTTTGATTATATCTGGAAGCCATTCGGCGTTTTAGAGCTTCTTCCCTGATCTGAGCTCTTTCTTGGATTTCGGGTAATAAGTCGAGCTCTTCTCTCTGAAGTTGGGAGTTTGCTCCCTCATTGTAGTGAACTACTCTGGGCGACCCTTCCTCAATCTCTACTGGAATCATCGCCTCTATTCCGTATGCTAATCGGAAGGGGGATTCCTTCGTGGTGGAATGTGGCGTTGTTCGATATGCCCACAGGACCTGTGGAAGCTCTTCTGCCCAGGCTCCCTTTGCGTCTTGTAATCTCTATTTTAATCCGGCCAATATGACTTTGTTAGCAGCTTCGGCCTGCCCATTGGCTTGTGGATGTTCGATGGAGGGGTACTGGTGCTTTATATTCAAGTCGGCTACTAGTTTTCTGAAGCCTGCATCTGTGAATTGAGTGCCATTGACTGTGGTTATTGAATATGGAACCCCAAACCTTGTGACAATGTTTCTATATAAGAATTTCCGGCTTCTTTGAGCGGTGGCATTGGCCAGGGGCTCTGCCTCGATCCACTTTGTAAAGTAATCTACCCCTACTATGAGGAATTTAACTTGTCCTGATCCCTGTGGGAAAGAGCCGAGAAGATCGAGTCCCCATTTTGTAAACGGCCAAGGCGAGGTCATGCTGATGAGCTCTTCTGGCAGGGCGATGTGAAAGTTGGCATGTTTCTGACATGGTGGGCATGTCTTTACAAATTCTGTGGCTTCTTTCTGTAGAGTTGGCCAATAAAATCCCGCCCAGAGTACTTTTTGGCGAGAGCTCGTGCTCCGAGGTGGGATCTTTGGCTTGGTAGCTCCCTGTTATTTGTGATGTGACCACTTGTGAATCGCTGTAAATGTTGAGTTTTTGAGCTCCGACTTCTTTAGCCAGCTTCAAACCAGCTAATAACGCTTCATATTTCGCCTGGTTGTTTGAGGCCGGGAACCCGAACTTGAGGGAGAGCTCAACCTGGGTTCCTTGGTTGCTTTCTATTATCACGCCCGCACCGCTTCCAGTTTTATTTGAAGAACCGTCCACGTAAAGATTCCATTCTGTGGGGGTTTCTAGGGCATCTGTGAATTCTGCGATAAAATCAGCCAGATACTGTGATTTGATGGCCGTCCGAGCTTCATATTTGAGGTCAAACTCTGACAACTCGACTGCCTATTGTAGAATTCTGCCTGCTAAATCTATTTTCTGTAATATTCCTTTTATGGGCTGGTTAGTTCGAACCTTAATAGTGTGAGCCTGGAAGTACGGGCGGAGTCGTCGAGATGTTAGGATAAGAGTATAGGCAAATTTTTCTATTTTCTGGTAGTTCAGTTTAGATCCCTGTAGTGCCTTGCAAATGAAGTAGACGGGTTGTTGCCCATTTTCGTCTTCTTTGACTAGTGCTGAGGCTATTGCCCGGCTCCCTACTGCGAGATATAATATGAGCGGTTCTCCTTCTCGTTGTCGAGATAGGATAGGTGGCCGTCCTAAGAATTTCTTGAAGTCTTTGAAGGCTTGCTCACATTCTATCATCCATTCGAACTGTTTTCCCTTTCTTAGAGTGGCATAGAAGGGGAGAGATCTTATCGCAGCTCCTGCTAAGAATCAGGATAGGGAGGCCAATCTCCCGTTGAGTTGTTGTACTTCTTTGACACAGGTTGGGGTCTTCATGTTGAGTATGGCTTGACATTTGTCTGGATTTGCTTCAATTCTCCTTTGTGTGAGCATGAAACCTAAGAATTTGCCTGCTTCTACTGTGAAGGTACATTTTGTGGGATTGAGTCGCATGTTATGTTTCCTTATGGTGTCAAACACTTGAGCCAAGTCGGATAATAATGTATCTTCGGTTTGCGTTTTTATCAACATGTCATCCACATAAACTTCCATAATTTTTCCGATGTGATCTGAGAAGACTTTATTCATTAGCCTTTGATAAGTAGCTCTTGCGTTCTTGAGACCGAAAGGCATCACGATGTAGCAGTAGTTTGCCTTTGGTGTTAAGAACGAGGTCTTTTCCTGATCTGGTGGGTACATGGGGATTTGGTTGTATCCCGAGTATGTGTCCATAAACGAGAGATATTTATATCCAGAGGAAGTATCTACCAGAGCGTCAATGCTTAGAAGTGGGTATGGGTCTTTTGGATAAGCTTTGTTGAGATCGGTGTAATCGGTGCACATTCGCCACTTCCCATTCGACTTTTTCACCAAGACGACGTTGGCTAGCCATAGTGGGTACTTGACTTCTCTTATAAATCCGGCTTCCAGCAGTGCTTGTACTTGCTCTTCCATATCCTGGGATCGCTCTGGCCCAAGCTTTCTTCGTCTCTGCTGCACCGGTCGAGATCCTGGATAGACCGCCAACTTGTGGCACATTAGCTTAGGGTCTATGCCTGGCATGTCCGCGGCTTTCCATGTGAAGAGATCGACATTATCTCGTAAAAATTGTATTAGCAATTCTTTTAATCCTCCTTTGAGGATTGTGCCGATATTAGTTGTTTTTTCCGAGGTGTCCCCGATCTGAATTTTTTCTATCTCACCTTCTGGTTGGGGGCGAAGATTTTCTCGTCGTTGAACTCCGCCCAACTCGATTGCGTGGAACTATTCTCCTTTGCCTCTGAGGTTTAGGCTTTCGTTATAACAGCGACGTGCCATCTTTTGGTCAGCTTTTATCGTGGCTATCCCTTTTGGGTTGGGAACTTCATACATAGGTGTGGGGTCGAGACTATTGCACCGAGTTGGTTGAGTGTTGTCCGACCTATGAGAGCATTGTAAGCTGAACTTACATTGACTATGATGTATTCTATTTTGAGGGTCCTGGATTGGTCTCCTTTTCCGAAGGTTGTATGTAGTGATATATATCCTAGTGGTCGAACCGGGGTATCTCCTAACCCGAACAGACTGTTTGGATATACCTTAAGTTCTTTTTCTTCTAAGCCGAGTTTATCAAAGGCTGTCTTGAATAATATGTCAGCAGAACTCCCTTGGTCTATTAAGGTGCGGTGTAGGTTGGCGTTTGCCAATATGATGGTGATGACCATGGGATCGTCGTGTCCTGTGATGATGCCGGACGCGTCCTCCTTAGTGAATGTTATTGCTGGGATGTTGAGTGCTTCCTCCTCTCCTTCGACATGACACACTTCTTTGAGATACCTTTTGCGGGAAGATTTGGAGATCCCTCCTGCTGCGAATCCGCCATGTATCATGTGGACGTGTCTTTCTGGTGTCCGAGGTGATCGTTCTGTTCGTTCGGTATCTTCATCTCTTCGTCTTTTTCTTTGATCATCATCTCGGGTGGCCTGGAATCGATCTAATTTTCCTTCCCTCACCAATTTTTCTATGATATTTTTCAAGTCGAAGCATTCGTTGGTGGCGTGTCCTCTGACCCGATGATATTCACAATATTCCTTCCGATTTCCTCCTCCTCTTTTTCCTTTGAGGGGCCGTGCTGGGGGAATCTTTTCTGTATGGTAGGCCTCTTTGTATATTTCGACTAGGGATGCTCTGAGGGGAGTATAATTATGGTATTTTTTAATTTTCTCCCCTTGTCGGTCTTCTTTCTATTTGTCTTTATCTCGGTAGGGGTTCCAGATTTTGAGGTTTCTCCTAATTGAGCGTTTTCTTCTATGTTGATGTATTTTTCTGCTCGCTCCTGTACTTCGTCTAATGAGGTAGGGTACTTCTTTGATATAGATTGGCTAAATGGCCCCTCTCGTAGGCCATTGATGAGTCCCATGATGGCGGCCTCTGTTGGTAAGCTTTGTATGTCCATGCATGCTTTGTTGAATCTTTCTATGTAGTTGTGGAGGCTCTCCCGATCTCCTTGCTTGATCCCCAATAGACTGGGGGCGTGCTTGGCTTTATCTTTCTGGATAGAGAATCTGGCCAGGAACTTTTTGGCCAGGTCGTCGAAGTTTGGGATGGACTTTGGAGGTAAGTTGTCGAACCATCGGATTGCCGTCTTTGTGAGAGTTGTTGGGAAAGCTTTGCAGCGAACTGCGTCTGAGGCGTCAGTAAGGTACATTCTGCTTCTGAAATTGCTGAGATGGTGGTTGGGATCTGTGGTGCCATCATATAAAGTTATATCTGGGAGTTTGAAGTCCTTTGGGATTTTGGTTTTCATGATCTCTCTGGTGAATGGATCCTGTTCTTTACCTGAGCTTTCCTCAGGAGTGATCCGAGGGGCCTTCGATTTGAGATTGGCTTCCAATTGTTGTAATTTTTCTTCCAATTCTCGACGTCGCCGTATCTCTCTTTGTAGATCCTTCCCGATTTCTCGTTGTTGTTGGGTTTCTTTTTCAAGCTGCTTCAAGCGATCTTGAAGTACTTCTATTGCCCCCGGGTTTGCTGGATTTTTGTCTCCATTGGATTCCGGGGTGTCTTTTAGTGGGGTGTCCGCGTTTTTGTGCGGCGTTCTGTTTTCTAGATCTGAATCGTGATCGTTGTCATAGTTGTCTGCCATGGTGTTGGGATGACTTCCAGGTTCGCCGGCAATGGCGCCAATGTTCCGAGGGTTACCTGAAACTGTAGGTCGATCTCGGACGGGATCCTCAGTGATGGTCGGAACCGATGTGTCCGGCTAGTGAAGGGAGGCTGGAGCTGGTACGTCCGACTTGTTTGGACTTGGACATGCTGCTGATCCTCTATCACCGAAGGGTGGGGGTACCTGCAAGAGACTCCGATGCTTAAGTTAGCATGGGTATTAAACAGGTGTTATGTAGAATCAGAGTATGAGTTATACCTGGGTGCTCCAGTGTATTTATAATGGTGAGATGTGACCTTTTTTATAAGATAAGTTAGTTATCTTATCTTATCTTTATCTTTGAGTTGAGGTCAGCGTATCTTTCAACGGAACCGCCTTCATCTCTATAGGCTTAGGCCGCCTTAGGATTCGGGTCGTGCTCCTCTGTTTGGGCCCTTAATTGGGCTCTTCTGTCGATTTGGCCGAGCTCTTTGAGAAGAGGTCGGATAGTCTGACCTGAAGAGGTTTGGTCGCTTTTTCTCGAATCATCCCAGGTCGGATAGCTCGACCCAAGGTATGAACAATCACTGCTTCTGTTTGTGCTTTTAATGATGATTTTGTTTGATTCTGAAAAAAGGTTGTGCCTTTGACGATTTTCGCTTGGCGTGTTTGATGTTGTTGATGCTTTTTGCTGATAGACTGTAAAAAGATAGTGGCTTTGATGGCTTTTTGTGTTTTGACTTTCTGAAATGTTTGTGGTTTGACTTTCCTTGTTTGAGAGATGGACGTAAACTGTAGATTTTTCCTGAATCCTTGCTTTGTTATTGCCTCCAAAGGATACCCCAGGGCTTTGGTTTGAGTCTTGGGGTTTTCCTTTTCTATTTGTTCTTCTGTATCATATTAGTCGAGTTATTTTTTCCCTCGTCCGAGATGTTTTTTAGTAATCCAATCTTTTTTTCTTATTGTAGGATTAGTTGGCCTCATGTCTTCTCGTCATAACATTGTAGAGATGTCTTCTAAAGTTCCCGAGGGGATGTCCGATTGGCTAGACTCCCTTGTC
>NC_029786.2:89983364-89997368 GCF_000816755.2 Arachis ipaensis
CGAATTCCTGGGGTTTTATCAAGATTTTTATGCTGCTTTGCCAAGAGTTAGGCATAACACATTCTCAGACTCTTTTCCTCTATCTTTTTGTTTCTGCCAAGCCCGGAGGGTCTTCCAAAAAGAAAGCTTCCTGGGTTTCTTTCAGGTCAGCCCAGGGGCATAAAGTTTTTGCCATGTACGATGAGTCTTTTAAAGATTTTAAGAATTATTTCTTCTGAGTCCGTGCTGTTGAGGGGGCCCGCCCCTTTTTTCTTGATGAAAATGATGAGCCTGCCTTTCCTCTAGAATGGCAAAAGAATATGAGAGTGTCTTGCTATACCTGGGAGATGCTTGACGAGGTTGAGCAGGCTTTTGTAATTGTTCTTGAAGATTTATGGGGGGAACCACCCCATCTTGATACGAAAAGATTTTTGAGTGATCCATCTTTGATTCGAACTGCTTTGGGTACTGTCTGACTTGTTTCTATACTTGCTTTTTAGTTTTGCTTCTTCTTTTTGTAATTGTAACCCATTGCTGTGGTCGATTCTGTATTTTCAGAGATGTCAAAAAACAACGATTCCATGAAGGCCTACAAGAAAGCAAAGAAGGCTGCAGCTGCTCAAAATATCTCGGCCAAGGTGGCGGGAAAGGGATCTTCCCAAGTTCCTGTGAAGCCGCCCGTGCCGAGTTCTCCTGGCCCGAGGAGGGTAATTCCCACTCCTAGGGTTCGCCTGGCCGAGCCTCCGCAGTCTTCCGCTGCTACTTCTGGTGCTCCTCCCAACAAGAAACAAAAAACAATTGATCCTTTCAACCTTGATGCTCCTGATTTTGACGCGGTCGAGTTCGTAGATCAATAGATCGGTCCATACGGTGTCCTCCCTATGGATGATGTATCTCTCCTTCATCATTTGGAGTTTATAACTCGGAGTAGTGTAAAAATGGCACATATGGGAGCTGCCTTGTACCGGACGGCTCAAAATCTTCCTCTCCATGCCACCAAAGCCTTCATGGAGGAGGCAAAACAGGAGTTCGACCGGATGAAGGGCTTGAAAGAGGAGCTTGAGGTGAAAGTAGCCAAACTGGAGAAGGATCTGGAGAACGAAAAGGCTAGCTCTCTTGCCCTGGTGGCTTCTGTGAGATTGGCAGAGGACACTGCGCTGAGGCATAAAGATAGTTATGTCACATCTTATCGTGAGGTGATACGTCTGAGGGAGGAGTTAGAATCTGCCCGAGTTGACTATTCCAAGCTCCAAGGTTACCTTGTCGGCAGCGTAAACGCTGCTTATGATAATTTGAAGGAGCAGGTTCAAGTTCTCGCTCCTGAGGTTGATCTTACTCTTTTTAGCTTGGACAACATTGTGAGGGATGGTAAGACTGTCCCCGACGACCAAGATGATGATAATGTCGAACCTCCCTCTGCGCCTGCTGCTAAAGTGTCGACCTCTATAGTTCCTCCTACTGGGATTGCTCGTCCAGAATTAGATCCTGATTGTCAAATTCTGAATAGGGACGACGGTACGGTGGATGCAGTGCCTCTCCAAGCTCGCCCTCCTTCACCCCAGATTGATACTACCGAGAAGGCTCCCGATCTCAGCTGATTTTTCTTGGATGTTTGTGTAGATAGCCCGACTTGTGGGCTTTTTTAAACTCTTTATTCTGTAATTTGAATATTTTGCTGACTGTTTGATACTCCTTCTGGTTGCTTGTTTAGCAACTTTTTATTTTGAGAAAACAACAAGTAGCTTTCAAGCTTTGGGCCTGATCCTGAAGCTTGTTTATAATATTGTATTTTATATCATGCTTGTTTGCACTTGTCTTGGCACCTTTCTGGGTTTTGAGAATGCTAAAGCCTTGCTGCTCGGCCTCTTTGGATTGCTTTGTACTTTGTAGCTTTCATCCTTTGTGGATGTGTCGATCCAACTCGTGTTTCGGTTTACTGGCTCTTACTTGTATTTATTTTTGGCCATCCATAACCGATTTCTTTACGTTGGTCCTCTTTTCAGTTATTCTTGTAGTCCTCTTTTTTGGACCTTTGTCAGGTCTCTTTCAGGGACTACTTTTATAACTTGTCTGTTGTAGGAGACCGACTTCTTTGCGTCGTCCTTTTCGAAGTTATTTTTGTAATCCTCTTTTTTGGACCTTTGTCAAGTCTCTTTCAGGGACTACTTTTATAACTTGTCCGTTGTAGGAGACCGACTTCTTTATGTCGATCTCTTCTAAGTTATTTTGTAATCCTCTTTCTTGGACCTTTGTCAGGTCTCTTTCAGGGATTACTTTTATAACCTGTCCGTTGTAGGAGACCGACTTCTTTATGTCGATCTCTTCTAAGTTATTTTGTAATCCTCTTTTTTGGACCTTTGTCAGGTCTCTTTCAGGGATTACTTTTATAACTTGTCTGTTGTAGGAGACCGACTTCTTTATGTCGATCTCTTCTAAGTTATTTTGTAATCCTCTTTCTTGGACCTTTGTCAGGTCTCTTTCAGGGATTACTTTTATAACTTGTCCGTTGTAGGAGATCGACTTCTTTATGTCGATCTCTTCTAAGTTATTTTGTAATCCTCTTTCTTGGACCTTTGTCAGGTCTCTTTCAGGGATTACTTTTATAACTTGTATTTCGTAGGAAACCGACTTCGTCATGTCGATCTCTTCTAAGTTATAGCAATTCCTCTTTTATAAGGTTGGCCAGACCTCTTTCCAGGGATTTGCTGATAACTTGGGTTGACTTGGTCCGACTTTTTAACGTCGGCCAGTCTTTAAGTTATTATTTAGCAATCCATAAGACCTCGTCAGGTTCTTTTTCCGGATCACTTTCGATAACTTCTTGCATTATTCTGTGTTCATCTTGTCGATTTGTAGAAGGTGGTTTCTATCTTTGTTTGGTCGACCTTTAGATGAATCGCGTTTTCATCTCTATTGGTCTTTATCGTGATCGTGTAGTGAATCTGTTTTTCACTTTTCTGCCGATCTGTTGCTTTATAATCGGACGATGAATACTTCAGATTAATGCGTCTTGAAAATTTGTAGAATATCTAAAATATGTTTTATTTAAAAAGAAAGTGCAAATATATACATGTGGGAGTTTTTTCATCCATTTAAGTCGGATAATTTCTGAATCTCAACTTGGTGCCTCATTAAAAAACTTTTTCAGGAAAAAGAGTGCCTCCTATGATGAGATCTTTTACCTTCTCTAGCTATAGTACCTTCTTAGGTTGTAGGCGTGCCATGATCTGGGAAGCTCTCGTCCCTCGAGTTCGGACAGTCTGTAGTAGCCCTTCCCAAGTACTTCTATGACTCGGTAGGGTCCTTTCCAGTTTGCTGGCAGCTTTCCTTCTCCGGGTCAAGTTGTTCCAATATCATTTCGGATTAGGATGAGATCATTCTCAGCGAAACCTCTCGGCACTACCTTTTGATTATATCTGGAAGCCATTTGACGTTTTAGTGCTTCTTCCCTGATCCGAGCTTTTTCTTGGATTTCAGGAAGTAGGTCGAGCTCTTCCCTTTGAAGTTGGGAGTTGGCTTCCTCATTGTAATGAACCATTCTAGGCGACCTTTCCTCGACCTCTATTGGGATCATTGCCTCCACTCCGTATGCTAGTCGAAATGGTGATTCGTTTGTGGTGGAATGTGGCGTTGTTCGATATGCCCATAGGACTTGTGGGAGTTCTTCGGCCCAGGCTCCCTTTGCTTCTTGTAGTCTCCGTTTCAGCCCAGCCAATATGACTTTGTTGGCCGCTTCGACTTGTCCATTGGCTTGGGGATGTTCAACAGAGGTGAACTGGTGTTTTATGTTTAAGTCGGCTACTAACTTTCTGAAGCCCGCGTCTGTGAATTGGGTGCCATTTTCTGTAGTGATGGAGTATGAAACCCCAAACCTTGTGACAATATTCCTATATAGGAATTTCCGGCTCCTTTGAGTAGTGGCGTTGGCTAGGGGCTCTGCCTCGATCCACTTTGTGAAATAGTCTACCCCGACTATAAGGAATTTAACTTGTCCCGATCCCTGGGAAAAGGGTCCGAGAAGATCGAGTCCCCATTTTGCAAATGGCCAAGGCGATGTTACGCTGATGAGCTCTTCTGGCGGGGCGATATGAAAGTTGACATGTTTCTGGCATGGTGGGCATGTCCTTACAAACTCTGTAGCTTCCTTTTGTAGAGTTGGCCAATAAAATTCCGCCCGGAGTACTTTTTTGGTGAGAGCTTGTGCTCCGAGATGATTACCACAAATGCCACTGTGTACTTCCTCTAAAACTTTCCTTGTGTTGGAGGTCGGCACATATTTTAGTAGTGGTATTGAAATCCCTCTTTTATATAGGGTGTTGTTTATCATGGTGTAGTACTAAGCCTCCCGTTTTAACCTCTTTACCTCCTTCTCATTTGTGGGGAGTGTTTCTGTTTTGAGGTAATTAATTATGGGGGTCATCCATCCTTGATCCTGACTTGTTATGTCTAGGACTTTTTCCTCTTCCGAGATTGATGGATTCTGCAGCATTTTCTGGATGAGGCTTCTATTGTTGCCCCCTGGTTTGGTGCTGGCTAGTTTTGAGAGTGCATCATCTCGGGCATTTTGTTCGCGGGGTATGTGGCAGATCTTATATTCCCCGAGTTGTCCGAGCTGTTCCTTGGTTTTATCCAAATACTTTTTCATGGTGTGATCTTTGGCTTGGTAGCTCCCTGTTATTTGTGAGGTGACTACTTGTGAATCGCTGAAGATGTTGAGTTTTTGAGCTCCAACCTTCATAGCCAGCTTCAAACCAGCTAGTAACGCTTCATATTCCGCCTGGTTGTTTGAGGCTTCTGTGGGGGTTTCCAGGGTATCTGTGAATTCTGCAATGAAGTCGGCCAAGTATTGTGATTTGATGGCTGTCCGAGCTTCATGTTGGAGGTCAAATTCAGATAACTCGACTGCCCATTGTAAAATTCTGCCTGCTAGATCTGTTTTCTGCAGTATCCCTTTTATGGGCTGGTCGGTCCGAACCTTAATGGTGTGAGCCTGGAAGTACGGGCGAAGTCGTCGAGATGTCAGTATGAGAGTGTAGGCAAACTTTTCTATTTTTTGGTAGTTCAGCTCGGATCCCTGCAGCGCTTTACTAATGAAGTATACAGGTTGTTGCCCTTTGTCGTCCTCTCGAACCAGTGCTGATGCTACTGCTTGACTTCCTACCGCGAGGTATAATACGAGTGGTTCTTCCTCTCGTGGTCGAGTTAGGATAGGTGGTCGTCCCAAAAAATTTTTGAAATCCTGGAAGGCTTGCTCGCATTCCATTGTCCATTCGAACTTCTTTCCTTTCCTTAAAGTGGCGTAAAAGGGGAGAGATCTTATCGTTGATCCCGCTAAGAATCTGGATAAAGCTGCTAATCTCCCATTGAGTTGTTGTATCTCTCTGACACAAGTTGGGCTCTTCATGTTGAGTATGGCCTGGCATTTATCCGGATTTGCTTCAATTCCTCTTTGTGTGAGCATGAAACCTAAGAATTTGCCCGCTTCTACCGCAAAGGTGGATTTTACGGGATTGAGTCGCATGTCATGCTTCCTTATAGTGCCGAATACTTGAGCCAGGTCGGACAGTAATGTCTCTTTGCTTTGTGTCTTTATTAAGATGTCGTCTACGTAGACTTCCATGATTTTTCCGATATGATCTGAAAAGACTTTATTCATTAGCCTTTGATACGTAGCTCCCGCATTCTTGAGACCGAAAGGCATCACAATGTAGCAGTAATTTGCTTTTGGCGTTAAAAACGAGGTCTTTTCTTGATCTGGTGGATACATGGAGATTTGGTTGTATCCGGAATATGCATCCATAAATGAGAGGTATCTATATCCGGATGAAGCATCTACCAGAGTGTCGATACTTGGGAGTGGGTAAGGATCTTTTGGACAGGCTTTGTTGAGATCGGTGTAGTCAGTGCACATTCGCCATTTCCCATTTGATTTTTTCACCAAGACGACGTTAGCTAGCCATAGTGGATACTTGACTTCTCTTATGAATCTTGCCTCCAGTAGTGCTTGTACCTGTTCTTCCACAGCTTGGGATCGTTCTGGCCCAAGTTTTCTTCGTCTCTACTGTACCGGCCGAGATCCTGGATAGACCGCCAACTTGTGACTCATTAGCTTGGGGTCTATGCCTGGCATGTCTGCAGCTTTCCATGTGAAGAGATCGACATTATCTCGTAAGAACTGTACTAGTAATTCTTTTGCGTCTCCCTTCAGGATCGTGCCAATATTAGTTGTTTTGTCTGAGGTATCTCCGATCTGAACTTTCTCTATTTCTCCTTTGGGCTGTGGGCGGAGTTCTTCTCGTCTCTGAACTCTACCAAGCTCAATTGTATGGAACTCTTCTCCTCTGCCTCTAAGGTTTAGACTTTCGTTATAACAGCAGCGTGCCATCTTTTGATCTGCTTTTATTGTAGCTATCCCTTCTGTAGTTGGGAATTTCATGCATAGATGTGGAGTTGAGACTATTGTCCCGAGTTGATTTAGTGTTGTCCGACCTATTAGGGCATTGTAGGCTGAACTTACGTCGACCACGATGTAGTCTATCTTGAGTGTTCTGGATTGGTTCCCTTTTCCGAAGGTTGTATGTAGTGACACGTATCCCAGCGGTTGTACTGGGGTATCTCCCAGTCCAAACAGGCTGTTAGGGTATGCTCTAAGCTCCTTTTCTTCTAAGCCGAGCTTGTCAAAGGTAGTTTTGAATAAGATGTCGGCGGAGCTCCCTTGGTCTATTAATGTGCGGTGGAGATTGGCGTTTGCCAGTATGATGGTGATGACCATGGGGTCGTCGTGTCCTGAGATGATACCGGATGCATCTTCTTTGGTGAATGTGATTGCAGGGATGTCGGGAGCTTCCTCATTTCCTTCGACATGATATACTTCTTTGAGATATCTTTTGTGGGATGATTTGGAGATTCCTCCTCCCGCAAATCCTCTGTGTATCATGTGGACATGTCTTTCTAGCGTACGAGGTGATCACTCGATTCGTCCGACATCTTCCTCCCTTCTTCTCTTTCTTTGATCATCATCTCGGGTTGCCAGAAACCGATCTAGTTTTCCTTCTCTTACTAATTTTTCTATGATGTTTTTTAAGTCGAAGCATTCGTTGGTGGAATGCCCTCGGACTCGGTGATATTCATAGTATTCGTTCCGATTTCCTCCTCCTCTTTTACCTTTGAGTGGTCGAGCTGGGGGTATCTTTTCCATATGGCAGACTTCTTTATAGACATCTACCAGGGATACCCTAAGAGGGGTGTAATTATAATATTTTTTAATTTTCTCCCCTTGTCGATCTTCCTTCTTTTTGGATTCTTTATCTTTGTCTCGGTAGGAGAATCCAGATTTTGAGGTTTCTCCCAACCGAGAGTTTTCTTCCATGTTGATATATTTTTCCGCTCGCTCCTGCACCTCATCCAGAGATGTGGGATATTTCTTCGATATAGATTGGCTAAAAGGTCCCTCTCGTAGGCCATTGATGAGACCCATGATGGCGGCCTCTGTTGGCAAGCTTTGTATGTCTAGGCATGTTTTGTTGAATCTCTCTATGTAGTTGCGAAGACTTTCCCGATCTCCTTGCCTGATTCCTAGTAGACTGGGGGCGTGCTTGGCCTTGTCTTTTTGGATGGAGAATCTGGCCAGGAATTTTTTGGCTAGGTCGTTAAAGCTTGAAATGGACTTAGGAGGTAAGTTGTCGAACCATCTAATTGCTGCCTTTGTGAGGGTCGTTGGAAAAGCTTTGCAGCAAACAGCGTCCGAGGCGTCGGTGAGGTACATTCTGCTTCTGAAGTTGCTGAGGTGATGGTTGGGATCTGTAGTGCCATCATACAGAGTCATATCTAGGAGTTTGAAGTCCTTAGGAATTTTAGTTTTCATGATGTCCCTAGTGAATGGATCTTGATCTTTGCGTGAATTGTCCTCAGGGGTGGTCCGGGTAGCCTTTGCTTTGAGATCGGCTTCGAGTTGTAGGATTTTATCTTCTAGCTCTCGACGTCGCCTTACCTCTCTTTGAAGATCCTTGCCAACTTCTCGTTGATGCTGGCATTCTTTTCCAAGTTGCTTTAAACGACTTTGAAGTGCTTCTATTACTCCTGGATTTGATGAGGTTTTGTCTCTGTTAGATTCTGGAGTATCTTTTGGTGTAACGTCCGCGTTTTTGTGCGATGTTCTGTCCTCTAGATCTGAATCGTCGTCGTTGTCATGGTCGTCCGCCATGGGAATGGAATGACTTCCAGGTTCCCCGGCAACGGCGCCAATGTTCCGGGGGTTACCTGAAACTGTAGGTCGATCTCGGATGAGATCTTTTGTACTGGTCGGAGATGACGTGTCCGGCTGGCTGGTGGCGGCCGGAGCTGTTGTGTCCGACTTGTTGGACTGGCTGCACTTCTGATCCTTGGTCACCAGAGGGTGGGGGGTACCTGCAAGAGACTTCGATGCCTAAGTTAGCATGGGTATTAAGCAGGTTTATTGTAGAATCAGAGTATGAGTTATACCTGGGTGCTCCAGTGTATTTATAGTGGTTGTAGAGTGACCTTTCTAGATAAGATAAGTTAGTTATCTTATCTTATCTTTATCTTTGAGTTGAGGTCAGCTTATCTTCAAGGGAACCACCCTTTTCTCTATAGGCTTGGACGGCCTTTGGATTTGGGTTGTGTTCCTCTATTTAGGCCTTTATTGGGCTTTCCTGTCAATTTGGCCGACCTTTTTGAGAAGAGGTCGGGTAGCATGTCCTAAAGAGGTCGGTCGCTTTGTCACTGAACATCTCGGGTCGAATAGCTCGGCCCAGGGTGTGAACAGTGGTCGAGCTGGGGATATTTTTTCTGTGTGGCAGACTTCTTTGTAGACATCCACAAGGGATACTCGAAGAGGGGTATAATTATGATATTTTTTAATTTTTTCGGGTAGGTGAATCCGGATTTGTAGGTTTCTCCTAGTTGAGACTTTTCTTCCATGTTGATGTATTTCTCCGCTCGTTCTTGCACTTCATTCAGAGATGTGGGGTATTTCTTTGATATAGATTGGCTAAAAGGTCCCTCTCGTAGGCCATTAATGAGGCCCATGATGGCGGCCTCTGTTGGTAGGCTTTGTATGTCTAGGCATGTTTTGTTGAATCTTTTCATGTAGTTGCGAAGACTTTCCCAATCTCCTTGCTTGATTCCTAATAGACTGGGGGCGTGCTTAGCCTTATCTTTTTGGATGGAGAATCTGGCTAGAAAATTTTTGGCTAAGTCGTCAAAGCTTGAGATGGACCTCGGAGGTAGATTGTCAAACCATCTAATTGCTATCTTTGTAAGAGTTGTTGGAAAGGCTTTGCAGCGAACTGCATCTGAGGCGTCGGTGAGGTACATTCTACTTTTGAAATTGCTGAGGTGATGGTTGGGATCTATAGTGCCATCGTATAAGGCCATATCCGGAAGTTTGAAGTCCTTAGGGATATTGGTCTTCATGATCTCCCTAGTGAATGGATCTTGATCCTTGCGAGAGTTGTCCTCAGGAGTGGACCGAGTAGCTTTGTCTTTGAGATCGGCTTCGAGTTTTAGAAGTTTATCTTCTAATTCTCGGTGTCGCCTTACCTCCTTTTGTAAATTCTTCCCAACTTCTCGTTGATGCTGGCTTTCTTTTTCAAGTTGCTTTAAACGATCTTGAAGCGCTTCTATCGCTCCCGGATTTGATGAGTTAGCTTGTTTCATTTATGATATTAATTGGGAGAGAGAGAGAGAGAGAGAGAGAGAGAGAGAGAGAGAGTGAGAGAGAGAGAGAAAGAGAGTGAGAGTGAGAGTGAGAGAGTGAGTGAGTGAGTGAGTGAGTGAGTGCAACGGGAACAGCTTTGGTGCCATCACGTAGGCGAGGGTCGACCATGGAAACCTGGCAGAGCAGGGCTTGGGCATCGTCTTCGTTGAAGCAGAAGAGGCCGAGGTGCTTGCCAGTGGAGGCTCTGGCAACCAGTAAGAACTCCTCCCATGGGTTGCTGAGTGCATACACGAGGAGGTCGTGGAGGAACAGAAAATCGACAAGGAGGTCGTGGAGGGGAGGCAATTCGAACATAGCTTCGTCTTCTTCCTGGCCAAAGTCGAGACGAACAGAGATTAGGAGAAAGAAGACCAGAGTGGAGACGAGACGAAGAAAGCTTCGGAGAAAGAAGAGCAGAAAGGAGATGGACTAATGGAGACACCTCCTTTTTCTTCTTCTTTGCCCAGAACCCTAAACAAGATCAACATTGTTTTTTATTTTTTTATTTTTTATGTATGTTTTTGTTTTAAACTTTGATTTTAAATTGTTTCAGATTTAAAAATGCAAAACTAAAGTTAATTTAATTTTGACTAAATTATAAGAATTATGGTAGTTTTTCTCCAATATTAAAAAAAGGTATGTTTAAGTCTTTTTGTAAAATTAAATAAAAAATATTTTTTTATTTTTATTAAAATATAAGGATAATTTAGTAAAAGTATTGATATGATATATATTTTTTAAAAAAAAATTGATTACTGACATGGAAAATATAATTCACGTGTCGTGTTTTAATTTGTCCACGTTTTTATCGTATTGGTACATATAAATTTATCATCTTATCGAAGCAAACACCTTTTTCCGTGTATTAATTAAGGAGATGCTCCTATAAAGACGTTTATGTGTCACATTATCATTGGACGGTTATTTTTAAATTTTTTAACAAATTTGAATAAAATTAATTTTTTATTATAATAACAATAAATTCAATTTTTTTAGGAATTTAATTATATTTTTAAATTTTTAGGAATTTAAATATTCGTAAAATAAAAAGTTAGGGATATATTTGTCTTTTTATCAAAAAATTTAAAGATATTCAGTTTAAATTGTGTAATTCGATCGGATCAAATCGGACCCGATAATTATAATGTAGACTATTAGATTTATTATTGTTATTATAATAAATTGATTTTGTTCTAGTTTATTAAAAAATAAATTATTAACCGGTTTAATAAAGATGTCCAATAATAAAATGACACATATAAACATCTTTAAAAAAAGACATTTTAAGTGTGTTTATTAAAGTGGTCTCCATTAATTAATTATCATTCCCTAATAACATTCGTTTCAACTTCAAACATCACATCGCTTCCCTTATATATAGAAAAATTTTACTGTGCTGAATGAAGATCCATCCATACCCACTGATGATAAGTGTGTTGCATGTAGTTGGAATGAGTGTCCGAAGATGATGCCAACAAAAATCATTGTGGATTCCGCACTTGGCAGCGTCTGTCCAAATTGTCGGTGCTTAGCAAACAGTTTAGAGATGATAATGAATGCAGTTAAGAATAATATAATTGGTGTAATTAATAATATTTTATAGAAAAATTTTCACATGTTCCAACTACTTTACTGAAACAATGCTGTACCAAGTACGGATTAGTTACAAGTTAAATTTTTGTCCATTAGTATGTATTGCAATTACAGAAAAATTGTAACACCCTACCACACAAAGCTTTACACCTAGGATGTAAAACAGAGGTGGCGAGGCGCTACGACCTCTAAAATAAAATACATACTTATAATAGTAGAAAGAATATAATAAACTAGGAGCCTTGAAAATTGGGTAAAACAAAATCGCAAAATAAAAAGCGCAACGCTCGAGTAAATGGAATTACTTACGTGCTAAGAAACTTAAGAGTTGAGGGTAAGAAAAGTAAAAGAGTAACAAGAGTGCCAATAATACAGAGGAACTAGCTCCTGACTCAGCCTGCAAAGTCAAGGCTGGCCAGAGAATATTTACATATATATACATAAGTATCCTAAACATCCAAAATATAGAATCAAGTCCCTAACTCTCCTGTAGCCTCTATAAGGAACAAAATAAACAAGTTTTTTGGAGAGCAAGCTAAGTACAAACAGAGAATCCAAAATGTCCCAAGGACTACTCCGCTTCAAAGATCTAGACGCCTAGCGAGGAGCCTCTCGACCTGCATCTGAAAACAACAACACAGTATGGGATGAGAACCAGAGGTTCTCATCATGGTAAAGGTGCCACGCGTATAATAAATAAGGCCCTGGGAATGCCAGAGGCAATCCTAGAACTCCGTTATCACAATTACAGAACTTAAACTCTAAGTAAAAGCCATAAATAGGGGTAGGTGTTCTAAGTACACTATAATCTTATATCTTAACCCTAACACCTAACACTCAACCCATTCACCATTCCTCCGTCCCTCCGTCTTCCATAAATTCAGCAGAGACAAACAACCAAACAAGTTCACGCACAAGTAATAAGCAGATAGTGCAAATAGCAAGAATAGCAGGTGATAGGACATATATGTTCAATTATGCAATCCCAGATAATGCATAGCAATCATACAAACAAATGCACATGATGCATGCCTGTCCTATGGCTGATGAGGCTCATCTGTCGGTTATCCAGCCAACCCGACAAGTCCGAAAACCTTAGACTGTCCCCCGCTGCGCATCCCATGAGTCTATGCATAGATTTCACATTCATATAACATTCAAATCACTCACTGGGGGCTATCCATACCTGGGAATTTATACGTGTCCGATCACCCTTACGACGTAGGGTCAATAGAGTATTGAGATTCAACCTGGAACACGTGGTGGCGAGCCACGGTTCTGTTACCCAGGGAAACTCGTATCTCAGATATCATTCATAAGCCATTTCGTATTTATAATCATTATACAACCATTTATCAAAGCCATGGCATATTAACTCCTTTCATTAACAACTTTCCTTTTACATTTTTCATCATATTTACCTATTTTTTCACTCCCAAGTTACCTCAACTCCTATCTTCTGCTATATACTAATCTTACTAGTGGGATCTAAGATTAACAGGGCAAAAATAAAGGTTTTAGGGTTTAAAATCCTGTTCAGAACAGAGAAATAAAGGTGCTAAAAAACGGGGCGTATGCGTACGCACACACCTGTGCGTGCGCACAGCTCGACAAGAAAGTAGCACGTGTGCGTTCGCACACACCACTTGGTATGCAAGCGCCTCACCTGTGCTAGCACCACCAACAGAAAGCCCATCTTGACGTGTGCGTGCGCACAAGGGCGTGCGTACGTACACTTTTATGAAGAATACCAGGTGTGCGTGCGCACAGAGGCGTGCGCACGCATAGGTAGATTTTCGCTTCTGTTAGGTGCGTGCGCACGGCTTTGTGCGTCGGCATACATCATAAAACCTGATTCTGCTGCAAGTTACAAAAATTCAGTTTTTTGCACCAATTTTCTAGCGTCCATAACTTTCTCTACAAAATTCGATTTTTCGCAAATTTTATATCAATCTCAAGTTTGTTAAACAGTCTTTAATTTAAAACGAACCTCATCTTTATTCAAAATTTGTAGGGCAAGATATGGACTACCAAAGTTCATCAAAATTCATATTTTACCAAAATATCTCAAACCCCATTTTCACCAATTTCTCATTTCTTACCCAATAAACCTATACACTTACCATATATCAAGCCCTATTTCATCAATACTAACTACTTCCACCTTAACACTCATACCAATTCATAAAACACATATATTATTCCAAGATCCACCCTTTTCAACCACAAGTTACCATGATTAGAATTTATTAATTCATCTCCTCCATTCATCAATAACTACTCATAAATCACTTTCAATGAATCAACAAGTCATAATCATAGAAATTCATTAACTTATATTAACAACATCACTAACCCATCATTACTAATATCAAAGCATATATTCAACAACACCAACAATTCATGCTTATTAATCTCAACACAACTCAGTCATCAAGATATCCAACATTATCACAAGCTAAACATTTAATACATCTAACTATTTCAACTTATCCTATAAGGCACTAGCCTCAGTTTTCACACAACCTTATATATTAAACGCGCAAAACCTAAACCATACCTTGGCCGTTCACCGTGCTTGGCCCACGACAACCACACAAACACGATCACAGCCCCTCACGAGCTTGAGAAACCAACCCAAGTCTTGGCTCCAATCACCAACAAGCTTCCAAATGCTCCTAATTAAATTCCAATGCATATGTATCAACTTAATT